>NC_089580.1:194062878-194382391 GCF_019320115.1 Miscanthus floridulus
TATGATTTACCAAAGATCAGCTAAAAAATTATATTAGAAAACTATTTCTAATTCCTTATGAAAAAGAAAAACAAATTCTCCCGCGCGGCCCACACGCGTGGACCAAGCGACGCAGCGCTCGTGCGAACATGTGGCGGCCCACGGTGCGGCCCACGTGGAGACGGGCCACGACGGGGAAACCACATGTGCGCTGACGTTTTTGCAAAATAGACCTCACACTTCACCCGAATTACAACCAAGTACTAGCACTATTTCCTCCTCTCTCATAACTTTTCATTTAACCCTCTGGCCTTTCCCTAATTCACATGCGCGTACCCCCGATAACTCAGTGCACGGCGGCGCGATGAGCGACGGCACTGAGCGCCTACGCCTACCACCTGGGACCTACACGGGCCCACCTAATGGGTCGATCACCATCTCTGACTCAAGCGGCTACGCTAAGAGGCGGTGTAGGGTGACACGATTGGCTGGGGAAGGCTACAGCGACACACGGCCATCCACGACGGCAGCTCCACTGTTCCGGTGGGCTTGGATAGCTATAGGCCTAATTGATTAGCGCGTGAGCGTTAGGAGGCTACCATGGACCAAGCCGAGGTGACAGTTGGGGCAGAAGATGACAGAGGAAGGATGGCCACGTGCGGCCAAGCTGTGCGGCGGTGCACCACGGTGGCACGGTCGTGTCAGCAATGAAGGGGAGGCGGTAGCGATTCGACTAAGGCATGTAAGGTGGACTCGGAGTCAAGGCGATGCTAGTGGTGTAGGTGAACTAGATCAGGAGGGATGATGGGAGAGCTGCCCACACCGGTGGCCGGACATGGCCTTATCGACACAACGGCGGGGAAACTCCAAAATTGGAGCTCGACCAGGCACCATTCAAGGGTGGGGTGGGGATGGGTAGCTAGGCAACTGTGCGATGGAGCTAACAACATGATGAATAAACTTGAGATGATCTCTCATTGATGAATTTAATGGCACGGCTTGACAATGGCAGCAGAGAGAGAGAACAGAGAGAGGGAGAGCAAGGGAGCGGCGTGGGAGGGTAGCCAGCGACTCGGTAAGGGCGTGCCTTGGCAGGACACGGTTGGCACGATAGGTGTAGCCCACGGCTAGGCACTAGCTGACAGACATGCACCCTCATGACTGGTGTGGCCCACGCGCCACAGTGCCATCAATGGCAAGGCAATTGTGACATGGCCACATCCACACAACGTCAATGTGGGCCAGCGGCATAGTGCAACAGCAGGCGCGTAGCGTGGTGATACGATAGTGGTGGCAATGGTGTCGTCGTAGCATGGGCATGGAGGCAACAGTAGCACTAGCGATAACTATGGTGGCAGGGGTGGTTGAGCACAGAGCGGACCGACAGCCAGAGTAGCCAAGCCGCGGCAAGGCCACGGCAGCCACGGCTAGCCGGAGCACTACCACGTGCGCTTGCATGGTGCAACCACATGGTGATGTGGGTCGGCCACGTGTGGTGACCATGCGCACAGCGCCAGACAGCACAAAGCTCTGATGTGCACAAATTGTAAAGCACTGATCAGGAACAAACTGTTGCTCCTAAACCTAAACCGACTTCACTACACTCAGATGGCATATGGAACTACTAAATCGAATCATAGCACTACACCACTCGTCAACCCAATCTCTCCAAATAAATTGCTAAACATAATAGCGTCTAGCTGTCCACAAGCTTAGAAATTAGCTTAGAAATTTTCTAAGTGTTTGAGCTAATCTTAATTTTATATTGCATTTCTAAGCTACTCAAAATATTACTTAGCAATATTTTTTTCAATACCAAGTATTTCATTGTCATCTACAAAGTTCACATTTCAAACTTCATTTAAGTGTCAAATACATGTTTTATAGCATTTTTTCTTAATAAAAATTGATTTTAAACCCTACTTGATATACCTGAACTATTGAATCAACTTTCGTTTAAAATTTTATTGATCATTTTAAGTTACAAGAAATTGATCTACACACTTTATCACATAGATTAACAAACAAACATGATGCTCATGACATGTTTTAGTAAATAATTTAGGGTGTAACACCGAGGGTGTTACACGTTGCCCCTTCACCACCGTCACCGTCTAGATCGATTGAAAGCTCTAGTTTGGTTTTGGTTAATTGATGAAACCCTAAGTGCTAACCTAGTTTATCAAGTGATCATGAGATAGGTAGCACATTCCAAGTGGTGAAGCAAATGAAGATCATGACATGATGATGGTGATGCCATGGTGATGATCAAGTGCTTGCACTTGAAAAGAAGAAAGAGAAACACAAAAGGCTCAAGGCAAAGGTATAAATGGTAGGAGCTATTTTATTTTGGTGATCGAGACACTTAGTGAGTGTGATCATATTTAGGATCGATAGTCGTACTATTAAGAGGGGTGAAACTCGTATCAAAATACGGTTATCAAAGTGCCACTAGATGCTCTAACTCATTGCATATGCATTTAGGATCTAGTGGAGTGCTAACACCCTTGAAAATGTTTATGAAAATATGCTAACATATGTGCACAGGGTGATACACTTGGTGGTTGGCACATTTGAGCAAGGATGAAGAAGATAGAGTTGAAAAGGAGTTAGTCACGCTGGTCACACAGTGACCGAATGCTAGGGTCCTACGTCCGGTCAGTGGAAGCAGTGAAGACACTGGCGTCAGTCTTCGACCGGACAGTGGGTCACTTGGTGACCAGACGCTGAGTGGGTGCATCCGGTCCTGCTGATGTGGCAGTGCACAGAGGAGACGTTGAGTGACTGGACGCTGGGTGAGTCCGGTCGGGCATGACCGAACATGTCCGATCATGATTTTTCGCAGCTAAAACCTTACTAGAAGTAACCGAACACTGGGGTCCTACATCCGGTCATGGCACTATGCTGCATCTGGTCATCACTTGACCCTTGGGATTGGGCATTTAGTATTTGAAGAGAGGGATGACATGGCAGCCATCTATTGACCAAATGCTGGTAGGGTGTGTCCGGTCGATCAGATTAGAGCTTCCGGTCACCTCGTGTTGTGCCCAGTGAAGGGGTACAATGGCTCTATTTCATGGGGGCTTCTATTTAAGCCTCATGGCTGGCTCAAGCTCACTCTCTTAGCCATTTGCATTGGCATAGCAACCTTATGAGCTTAGCCAAAGCCCTCCCACTCATCTTCATTATTGATTCATCATCTTTGTGAGATTGGGAGTGAATCCAAGTGTATTGCTTGAGTGTTTGCATCTAGAGGCACTTGGTGTTCATGTTTTGCTATGGGATTCACTTGTTACTCTTGGTGGTTGCCGCTATCTAGACGGCTTGAAGCAGCAAGGATCATCGAGCAGAGGTTGGTGATTGTCTCCGGCTCCGATCGTGGTGATTGTGAGAGGTTCTTGACCTTTCTCCGGCAGAGAGCCAAAAGGTACTCTAGTAAATTGCTCATGGCTTGTGTGATCCTTATCTTGTATTGGTTGTGCGGCACCCTATTAAGGGTTTGGCGTGTTATGTCAATTAGCGCGTGAACCTCCAAGTGAGTGAATCGCCACAACGAGGACTAGCTTGTTGGCAAGCAAGTGAACCTCGGTAAAAAATCATTGTGTCATCATTTGATTCTGAGGTGATTAGTCTTCATTGGTATTCATTCTTGTGATTGATTGGTTCCTTCCTCGACACGGTGGTACAACCATCTTAGTCACTCTCTTTACATTACCGCAAACTAGTTGTCAAGCTCTTTAGTGTAGCTAGTTGTGAGAGCTTGTTAGTTTGGTTAGTGTTGCTCTTTAGTTAGCATTTGAGAGCGCACTAACTTAGTATAGTGACATAGCTACTGTGTGGATAGAAACTATATAAACTAGAATTGTGGTAAGTGGCTTACAATTTTAGTAGGTTAGCGCAACACTTACTTCGCCTCATAATTGTCTAACCAGTTTATTAAGTGTTGTTGTAGAAATTTTTAATAGGCTATTCACCCCCCTCTAGCCATTAGGACCTTTAAATTGGTATCAGAGCCAAGGTCACCATGATTTGAGGCTTAACAACCTTCGGTGTAAAAATAGCTTAAATCAATAACACCAAGAAGCCATCCCAATTTGATGGTTCCAACTATCTATATTGGAAGGCTAAGATGACAACTTATATCAAGTCAATCAATAGGAAGGTTTGGAAGGTGGTAGAGACCAAGATTGAGATTGATGATGAAGAGGCTCCCATCGCCGCTGAAGAAATGCTACTCCAAAATAATGGCATTGCTCTTAGTGCCATCCATGATGGTTTGGATGAAAGAACATTTGAGCAAATCAAGAACATTGAGAGAGCTCATGAGGCATAGAAGGAATTGGAGGAATCATTTGAGGGCACTCAAGCCATGAAGGGTGCAAAGGCATACATTCTCAAAGAGAAGTTTGCAGGCTTCAAGATGAAGGAGGATGAGAGTGTGCCGGAGATGTTTCATAGGCTTTAAATGCTTGTCAATGATCTCAAAGCACTTAGAGAAGAGGTGAAGGATAAGGACTTCTTCCACAAGTTCTTAAGATGCTTGCCTTCAAGATTTGGCACATTGGTCACTATTCTAGTGAGGAGTGATTTGGACACCATGACACCAAACCAAGTGTTGAGAGATATAATGATCGATGATACATATAGAGATGATGATGAGAAGGAAGAAAAGAAGGAGAAGAAAGATGAGAAGAAGAAGAGCGTGGCATTCAAGGCCACATCATCCAAGGGCAAGGCAAAGCAAGATACATCAAGTGAAGATGATGGTTCATGGGATGATGATGATGATGAGAAGATGGCTCTCTTTGTCAAGAGATTTGGCAAGTTCATGATGAAGAAGGGCTACCATGCTAGAAGAAAGAAATCTTTATCCAAGAACAAGGAAGAGTTAAGAAGGTGCTTCAATTATAGAAGCAAGGATCATCTTGTTGCTCAATGCCCATACAATAGCAACAAAGACGATGACAAGAAGACAAGAAGGAAAAGAAAGAGAAGAAGGACAAGATGACCTTCAAGAAGAAGAAGGGTGGTTCATATGTGGTCACTTGGGATAGTGATGCTTCCTCAAGTGATGATGATGATAGTGATGATGACAAGACCACCAAGAAGAATGCACTTACAAGCATTGCTATCAATGAGAAGCCTTCTTTCTTCGACACTTCATCATGCTTCATGGCTAAGTCCACTAAGGTACAAATTTATGATGATGGAAGTGATGAAGAATATGATAATGAAAATGAAAATGAAAATGATAGTGATAGTGATGATGATGAACCTACTAAGGATGAACTATTTGACATGCTAGAAGATGCTAAAGAATACTTTGGCATTAAGAGAAGGGAATGCAAAAGCTTGCGTAAGGAACTAAAAGCCCTTAAACAAGTCTTTGATGAGCTCAATACATCTCATGAGAGGCTAGAGGAAGCCCATGAGAAGCTTGGCAAGGCTCACAAAAAGCTTGAAAAGGCTCATTCCTCTTTGCTTGATGAGCAAAATAAAAAGAAGCATATAGAGACTTGCAATGTAGGCTTAACTTGTGATATAATTGATGAATCATTATCTATGCCTACCATTGTTGCTCCCACTAACCCTTCTTATAGTACTTCTACTTCCACCTCATCTAGTAGTGATGGTTTCACTTATGATGCCTCACTAATGGTTGAGAATGACAACCTTAAGAAGGAGGTCAATAAGCTCACTCACACCTTGGCTAAGGCCTATGGTGGTGAGGACCACTTGCTTATGTGCTTGGGTAGCCAAAGAGCTTCTCTCTACAAAGAGGGATTGGGCTATACCCCCGAGAAGGCAAGGCGGCCTTTGCTCCTCACAAGACTAATTTTGTGAAGAACAATGGTCGGTTTTGCACTAGTTGTAAGCAAGTTAGTCATAAAGAGCATGAATGCAACAACAAGAGCAAAAATGCTAATGTATCCTTCATTAAGCTTGATTCTTTCTATATGCTTACTAAGGGTGCAAATGGTGTAAAGGCTAAGTTCATTGGTAAACCATGGATGGGCTCAAAGAAAAAAGTCATTTGGGTGCCAAAGAGCTTGGTCACTAACCTTCAAGGACCCAAGCAAGTTTAGGTACCAAAAAAATTGATCTTCTTTTGTAGGTCAATTACAAAGCCAAAGAAAGGCATTTGGTTCTTGATAGTGGGTGCACTCAACACATGACCAGTGATGCAAGAATGTTCAACTCAATCACAACCAATGGCAATGATGGTTATGATACTATCACATTTGGTGACAATGGCAAAGGCAAGGTCAAAGGGCTTGGTAAGATTGCAATATCCAATGACATGAGAATTTCCAATATGTTGCTAGTAGAGAGCTTGAACTTCAATTTGGTATCCGTGGCTCAATTATGTGATCTTGGATTCAAATGCATATTTGGGGTAGATGATGTAGAGATCATAAGTGTAGATGGCTCTAACTTGATCTTCAAAGGCTTTAGATATGAGAATATATACTTGGTTGATTTCAATGCTAGTGAAGCTAAACTATCTACATGTTTGTTCACTAAGTCTAGCATGGGTTGGTTATGACATAAAAGGCTTGGTCATGTTGGAATAAAACAATTGAAAAGATTAGTTAAGCATGACTTGGTTAGAGGCTTGAAAGATGTTGTGTTTGAAAAGGATAAGCTTTGTAGCTCTTGTCAAGCCGGCAAACAAGTTGGAAACACCTATCCTAAGAAAAGCATGATGAGCACTAGTAAAGCATTTGAGTTATTGCACATGGATTTATTTGGGCCAACTCAATACACTAGCATTGGTGGTAATAAATATGGCTTTGTGATAGTGGATGATTATACTAGATATACATGGGTATTCTTTCTAGTGGACAAAAGTGATGTATTTACAGCATTCAAATCATTTGTCAAGGGCATTCACAATGAGTTTGAAACAACCATCAAGAGAGTTAGAAGTGACAATGGTAGTGAGTTCAAGAACACTAGAATTGATGAGTTATGTGATGAATTTAGAATTAGACATCAATTCTCAGCCAAGTACACTCCATAATCAAATGGCCTTGTTGAGAGGAAGAATAGAACATGCATTGATATGGTAAGGTCTGCTTAGTGAGTACAATGTAAGTCAATCTTTTTGGGCTGAAGCTATCAATACGGCTTGCTATTGTAGCAACCGCCTCTATTGTCACCCATTGAAAGAGAAGACACCATATGAGCTCTTGAATGGTAGAAAGCCCAACATTACATATTTTCAGGTCTTTGGTTGCAAATACTAAATCTTAAGGAAAGGCACTAGATTGGGCAAATTTAATAAGAAATGTGATGAAGGATTCCTACTTGGATACTCAACAACTAGCAAAGCATATAGAGTTTGGAATTTGGATAGTAGTACTCTTGAGGAAGTTCATGATGTTGAATTTGATAAAACCAAGGGTTCATAAGAAAAAAAATAAGAACTTGGAAGATGTTAGAGACATTCAACTTTCAAATGCCATGAAGAACATGGATGCTGGTGAATTGAGGCCTAGGCAAGTAAATGATGATGAAGATGATCAAGTGAGAGTGCTCTCTAACTCAAATGTGCAAGATGATACAAATCAAGCTAGTACAAGTGGATCTCATGATAATGAACAAGATCAAGTGGCTAGTACATCATCTCTACCCAATGATCAAGCAAGTGCAAGCAATCAAATTCCAATACTCCAACCAACTAATATTGCAAGGGATTATCCATTGGACACTATCATTGGTGATATTTTAAGAGGTGTGCAAACTAGATCAAGATTGGCTTCATTTTGTGAGCATTTCTTATTTGTGTCATCTATTGAACCAAAGAAGATAGATGAAGCCTTAAAGGATGTTGATTGAGTGAATGCTATGCATGAAGAATTAAATAATTTCATAAGAAATCAAGTATAGGAATTAGTAGAGAGACCAAAGGGACACAATGTGATTGGAACTAAATGGGTCTTTAGAAACAAGCAAGATCAAGATGGGATAGTAGTAAGGAACAAAGAAAGATTGGTAGCACAAGGCTATACACAAGTTGAAGGTCTTGACTTTAGAGAAACATATGCTCCGATTTCTAGATTAGAAGCAATTAGAATCTTGCTAGCCTATGCTTGTGCCCACAACATCAAGCTCTATCAAATAGATGTTAAGAGTGCATTTCTCAATGGTTACATCAATGAAGAAGTATATGTTGAGCAACCTCCTGGTTTTGAAGATGACAAGAAGCCCGACCATGTGTATAAGTTGAAGAAGTCATTGTATGGTTTGAAGCAAGCACCTAGAGCATGGTATGAGAGATTGAGGGACTTCCTACTCTCTAAAGGGTTCATGATGGGCAAGGTTGACACCACTCTTTTTATCAAGAAGATTGGAAAAGATTTATTTGTGTTGCAAATCTATATTGATGACATCATATTTGGATCAACCAATCAAGACTTTTGTGAAGAATTTGGAAAAATGATGGCTAATGAGTTTGAAATATCTATGATTGGAGAATTAAATTATTTCCTTGGTCTTCAAATCAAGCAATTGAAGAATGGTACATTTATGAGTCAAGGCAAGTATATTAATGACATGATCAAAAAGTTTGGCATGAGTGATAGTAAAGCCATTAGCATACCAATGAGAATAAATGGCAACTTGGATAGTGATGCAAGTGGTAATATGGTGGATCAAAAATTATATCGGTCTATGATTGGAAGCCTACTCTATGTGGCCGCATCAATGTCGAATGTCATATTTAGTGTGTGCATGTGTACAAGATTTCAATCCTCACCAAGAGAAAGTCATTTGAAGGCTACAAAGAGAGTATTGAGATACTTGAAGCATACACAAAATGTTAGTTTGTGGTATCCCAAAGGAGCAAAGTTTGAGCTAGTTGGTTACTCTGACTCTGATTATGCGGGATGCAAGGTTGAAAGGAAAAGCACCTCGGGCACATGTCAATTGTTGGGAAGATCACTTGTTTCATGATCATCAAAAAAGCAAAATAATGTTGCATTATCAACCGCCGAAGCCGAATACATATCTGCCGATAGTTGTTGTGCACAAATACTTTGGATGAAGACCACTTTGAATGACTTTGGAATTAAGTTTAAGAAAGTGCCATTGCTATGTGACAATGAGAGTGCAATCAAGTTGACCAATAATCCGGTTCAACATGCAAGAACAAAGCACATTGATGTCCGCCACCATTTTATAAGAGATCACTAATAAAAAGGGGATATTTGCATTGAGAATGTAGGCACCAAAAATCAATTTGTCGATATTTTCACCAAGCCATTGGATAAGAAAAGGTTTAGCAAGCTAAGGAAAGAGTTGAACATATTGGATTTCTCAAATCTATATTGATGCACCCCCACTTATATGACATGCCTCTCCTTCGAGCACCCAAGGTAAAAGTTGATTGGTATGGCATACATCCTTGCTAAGGACTTGTTTATTGCATCTAGACATCTTTCATATTTAATAGGCTCATTCATGAAAATCAAATGAATTTGATGATTGTATGGTACCACTATTGCTTCTATGCTTATTTTGGTCTAGTGGTAGCATATAACATGTTTGTGGGCTTGTAAACCTAGTGTTTGATCTAAAAAATGTGCTCTAAGTGTTTAACTCAACATGGTACAAGATAACCCTTATTTGGAGGTGTGAAGAAGCTTGTCCTTGGATCAAATCGAGTTAAATATCTTTGGCAAATGTTCTAGATTGAACCAAATTTGGGAAATTGATCCTCACCCCATTGATTTGACATTGATAATCTCAACCTATCTATATTTTGAACCTTTGTGGTCATTGATCATAAAGGGGGAGAAAAACAAAGATATTAATGATATTAGTACATGGAGAGAAAAATAACGATATAAGTGATAGAGGGAGAATTTGACATAGGGGGAGAGATATGACAAAGGAAAGGGATCAAATTAAAAATTTAAGCACACAAGTAGGGGGAGCAAGCTCATAAACTTGTATGGTGCATTTCATATGTTTGCTTGCATGGCACATGTTTTAAATTTCAATATCCATGCTTGTGTGGTGTGTGCTAGTTGTAGGTTTGAATGATGAAATGAAAAACTAGCTTGCATAGGTTATCTAGTGATTTCATTTCTAAGTGGTTTAGAGCTAACCATGATGCTAAGGATGGTATATTGGTGCACATCGATCGGTATCATGCTTTAAAGGTCCATATTTTATACCTTAGTATCATTTGGTAGACATTGTCTCCTATATCTCCTATCTAAGCATATGTGCAACCTTCAATCCAAACTCTTAGCACATATGTAGGGGGAGCAATTGCTACCATACGGGGTTTATGAAACTTATCCATATTCTTTTACACATGGTAAATATGCTTGGGCAAGCAACATGGATTCAATTGAATTTCAATTCATATCTTTCTGTAAGGGTTGTCATCAATTACCAAAAAGGGGGAGATTGAAAGCTCTAGTTTGGTTTTGGTTAATTGATGAAACCCTAAGTGCTAACCTAGTTTATCAAGTGATCATGAGATAGGTAGCACATTCTAAGTGGTGAAGCAAATGAAGATCATGACATGATGATGGTGATGCCATGGTGATGATCAAGTGCTTGGACTTAAAAAGAAGAAAGAGAAAAACAAAAGGCTCAAGACAAAGGTATAAATGATAGAAGCCATTTTGTTTCAGTGATCAAGACACTTAGTGAATGTGATCACATTTAGGATCGATAGCCGTACTATTAAGAGGGGTGAAACTCGTATCGAAATGCGGTTATCAAAATGCCACTAGATGCTCTAACTCATTGCATATGCATTTAGGATCTAGTGGAGTGTTAACACCCTTGAAAATGTTTGTGAAAATATACTAACATATGTGCACAAGGTGATACACTTGGTGGTTGACATATTTGAGCAAGGGTGAAGAAGATAGAGTTGAAAAGGAGTTAGTCACTCTGGTCACGAAGTGACCGGATGCTAGGGTCTTGTGTCTGGTTAGTGGAAGCAGTGAAGACGCTGGCGTCGGTCTTTGACCGAACGCTGGGTCACTTGGTGACTGGACACTGAGTGGGTGCGTCCGGTCCCGTTGATGTGGCAGCGCACAGAGGAGATGTTGAGTGACCGAACGCTGGGTGAGTCCGGTCGAGCATGACCGGATGCGTTCGGTCATGATTTTTTGTAGCTGAAACCTTACTGGAAGTAACCAAACGCTGGGGTCCTATGTCCGGTCGTGGCACTATGCTGCGTCCAGTCATCACTTGACCGTTGGGATTGGGCATTCGGTATTTGAAGAGAGGGATGATGTGGCAGCCATCCATTGACTGGACGCTAGCAGAGTGCGTCCGGTCGATCAGACCGGAGCGTCCGATCACCCCTTGTTGTGCCCAGTGAAGGGATACAATGGCTCTATTTCGTGGGGGCTTCTATTTAAGCCTCATGGCCAGCTCAAGCTCACTCTTTTGGCCATTTGTATTGACATAGCAACCTTGTGAGCTTAGCCAAAGCCCTCCCACTCATCTCCATCATTGAGTCATCATCTTTGTGAGATTGGGAGTGAATCCAAGTGCATTTCTTAAGTGTTTGCATCTAGAGGCAATTGGTGTTCGTGTTTCGCTGTAGGATTCGCTTGTTACTCTTGGTGGTTGCCACCATCTAGACAGCTTGGAGCAGCGAGGATCATCGAGCGGAGGTTGGTGATTGTCTTCGGCTCCAATCGTGATGATTGTGAGGGGTTCTTGACCTTTCCTCGGCGGAGAGCCAAAAGGTACTCTAGTGAATTGCTCGTGGCTTGTGTGATCCTCATCTTGTGTTGGTTGTGCGGCACCCTATTGAGGGTTTGGCGTGTTATGCCAATTAGCATATGAACCTCCAAGTGAGTGAATCGCCACAACGAGGACTAGCTTGCCAGCAAGCAAGTGAACCTCGGTAAAAAATTATTATGTCATCATTTGATTCCAAGGTGATTGGTATTCATTCTTGTGATTGATTGGTTCCTTTCTCGACACGCTGGTACAACCATCTTGCTCACTCTCTTTACATTATCGTAAACTAGTTGTCAAGCTCTTTAGTGTAGCTACTTATGAGAGCTTTTAGTTTGGTTAGTGTTGCTCTTTAGTTAGTATTTGAGAGCACACTAACTTAGTATAGTGACATAGCTATTGTGTGGATAGAAACTATATAAACTAGAATTGTGGTAGATGGCTTGCAATTTTAGTAGGCTAGCGCAACACTTGCTTCGCCTCATAATTGTCTAACCAGTTTGTTAAGTGTTGTTGTAGAAATTTTTAATAGGCTATTCACCCCCTCTAGCCATTAGGACCTTTCATCGATACCGAACAACGCAGCAGCGTCCTCTCCGGTGTCGTCGTCGTCCTTAGGGGCCTGGTCTGCCACGATCAAGTCGTCGTTGCCGGTGAGCGGCCAGACGATATCGTCATCAGCAGCAGCCATGGCGGACGACTCTCCAGCACCGTTCCTCAACAGTGCGCGGGGCCACCTTGGTTGCTCTATACCATAGCTAGAGGACGACGCATCGGCTGCGGACCTACGCAAAGAGATGGAGGATGATGAAAAGACCAGATCAGAAAAGATCAATGGAAGAAGAGGAGGGTTAGGGCTAGGGTTAGGGTTAGGGTTTTACCTACGCAACCGGAGCCCGGTGCTACAGAAGACGAGGGCCACCAAGAGAAGACGACACACCGGTTAGCAAGGACGGCGAGCGGCGGAGGAGGGACAAACAGTGACACGAACTCACATAATCACCGAGATCTAGAGGGAAGAGAGGAAGAGGGAGATGGGAGAGGCAGAGAGGGAGGAGGAGAAGGGAGCGGCTCACCGGCGGCAAGCGGATCGAGGTCACCGGAGTCGGGGAGGACGAACACCAGTCGCCAGCAAAGGAGTCGGAGAGGCGAGACGAGAGAGCGGCGCGGCGGGTGGAGTGGGGACTGAAATGGATTAGGGTTCGGGGTGAGGGAGAGGGTGCCGCATCGGCTCGAATATATATGAGGGGGGGAGACGGGGAGCCGTTGGGCTGCTCCACTGCTGAGCCGTTGAGAGGTGGGGAGGGCCGGAGGGGAGGTGGGGATTGGGGAGGCCAGACCGCTCCCGGGCCATAGCCTAAAGGTCGGGCCGTGCCGGGCTGGCACGTCGTGCCTGGGGTAAGGCCAGGCACGGCCTGCTCTACTGGGTCGTGCCAACCCAGGCCCGCACACCACCGGGTAGAGCCGGGCTTGGGTCGGGCCAAATTTGCTGGCTTCGTGCTGGACCGCCGGGCCTCGGGCTGCACGGACATTTATACTTTGTTCCATTCAGGCGGGTGCAAGGAGACGTCTAGCAAACTATACATGGACTCTTCCGTGTCACCCATGGATGGATGGAACGTTGGATCAATCCGTTATCGATCTCTTGCTATTCGTCTTTCTTCCTGATCTTTTTTGGAAGCGGTATTTATTCTCTATTTGGAGGACGGCAAGACGCCGAGACCGAAGGGGATTCAGCCGGACTAGGGGACGGAGGGCGAAGCCGCATCGCCGCCGCCGGCCGGGCAAGCTGGAGGCGGCGTCAGCCGTCAGGCGTGTTGCTGGGGTTGTGGTTTCCGTTTGTGTTTTTAATTTTGAGTTGAGGCGCGCCACACGCACGACCACGATCGGGTGGGGTAGTGTGGGCCGCTGGGCTTGTTGGGGAAGGAGCCTTCCCTGTCTTTCTTTTTTAACGAACGGGCACAACACCGTTTCTATTTACAGGAAATAAATTACTGGCCAATAAATAATTAAAAAAATGCTCAGCAAACAAACTACAATGCAATTTGGCCAAATATAACTCGCCTGCCATCAATTATTGTCTAACTGTTGAACTTGAACAAATGGTTCATGTCCTCGCACAAGACCATGCGATTTACATTAATATATATACAAAGTACATGCCATCAGGAGTTCAGCTATTTGACAATGTTTCATCCCCACCAAACGCTGCATCGTGGACTTGGAGTTCTGCTGTTTTATCTGACGTGGAGATTCGTCAGCGAAGTAGTTCACAAGTTCTTCAAGGCAAAAGTACTGTGTCGCACTTGCCCATCAGCCACACCACCGTCAATGGACATCCAGAACATTCACAGGCATTGAGTTGAGTAGCAGCTCATGTATTGTGATTCTCAGGAGGACTGCTCCCATCTTTGGACGAAGATGTGCTTATCCACATTAATTCCAATGTCGTCATTAAAAGAACTCAGTCATCTCTACTTGTTGCCTTCCAGTGCCTTGATGTCAGCCTGGTTGAGCTCAACAAACTTCCCAATTCTGAAAAGTACAGAATAAACTAATACTCACTTTTTCATTCACAATCTTCTCTTTGTTAACATGAAGTTGATTAACCAAAAAAATAAGAAGTGTACTAAACATCTACTGACTGTATAACTTTGCTTCTTGACTACAATAATGATATGCATGCTGCCTCTTGACAGAAAATTCACCCATATGGCCATATGACTGGTATTTACATATCAGCTCCTAAAGGCATATATGAACAGCACATCATATCTGTGCCTGGCTGCCAGATTTACACAAATGATACTTCTGTGATAAGTCCATCAAAGATTGATCTTTCTGAAATAGATTGCTCAATTTTCCCATAAAATAGTCCAAAAGGCAGAAAAAGTTAGCCTAAAAGGGCATTTTGTAAAGCAGCTAAATTGAGAGTAGAATTGTATCAATCCATGCAAAAAGTTAAAGTATCAGTCAAACACACTGATACAGTCACCATTCGAGGAAAAAAACGACGTTACAGAAAGTACATTACCCCAGATCTGCCGGAAGCCTGAACCTGCCTATCCGAACACGTTTCAATGCATAAACCTATCATCAAGGAAAATTAAGCATCAATTACATACCAAGGGAAATACAATAGCACAAAATGTTATTTGGCTCACAAATTTGCATTCTATCATGTCCAAGCATACAGTGCCAGACTGATGGATAAGTCTCATGTGTGGCTGGTCTTTGTGGGGCTATGATGCTCACATGGTCATGGTCCTTGTGGCTGTTTTTCTGTTTTTAGGACAGCATCTTAGACTAGAGGACAGCATCTTAGAGGACAGCATCTTAGACTAGAGGACAGCATCTTAGCTAGGACAGCATATTAGCATCTTAGACTAGCATCTTGGCATATGCTTGGCTGGCTAGCAGCCTATAAATATGTAACCCCAACCCCTTGGGTTGGCATGGCATTTGTGTGAGCTTGTGTGAGAAATAGACAAGAAAATTGCCCCAACTCCTAGTGTCATCCTCTCTCGATGAGAGTAAGAATTCTCCTACTACCAAGAGTGAGAATTCAGCGACTAACAACTGGTATCAGAGCCGTATTATCCTGTAGCCTGAGCATCTCTTGCTCATCTTCTCTCCCAGCCCCACAACAGCCCCATCTGTTGGCAGCAGCAGCTCCTCCGGCCGCTCCTGTTCACTCCTCTCCTAGCTCGTCTGAAGCAGCCCTCTCCCCACGCAGCAGCCCCCCGGTAGCGCGTCATGTCCGCAGGGCAGTCTCAGCGCTCGGTCGCCTCGAGCACGCGGCGTCGGCAGGAGGCCGAACTTGCCGCGGCAGAGGAACGCGAGCGAGCGGCGGCAGAGACCGCTGCGGCGGCGGCAAGGGCGTCGAGGCTAGCAGCGGCGGAGCTGGCAGCAGCCAGAGCGGAGGCGGAAGCAGCGGCGGCGGCGAATGCAGCGCGTGCGGCGGCGGCGGAGGTTGAGGCTCTGCGCGGCAGCATCGGCAGCTCCATTTCCGCTGACGACACCGCCGACGCGGACCTCGAGCTGCTAGAGAGGGAGGCAGCGCGAGCGCGGGCGGCGCAGTGGACAGCCGCGCACGCCCACGAGCGTGGCGGCAGCCCAGACAGGCGTGGACGCGCTGGCGGCGCTCCTGGAGGAGGCGCGCACGGCGGTGGCGCTCCTGGGGCAGCCGCGCACGCCCACGAGCGCGGCGGCAGCCCAGACAGGCGCGGACGAGCCGGTGGCGCTCCTGGAGGAGGCGCGCACGGCAACGGTGGCGGACGGGTCGATGGAGAGCGCGGCCTTCACAGGCAGCGTGGCTCTCTCTCCCCGGATCGGTACCGACGGGTCGATGGAGAGCACGGCCTTCACAGGCAGCGTGGCTCTCTCTCCCCGGATCGGTACCGTGGTTACCACGGGCTCCAGGCTGTTGTCAGGGACGTCGGTCCCGGCGGTGGGTGGCCTACCCTCACCAAGACCAACTACGTCGAGTGGGCTGCGGTGATGAGGGTAAAGCTCCAGGTGCGGCACATGTGGGAGGCAGTCCGGTATGGCGACGTCGACTACGACCTAGATCGACGGGCGCTGGATGCTCTCATCGCTGCAGTCCCGCCCGAGATGCAGTTCTCGCTTACCAGCAAGCGGACTGCCAAGGAGGCTTGGGACGCCATCGCTGCGGCACGCATCGGCAGCGACCGCGCCCGCAAGTCCACACTGCAGGCACTTCGCAAGGAGTGGGAGAACCTGGCCTTCAAGCCAGGTGAGGACGTTGATGACTTTGCTCTCCGTCTCAACACTCTGTTGCAGAAGATGGTGCAGTTCGGCGACGACACTTACGGCGAGGAGAGAGCTGTCGAAAAGCTCTTCCGCTGCGTCCCCGAGAAGTACAAGCAGATGGCTCGCTCGATCGAGTCTCTGCTGGATCTCTCCACGATGTCGATCGAGGAGGCGATAGGTCGCCTCAAGGTCGTCGACAGCGATGAGCCACAATCCATCTCGGGGCCCATCACCACTGGCGGGAAGCTCCTCCTCACTCGGGAGCAGTGGCTTGCCAGCCAAGGTGACCGGAGGAAGGGGGAGCCTTCTTCCGCGACAGGCGGCCGCAAGCGTGGCAAGCCACGCAAGGCGCGCAGAGACGCCCAGGCCGGGGCGCGAGGACGTGCCGAGGGTGATGCCCGCGGAGGCGCCCAGGGCGGCGCCGCCGGTAGGCACAAGCCGGCACGAGACGACACCTGCCGCAACTGCGGCCAGCTTGGCCATTGGGCCAAGGACTGTCGACAGCCACGACGCGGCCAGGCCCACGTCGCACAGGCGGAGGAGGAGGAGCCGGCTCTGTTCATGGCACATGCCAGCATCGAGATACCTCCAGCGGCACCGGCCGCAGCGGCTCTCCTCCACCTTGACGAGCCAAAAGCACACGCCCTCCTCGGCGACAGCTCCGGCAACGACAAGACTGACGGGTGGTGCCTCGACACCGGCGCCACCCATCACATGACCGGTCGACGGGAGTTCTTCACCGAGCTTGACTCTAGCGTCCGAGGCTCCGTCAAGTTTGGGGATGCCTCCGGCGTGGAGATCAAGGGCGTCGGCTCCATCATCTTCACCACCGTGTCTGGTGAGCACAGGCTGCTCACCGGAGTCTACTACATCCCCGCGTTGAGGAACTCCATCATCAGCTTGGGACAGCTGGATGAGAACGGTTCGCGCGTGGTGGTTGAGGACGGAGTCATGAGGATTTGGGATCGTCGCCGTCGCCTTCTTGCCAAGGTATCCAGAAGCGCAAATCGACTCTACGTCCTTAACGTGCAGGTGGCACAACCCCTCTGTCTCGCTGCTCGTCGGGACGACGAGGCGTGGCAGTGGCACGAGCGTTTCGGGCACCTTCACTTTGAGGCCCTGAAGCGGCTCAGTGCCACGGAGATGGTGCGAGGCCTGCCGTGCCTCGACCATGTGGAGCAGCTCTGCGACGTCTGCGTGTTGACGAAGCAGAGGCGACTCCCCTTTCCCCAGCGGGCGAGCTTTCGAGCCAAGGAGAGGCTCGAGCTCGTGCACGGGGACTTGTGTGGCCCGGTGACACCGGCCACACCGGGAGGACGACGCTACTTCCTGCTGCTCGTCGACGACCTCTCCCGCTACATGTGGGTGATGGTCCTCGGCAGCAAGGGAGAGGCTGCGGACGCCATCAGACGCGCGCAGGCTGCTGCGGAGGCGGAGTGCGGCCGCAAGCTGCGCGTGCTGCGCACCGACAACGGCGGCGAATTCACGGCGGCTGAATTCGCGTCGTACTGCGCTGATGAGGGCATTCAGCGCCACTACTCCGCGCCGTACAGCCCGCAGCAGAACGGCGTCGTCGAGCGGCGCAACCAGACGGTTGTGGGGATGGCTCGGGCCCTCCTCAAGCAGAGGGGGATGCCGGCTATCTTCTGGGGAGAGGCGGTGGTGACGGCCGTCTACATCCTCAACCGCTCGCCTACCAAGGCGCTCGACGGCAGGACGCCGTACGAAGCTTGGCATGGGCGCAAGCCGGCGGTCTCCCACTTGCGGGTCTTCGGCTGCCTCGCATTCGCCAAGGAGCTTGGCCACATCAGCAAGCTCGACGACAGGAGCACTCCGGGAGTGTTCATCGGCTACGCGGAGGGCTCGAAGGCCTACCGCATCCTCGACCCGAAGACACAGCGTGTGCGCACGGCGCGCGACGTTGTGTTCGACGAAGGGCGAGGATGGGCGTGGGACAAGGCAGTGGACGACGGCTCAGCTCCGACGTACGACGACTTCATTGTCGAGTACGTCCACTTCGAGGGAGCTGGGGGAGTAAGCAGTTCTTCTTCGGCGTGCGCGTCTACCCCAGTCTCCGAGCCTCCACCGACCCCGGCACCTGCTACTCCGACAGCACCACGCTCTCCAGCCAGGACCTCGGCTGCGATGAGCTCTTCGCCGGCTCCACCACAGCCGGCAACGCCACGCACTCCAGCACCGACAGGCACCACTCCGGGCACGTCTACTCCACCACCAGCTCGTGTCGAGCACGGCCCGGTTGAGCTCGCTACTCCGCTCTCTCACGACGAGGAGCGCGTCGACGCGTACCACGACGGTGAGCCGTTGCGGTACCGTACGGTGGAGAACCTTCTCGGCGACCAGCCGGTGCCGGGACTGGTGCCTCACGACCTGGAGGACCTGGAGGCGCAGTTGCACCTTGCGTGTGACGACGGCGAGCCTCGGTCGTTCGCAGAGGCCGAGAGACACGCGGCATGGCGCGCCGCGATGCAGTTGGAGATGGATGCGGTTGAGAAGAACCGCACCTGGGAGCTTGCTGACCTTCCTCGTGGTCATCGCGCGATCACCCTTAAGTGGGTGTACAAGCTGAAGAGGGATGAAGCCGGTGCCATCGTCAAGCACAAGGCTCGCTTGGTGGCACGAGGTTTCGTGCAGCAGGAGGGGGTCGACTTCGACGACGCCTTTGCTCCCGTGGCACGAATGGAGTCCGTGCGACTCCTCCTTGCGCTAGCTGCCCAGGAGGGCTGGCGTGTTCATCACATGGACGTCAAGTCGGCGTTCCTTAACGGCGACTTGAAGGAGGAGGTCTACGTGCACCAGCCGCCGGGATTTGCGATCCCCGGCAAGGAGGGCAAGGTGCTCCGCCTGCGCAAGGCCCTCTATGGCTTGCGGCAGGCACCGAGGGCGTGGAATGCCAAGCTGGATTCCACGCTAAAGGGGATGGGCTTCGAGCAAAGCCCGCACGAGGCGGCCATCTACCGACGGGGCAATGGAGGTAATGCCCTGCTGGTGGGTGTCTACGTCGACGACTTGGTGATCACCGGCACCAAGGATGCGGAGGTGGCGGCATTCAAGGAAGAGATGAAGGCCACCTTCCAGATGAGTGACTTGGGGCCTCTCTCCTTCTACCTGGGAATCGAGGTACACCAGGATGACTCTAGGATCACGCTTCGACAGACCGCCTACGCCAAGCGCGTCGTTGAGCTAGCTGGGCTCACCGACTGCAACCCAGCTCTCACTCCGATGGAGGAGAGGCTGAAGCTGAGCCGCGACAGCACGACGGAGGAGGTGGACGCTACGCAGTACCGGCGTCTTGTGGGGAGCCTTCGCTACCTCGCCCACACACGGCCGGACTTGGCATTCTCCGTCGGCTACGTTAGTCGGTTCATGCAGCGACCGACGACGGAGCACCAGCAGGCTGTGAAGAGGATCATCCGCTACGTTGCGGGGACTCTCGACCACGGCCTCTACTACCCGAGGTGCCCTGGGGCGGCACACTTCGTCGGGTACAGCGACAGCGACCACGCCGGCGACATCGACACCAGCAAGAGCACGAGCGGGATCCTCTTCTTCCTCGGCAAGTGCCTCGTTAGCTGGCAGTCGGTCAAGCAACAGGTGGTGGCCCTGTCCAGCTGCGAGGCCGAGTACATAGCGGCCTCCACCGCTTCGACTCAGGCGCTCTGGCTCGCTCGACTGCTTGGTGATCTCCTCGGCAGAGACACTAGAGCGGTGGAGCTCAGGGTGGACAGCAAGTCCGCTCTGGCCCTGGCAAAGAACCCCGTGTTCCACGAACGCAGCAAGCACATCCGGGTGAGGTACCACTTCATCCGAGGCTGTTTGGAGGAAGGGAGCATCAAGGCGAGCTACATCAACACCAAGGACCAGCTTGCGGATCTGCTCACCAAGCCCCTTGGGAGGATCAAGTTCCTTGAGCTCTGCTCCAGGACCGGGATGGTTCAACTCTCCCACAAAACGACGCACAAGACTTAGGGGGAGAATGATGGATAAGTCTCATGTGTGGCTGGTCTTTGTGGGGCTATGATGCTCACATGGTCATGGTCCTTGTGGCTGTTTTTCTGTTTTTAGGACAGCATCTTAGACTAGAGGACAGCATCTTAGAGGACAGCATCTTAGACTAGAGGACAGCATCTTAGCTAGGACAGCATATTAGCATCTTAGACTAGCATCTTAGACTAGCATCTTGGCATATGCTTGGCTGGCTAGCAGCCTATAAATATGTAACCCCAACCCCTTGGGTTGGCATGGCATTTGTGTGAGCTTGTGTGAGAAATAGACAAGAAAATTGCCCCAACTCCTAGTGTCATCCTCTCTCGATGAGAGTAAGAATTCTCCTACTACCAAGAGTGAGAATTCAGCGACTAACACAGACAAACTATGTTAGGAATAGATAAAGGGCAGTGGCTTATTTGTATAGATCAGTGAATAGCAGTGTGTGGCACCCATCACCATCAGGCCATCATGTGTTACAGATATGTGTACGATGGAAGGCAATGTGGTCATCAGGTATCTCCGGTTCCCATTCCAACAGTAAAGTGGAAAACAGAAGGCAAAAGCAACATTATGCTGCCATCTCAAACCAAGATCTAAATAAAATAGTAACCAACTTATTCTGCAAAATAAAATGTCATCTAGGAATGGACAATAAACTACATAAGAACAGGTGGACAAAAACAAACCAACCTGTAGCCCTGCATTCTGTACAAGTTCACGGACTTCATGATTTCGTCCTTCATGAACCTGCAAGAAGTCAATAATATCAATGGGCAATAGAAAATAACACACGATGCTTAGCATGTTTAGAACATTTCTTCCGTCAAGTCTATTTGCAGCAACTAAAGAACAACTTGACATGTTAGAATGCTACTAGTATGGCCAACAAAAATGGGACTATAACAAGGCATTAGAGTAGGGACGAAGGGTAGAGAGGAAATTGCAATAACTACATGCTTGATTCCACAACCAACAAGCATGTGAAATGTAATTGCACTTCCTCATATATGGAAATACTGTGACAGTGAAGAAGTGAAATATAAATGCTGTAATATAACAAAATGTAGTTATCGCACCCTTTTTCACATTGCAACGATATGGCAATATGCCGATTCCACCAGGCTTTGAAATATAATAATGCAAGAAAAGGTTCCAACATTAGTTCCTCACAGGCAATCGTGGCTTTTCCAATTGTGAACAAGTTGAAACAGAGGTTTCTCAGCAGCATGTTCTATTTATGCAGAATGGAATTTATGTTAATTCCAAACAAATTATCCATGGAAGTACTTGCTTGTCACACGTTGTGATGGACTTCAAATGTTTGCCAAGCACTTTGGAAGGCTATAAAGTACCAACTAATATGCAACCATTCCCACAGGATACTATCCAAAAGAGCTTTCATGTGGCTATAGTGGATATACAACAACCGATAAAGAGTAAGAGGACAAGCAAAATCGCCTATTTTTTTAATAGTCCTGAGGACAAATGACAGACACATTGCTTACGTGAATAAGTGAATCCAAAAGCAAAGAGGAACAGGACAGAATAAATGAAGCTAGAAAAAAATACCACTATCTTCAGGCGGGTCTTTCTTGTATCTGATTGGGCATCCAATGGTTCTACTAAATCAGGAATGCACATGACCCCATCAATTTTTGTGCCTTCACTGATAGCTATGAGGTGTTTTTTGTGCACGGCACCATCAATAGTTACCACATATCTGCAGCATCGAAAAAACACAAACCTGTCAGATCAAATTTATGTTCCCTTTCTCTACTGTTCATTGCCCAGCAACCATTTTAAAAATGATTTATAATTGGAAAACCATGCACAGAGAAGATTTGTATATTGATGCTATTCTAATGGTCTTCTTTCATAGTTCTCATATTATATGGTAGAAGAGACGTTACTAAATATTTGTGCTACCCAATTCTGCATAACAATGAATAGTACTGTTCCAGTACATGTTACTTTTGCATTACAGTATTCAGATAACATATAAACCTGCCAAAGACACTAAACTTACTCTTTTGTTACATTTGAAGAAGGATGTGCAAGTTTTTGAGCAAACTCACCTAAAAGAGAGGACAAAAATCAAGCATAAGTCTTGGGTGACAAAAAACTGCCCTTTTCCAAAGTACTCCCTCCGTTCCAAATTGTAAGTTCTTCTAGCTTTTCTAGATACATACCACTCTCTGTCCCAAATTATAGGTCGTTTTGGCTTTTCTAGGCACATAGGTTTTGTTATGCGCCTAGATATACGATGTCTAGATACGTAATAAAAGTTATGTATCTAGAAAAGCCAAAACGACATATAAATTGGAATGGAGGGAGTAGTTTTTACTATGTTCTAGGTACGTAGCAAAAGTTATGTACCTAGAAAAGCCAAAATGACTTACAGTTTGAACGGAGGGAGTACATATTACCAAGTATGATAAACTTACCATCATTTGTGACTATTATCAAACCAGACGTGGCAACATCAAGACGACCCACAGTAAACAAGCGTGGTTTTGGCAGCCCTGGTTGAATCTTGTTCTGTAAATATGCATAGGTATAAATGTATAATAGAGATTTGTCCAATATAGATTCATAGTCAGAAAAGGTTCAGCAATTCATCAATTCTTGTGAATTCCATTAACATCATTATAATATGAATGTTATGTGAGGCCCTGTTATGGAACATACCCAGCCCTTCAAATAATCATTAAATAAGGAGACAACAGACTTTGAGTCTTCGCCACATGAGCAAATGTACCTGTAGCACAGAAACAAAATTTATTAGATTGATGATTCCTTTTCTCTGATTCAAAAAATATTTCACTGGAATACAAGATAATCATGGCATCATGATTAATGCACAAGGATGGTGTCAAAAATGACCTGAGTCCCAGGCTGAGCCAGTTCAAATATGCCTAAAGTCCCTTATGACTATGATATTTCTATATACAATTAAGTGAGCTTCCATGGACTTGTAGACCAAGAGCCAGGGCTGAAACACATGAAGCCCAGGCCTTGGCTACACGCCTACACCACTGATGATGCAGCACATAAGTCAAGTATGGAAAATAAGTGACCAACCCCTTTGGCTTGTAAACAGCAAAATACAGCTTTGGAGGCAGCTTCTTGGAAATGCGATTCCCATTAACGTAGATAGAATCCTTTGAGATGTCAACTTTGGTCTGCACAAAATGAATTTTTTTATCCTTCGATTTAACCACAGAAACGAAGTTTTGTTCATAGTGTAATGCAATGGAAAAAGTTTGGTAAAAAATCAAGTCATATAAAACGGTTCAAGTGTTCTTGGACCAAACAATTGTTGCTCTAAGACCAACAGAGAACAAATTTGGATGTGGCAACAACATTACTATGAAAGTAAAATATTATGGTACTAAACTAGTATCTCCTCATTCATGGATGACAAAAACTCTGAGAATTCATACCTGAGGAGAAGTACATACTGAACCATTGACAGTCACCTTCCCTTCGAAGATGAGTTCCTCACTGGTCCTTCTTGATGCCACTGCGAAGAGTTGTTTAGTAAGCATCTTAACAGATAATGGTAATCAAAACCAAAAGTTTTGAAGGGTGAAGTGTTATATTTCTAGAGTTACTCGGAAGGAACTAAATAAAATCACAAGCGCTCAACTGCAATATTCCAAATCGGTCCCCTAGCTGCATCATCATTGAGCAGGCAAAAGAAATGTTGAGTCGTTTTCAAGACTTCAAAGTCACAAAATGTCACAGGAGTGCTAATGGAGTGGCTCATGCTTTAGGGCAATTTAGCAGGAGAGTGTTTTCTTCTTGTTTTATGTCTGAAGGTGTCCCGACCTGCGCGTTGGCAGCCTTGGACTATGATTGTAATCACGCTCATGGTTGAAATATAAGCTCTTTCATGTGTTAAAAAAAATCCAACCTTCCAATATTACAAATGGCAATTGGAAATAGCAACCCAAACTTCGAAATAGCAACCCAAACTGCTAAAGGTATCAGGAGCAAACAAGCCAAGTATGCAATAGAAGCCGCCAATTTTGGGAGAGCTGTCTGATTCCAAAGGAGAACAACCTGGGTTTTCTAGTGTAGTTCATTTGGCCAAAAATGCTAGGTGCTAGTACAATCCAGGAGATATTCATAGTATCATACAAGCATGGTTATCTCCACAAATTAACAACAGCTGTTATACCACTAGAATCAAAAACCCAAAGCATCTGTCTTAACTAATCTGATCTAGGACGGGGAACGTTAAGCTATTACTACTTGATTCGAGGCTTGAGGTCCAGAAATAGAGTAGGACAAGGACTACCTCCTGCGGCGGCAAGGACCTTGGCGAGCCGCTGCGGCTCCCGCTCCTTGATATTCTCATTGTAAAACCTCCTGGCCGCCTTGGAGAACTTGGGCGGCGCGGTCGGGGCGTTCTTCCGTGCCTTGACGCTGGCATTGGAAGCAGCCGCGGCGGCGGCGGCGGCAACCGCGCCTTTTGGGCCCTTGAGGGTTTCCTTTTTGGCGGCCTTCTTAGCTTCCGCCTCCGCGAGCGCGATGGCCTGGAGCACGTCCGGCGGCGGGGAGGTGCTGAGGCGTGGCTTGCCGTCCTCTCCGCGAACGATCCACGGGACCAGCGGCTGCGCGGACGGGGCCTTTTTGGACGGCGCGGGCTCCGCGAAGGTGATGTTGAAGTCCGGGGAGGCGGAGGCGGAGGTGGACGAGGTGGCGCGGAGGAGGAGGGGTGGGAGGCGGAGCCCTACGCGGAGCACGGAGGCGGGCCGGGAGAGGAAAGGGTGGAGGGAGACGGCAGCGGTGGCGAGGGCCATGGGCAGGGGCGCGGGCGGGCGGGCGGGTGCTTCGCTGTTGCAGAGTTGCTGCAGGCGGGGTTTATCGGATATCGCCGCGCTTGCGCCACGGAGAAGCTGGGAGCCGAGAGACCCAGACGAAAATGGGCAGCACATCACTGGTAGGCTGCTGAGAAGAGGCCCGGTTCCATTCCGGCGAGGCCCGAACGGGTAAGCTTAACGGCTTTGGGCCTCTCATACAAGGCTTGTCGTGGGCCGCCCCAGGCCAGTCCCAGTCCTAGATTCTTTTATTATAATAATACGTAATATAATTTCTCAAAAAAATAATACGTAATATAATAGCAGCTCTTAAATTCCTTTTATGTTTGATCTCGAGATTCACGAGGTCATCATAGGCGCCTAACTGTCGACGGGACATCGTCTACCACTGAAATCATAGCGCCGTAGAATCCTAGGATAAATCTAGGAAAATACGAACACCCATGGCAATTATAGCGCCGTTAAATCCTGAAATAAATTCAGGAAAATGCGAGCACCCGTGCCAAGTCGATGACTTAAACCCGGATAGACTGGTTCCACCACAAGGAACTCAATCAATGATCAGTTAACATCTGTATTAAAAATAGTATTCAAGTAGCATTTGGACATCTGTTCTCTTTTAAATAAGATTGTAGATATATCCTCTTTAATGCGATTAGGTCTAGGAAGTGCCAAAATTTATTTGCTTGCTATTTCCAAGGTGGGTTATTTCACTCTCTTGTAAAGATGTTACTTAGGGCGTGTATGGGATTGGTTAACGAACTTTGCTCCACAAACTTCATCATAGAGAACTCCACAACCCCTTTAGGTGCTCTCACAAATATGCCTTTTTTCTCTCGAGCATAATGCGTGGAGCTGAATTGTTTGGCTAAAAAACATGGAGCAGAGCTAAAAAACGTGGAGCAGAGCTGAAAAACATGAAGTGGAGTAGTCTCAAACATCCCCTTAAGTATTAATAAACTTTCACTAGAGCAAAAAAAGATATATCTGTCGGTGCAGGACCCACGGGATACCCCACAAGAAAGAGAGAAGACCTAGTCTAATTAGGATTCTTCTCCTGTAATCTTAGTAGTAGTATTACTCTGTAATCCTACTAGAAACTCTCATTGTAAACCGACTAGGACTCTGGTCTCCTGACTATATAAAGGAGGGCAATGCTCCTTAGATCGGGAGTTCAAGACAACAATTGTACAACATTTTACGATCAATCCAACGCGAAGGCTAACACCGACTGGACGTAGGGCTATTACTCGATCCACGATCAAGGGTCTGAACCAGGATAAATCAACTATCTCTTGCGTTAACCGTCGAGTTCTGCATACGCTGAAGCCCGAACATACTGCCCCGGGTACTCCCGTGGCAGGCTATCGGTGGTCAAACATCGACAGCTAGCGCGTCAGGTAGGGGCTTTCGGCGACTTTGCATCCGAGAGCTCGATGGACCTCGACAACATGATCTTTTCGAAGGGATCAAACTTCATCTTCGGTTCATAGATCTGCGAGGCAGGCAATGATGTCAAACTCCAAGGTCGTCTCCTCGAAGATTTAGATCAACATCAGGACTTTTTCATTTCGGCGATAACGACAGATCAGCTAACCGGAAGATTCGCACAGCTCATAATGTCCAACCCGACTCAGATTCCACAGCTTCACGCATCCGATTCAAACTCAAGTTCCGCTTCCGAGACGAAGTCTTATCCGAGTTCTTTCGAAAACTGAGTTCTTTTCTGACAAAGCTCCAGAACATGATGTCAACATATTAAGAATACTACTCGGAGTTCACTGAAAGTACTTCAAAGAAGTCGGGTCCTCTTCCGTTCGGATTCTACAACATGGCAACATCTTATCAGACATGGCCCGAAGGATCCACTTATCCCATGCTTAGAATGCCGCTGAAGGGAGCCCAGGAAGGTTTCGTTTTAACCATAACATCTCAAGACTGCATCATTCACTGGCCAGGTACCGTTCCTGAGAATGACGGCACCCAACTAGTCGACGATACGACAATAGCAATTCTACCCTACTAAGAAGGAGATTCGATCTATGACTTTGAAACATCTACTGAAGTTATCAATAGCTCTGGTAGTACGGAAATCAACAACGATGACAAAACAACTCATGCTAGAGAAGTATTGATGATTCGCCGTTCTCGATCACCATTGATCCCCCCAGAAGCACCCGACGTAAGGTCTTCAGATGAATCCAAATCCAATATATCACCATTTATCCAGGGGCACGATGGTGAGACTGAAAGTCAAAGGCAAGCGAGAGAAAGAAAGAATAAATTGAAACAAGGACGTCAATGCCGTGCTAAGCAGCGAAAGGACACTTGGATCAAATATGAGTCAGATCTAGCCAAGTACAACAGAAGAAAATCAGAGCGAGAAGTTGAAGAAGGACGAACAGCGAATACACCCTACGATAAGATCCGAGAAGCACTAGAAGAACTCAAGGCGACCTCATATCCCAATGAAAAACAAGAACAGCTCCGAGATTTTCTCCGATCGACAGTCTTTCGGACAAACGATGGAAGGGCAACATCTCATAAACAGGAAGATCAAAATCAAAGGAAATCTACTTTCGAAAGACTTAGACCAAGTGGAAGTCACAACTGAGAAAGCCGAAGAAATCTCAGTCAAAATAATAGAGTCGAGCAACCAAGAAAGGCCAGAAGCAGAGCACCTACTCGGACAGCCACATAGAACTACTCTCACCAGGACGACAGTTGGCAAGAAGGGGGTGCAGAATCAGAATATACAGAAGCCAGAACGCACGATAAATTCTCCTGTTTTGTAAACAAACTTGCTTCAATACGACTACCTCACAAGTTCAAGCCGTCCAACCACTCCAAGTACGATGGCAAGACCGAACCAAAGCAATGGCTCAGGATTTACTCACAATCGATTGAATTAGCCGGAGGAGACGATGACATCAAAACCTTGTTGATGAGGACACTGCCACGCTAGACACACCGATGCCATGATCTTCCCCAAGTTGCAATTTGTTCCCAACTCAGCTGCCATGTCACGCTCGGATTCAGCAGACACGTCGTCACTGTTTCGGTCATAACTTTCTCATACGACATCGAAACAGGCCGTTTTTGGATGCATTGGAAAGGGGACGATGACGCCATCGTTTTGGATCTGGTCCCAGCTCTAGAAGGTCCGTGGATCATTCTGTGTGACCACGGCAAGGTGCTGTGTCACCTATTTGGGCCAACTTGGCCATGTATCGTGTCGGGCCTTAAGCCCAAGTTGTGGGCGCCCAACCCCTGGCCGTCCTCAACCCTAGGTCGAGTCTTAGACTATAAACACAGCCATCGCCGCTGCTACACAATTGAGTTTTGTTTTAGAGTTTAGTTTTTCATCGAGAAACTGAATCGTTCATTATAACTGTGGTGACAAATCCTTTTACAGTGATCCAGGGCCCCCATTCTTGATCTCCTCTACTGTGTCGATTAGTCCTTTGAAACCGAGTTCTTGAATCCTCTATTGATATTCGCGTCATTCATATTTGCAATTTCAGATTGCGTGTTTTACCTTCTTGCTTGTGCTCTTTGATTTGCTTGCAAGAAAAGCCTTCTTAGCGAGGTCAATCAAGTTGTGCTTGGTTGATAACCAATGGAGCAGTGGTGTAACGGTTGCAGGGTTTGAATCGTGTCTGATTTGAAGCCGGATCGCCAACATCGAGATCTCCACAAAATCGAACTTACCGGCTACCTCTCGGAAGATCGGGCCTGTACTCATCAATTGGTATCAGATATTTCAGGTTTACCACGAGGTATAATCTCGTTTGCCTTAGATTCATATTTGTTCATTACCTAGAGTCCACAAAAAGCCCAAAAATATTTCAATTTCCGCTGTCCTATCGCCCTTTGTGCCTTTGCAATTTCGTTTTAGATTCGTGTTGTTGAGTTTGTGTCCATGGTCGAGTCTTGTTGCTAGTTTAGGATTGTGTTCGTGGTCATAGTTCAATCGCCCGTTGCTATGATTTTTGTTTTTCGCCGCTATCCCATCCACCGTTTCCAAACAACAAGTCGAAGCCACCACTTTACTCGACTTGCCCCGCTAGCCGCCTTGTGTAACTTCTCGCCGCCATGCAAACCGATGATGAGGACATCGCCACGCTGGACACACCGACGCCATGGTCTTCCCTAAGTTGCAATTCGTTCCCAACTCAGCTGACATGTCACGCTCGGATTCAGCAGACACGTCATCACTGTTTCAGTCATAACTTTCTCATACGACATCGAAATGGGCCGTTCTTAGATGCGTTGGAAAGGGGACGACGACGCCGTCGTTTTGGATCTGGTCCCAGCTCCAGAAGATCTGTGGATCATTCTATGTGACCACAGCAAGGTGCTGCATCACTTATTTGGGCCAACTTGACCATGTATCGTGTCGGGCCTTAAGCCCAAGTTGTGGGCGCCCAACCCCTAGCCGTCCCCAACTCTAGGTCAAGTCTTAGACTATAAACACAGCCGCCACCGCTACTACACAATTGGGTTTTGTTTTAGAGTTTAGTTTTCCATCGAGAAACTGAATCGTTCATTGTAACTGTGGTGATAAATCCTTTTATAGTGATCCAGAGCCCCCATTCTTGATCTCTACTGTGTCGATTAGTCCTTTGGAACTGAGTTCTTGAATCCTCTATTGATATCGCATCATTCATATTTGCAATTTCAGATTGTGTGTTTTACCTTCTTGCTTGTGCTCTTCGATTCGCTTGCAGGAAAAACCTTCTTGGCGAGGTCAATCAAGTTGTGCTTGGTTGATAACCAACAGAGCAGTGGTGTAACGGTTGCAGGGTTCGAATCATGTCTAATTTGAAGCCAGATCGCCAACATCGAGATCTCCACAAAATCAAACTTACCGGCTACCTCTCGGAAGATCGGGCCTGTACTCATCACTTGTTCTTTCCCATGGCCCTAGAAACCATGCCACTCCAATGGTTTGACAAATTGAATCCAGGATCAATCAGAAATTGGGAAGACTTGCAAAGAGCTTTTTGTGAAAATTTTGCATGTATTATTACACATCCAATCACCCACACAGAGTTAAAAGGACTCAAGCAGAAAGGAGGTGAAAGTCTCAGAAATTACTATCGACGATTTGGCAAACTACGAGCTCAAGTACATGACATCACACAACAAGAAGTAATCGAAGCCTTCTCTCATGGAATCATGGCTAGGTGGCAATTTTAAGACTTCTATAAAGAAAACCTAAGAAATAATGAAGAATTCAGAAGAACAGTGGAAAAGATGATTACTGCAGAGGAGAAGACACGAGAAAGATTCCTAGATAGAAACAACAGAGACAACCCGGATAGGCAAATTCCTCGAAACAGCAGACATCAGGAGAGAAAGCGTGGTCCAGACAACATAGTAGCAATGGCTAACAAATCAAAGAAATTTACTAAACCTAGAAGATATGACGACATTGAAAACATACGTTGTCCCTTGCACCCCAATGGAAAGCACACCATCGAAAATTGCTACACCTTCAACGAAAGATACACTAGAAAAGATAGCAAGGGAAACAATAAAGAAGACAATCAGAAAAAAGAAGGAGACAACTATGAAGACAAGGGATTCCAAAAATCCAGAGGGACAGTGGCAGTAATCTTTGCTGAGGTTCCAGACTCCATAAGCAAACATCAAGAAAAACTAGCATTATGAATCATCATGGCAGCAGAACCTGCTACACCAAGATATCTCAACTGATCAGAGTATCCAATCCAATTTTCAAGAGAAGATCAATGGACCAGCGTAGGAAACGCAGACCATTACCCATTGGTTCTAGATCCAACCATTGCCGGTATGACTGTTACGAAAGTACTAATCAACGGAGGAGCCAGACTCAACATCATTTTTTAGAAACTCTAAGGAAGATGGGACTACAACTCACTGGGATGATCACACCAACAAGCACACATTTTTATGGCATAATACCCAGTAAGGCAGCAATGCCACTTAGACAAATCACTCTATCGGTTACTTTTGGGACTCCCTCGAACTACCGCACATAGTTCATCAAGTTTGAAGTCGCAGATTTCGATTCATCATATCACGCAATCCTCGGGCGCCCAGCACTAGCAAAATTCATGGCAATACCGCATTATCCGTACCTGTTGCTCAAGATGCCAGGGCCTAATGGCGTTCTTTCTCTTCGGAGTGATTTAAAGCACGCATTTGACTGTGATGTATAGGCAATCCAAATTGCAGCAAAGGCACAGGCAAACGATGGAAAAAAATAGCCACTATCGCCGCAGAAATAAGCCAAGAAGAACTAGAGATACCAGCTAAAAGACCAAGCATCCTAGCGCCACCAAAAGAAGCCAACATCAAGCAAATCAACCTAGGCACCGGTGATCCCTCAAAAACGGCAACCATCAGTGCCCACCTATCAGCAAAATAGAAACTCGCGCTCACCAACTTTCTTCGGGACAACAAGGATATCTTCGCTTGGAAGTCGGCCGACATGCCAGGGTCCCAAGAGAGTTGGTTGAGCACAGAATTGATGTCAATGAAGGCTCCAAGCCTGTGAAGCAACGACTACGACGATTCTCTCCCGACAAGAAGGCAGCAATTAAAAAGGAAATTACAAAACTAATGGCAGCTGGATTCATCAGGGAAATTCTCCATCCAGATTGGCTAGCAAATCCAGTTCTAGTACAGAAAAAGAACATGTACGAGTGGCGCATGTGTGTTGACTATATAGATCTCAACAAACACTGCCCAAATGATTCGTTTGGGCTACCACGCATTGATTAGATAGTTGATTCAACAGCAGGATCTGCCCTATTATCCTTTCTTGATTGCTATTCCAGATATCACCAGATCGCATTAAAAGAACAGGATCAAAGCAAGACATCTTTCATCACTCTATTCGGCACCTACTGCTGTAAGACCATGTCGTTTGGACTTAAGAATGCTAGAGCCACTTACCAAAGAGCCATCCAAACATGCCTTGGTGATCAGATCGGCGAAAACATAGAAGCATATGTAGATGACGTGGTTGTAAAAACAAAGAACCTGGATACATTGATTGAAGACTTAAAACAAACCTTTGAAAATCTAAAAAGGTGGAGGTGGAAATTGAACCCAAACAAGTGTGTATTCGGAGTTCCTTTAGGACAACTACTCGGATTTTTGGTCAGTCATCGCAGAATAGAAGCAAGCACCAAGCAAATTCAAGCCATAACAAAGATGGGCCATCCTTGAAGCGTCAAAGATGTACAAAAACTAATAGGCTTCATGGCGGTACTCAACCGTTTCATATCAAGACTCGGCGAAAAAGGGTTACCTTTCTTTAAACTACTAAAGAAGACAAACAAGTTCGAGAGGATGGAAGAAGCTAATGAAGCTTTCAAGAAACTTAAGGCATACCTCACTTCTTCACCAGTCCTCACACCTCCAAAGAAAGACAAAGACATGATGCTATATATTGCAGCAACTTCTACTATAGTCAGCACGGCGATAGTAGTAGAAAGGAAAGAAGAGGGGCGTGTGTATAAAGTACAACGCCCAGTATACTACATCAGCGAAGTGCTGTCAGAATCAAAAATCTGGTACCCACATGTGCAAAAACTACTCTACACCCTACTGATTACTTCACGCAAGCTTCGTCACTATTTTGAAAGCAACAAGATTACCATGGTGACAGATTTCCCACTAGTAGACATCTTACACAATAAAGATACAACAGGACACATATCCAAGTGGGCGGTTGAACTCGGTGCTCTCAACATCGATTTCACCCCCGGAAAGTAATTAAATCTCAAGCCCTTACTGATTTTGTTGCCGAATGGACAGAAATTCAACAACCCGTGTCAAGCGCCATCCTTGATCATTGGAAGATGTACTTTGATGGATCACTCAAGCTAGGCGGAGCCGACATAGGCATCCTCCTAATCTCTCTAGATAGAAAACAACTAAAGTATGTCCTTTAGATATTATGGCAAGCTACCAACAATGAAGCAGAATACGAAGCTCTCATACACGGGCTAAGAGTGGCTATTACCCTCGGAATCAAGCGATTACTCATATACGGCGACTCGATAGTAGTCATCAACCAAGTCAACAAAGATTGGGATTGCACCAAAGAAAACATGGGTGCTTACTGTGCTGAAATCCAAAAACTCAAAAAACATTTCCAAGGATTAGAAATTCTACATGTCCTGCGGGATTCCAACATTGCAGCAGATGTCCTCGCCAAACTTGGATCAGACAGGGCAGAGGTACCACCCGGTGTTTTCATAGAGGAGTTATCAGCCCCCTCTATCAAACAACCCGGAGAAATAAGCCCTCAAATCTCAGCAAAAGGCACCCAGATCTTGGTAATCACTACTTCATGGACCTAGGTTTTTATTGATTACATCAAAGAGAATAAGTTGCCAGCAGAAAAACAGGAAGCCACACGAGTCATTCGCAAAAGCAAAAATTACGTTCTAGTAGGAGACAAGCTATATAGAAGAGCCGCATCATTAGGTGTATTCCTAAAATGCGTCTCATTTGAAGAAGGCAAACAAATCCTAGACGAAATACACTCAAGTTGTTGTGCAAATTATGTCACTTCAAGAACACTAGTCGGCAAAGCATTTCGCACTGGTTTCTACTGGCCAACCGCCTTGAAAGACACAGAAAAACTCGTCAGAAGATGCAAAAGTTGTCAGATGTTCACAAGACAGGCTCATGTGCCAGGCCACAACCTCATCTGCATCCCACCCGCTTGGCCTTTCTCCTGCTGGGGGCTGGATCAAGTAGGACCTCTCAAGAAAGCAAAGGGTGGTTTCGAGTACATCTTTATAGCAATTGACAAGTTCACTAAGTGGATTGAATATAAACCACTCGCAAAATACAACGCAGCCAAAGCAGTCGAGTTCATCCAAGACATTATGCACCGCTTCGGCATGCCCAATTGAATCATCATAGACTTGGGTTCTCCCTTCACAGCTATATAATTCAAAAGTTGGGCACAGGATTGTGGCTTCAGCATTGATTATGCATCAGTCGCACATTTAGAAGCTAATGGACAGGTAGAAAGGGCTAATGGACTCATACTAGCTGGATTGAAACCAAGACTGTATGAAGAACTAGTAGACTATGGATCAAAATGGATTGAAGAATTATCCAAGGTTGTATGGGGGTTACGGACTCAAATAAGCAGAGCCACCGGATACTCACCTTTTTTCCTAGTGTATGGATCAGAAGCCATACTACCCGCAGACTTGATCTGGACGTCACCAAGGATAGAGTAATACGACAAAGGAGAAGCTGAACAAACACGAAGATTAGAACTCGACAGTATAGAAGAAGTTAGAGTAAACGCTACCCTGCAATCAGCAAGATACCTCCAAGGACTAAGGCGCCACTACAACAAGAATACCCAGTCTCGATCATTACAAGTCGGAGACCTAGTACTAAGAAGAGTACAAAAAACCGACGGACACCACAAACTACTCAGTCCATGGGAAGGTCCTTTTATAGTCACAAAAGTCATCAGACCAGGCACATACAAGCTCATAACTGAAGACAGAAAAGAAGTCAACAATACATGGCACAAGACAAAAGAGATCAACGATCATGATCAACAAAGATAGCGCTCATCAAGAACATATGTACCATTGTGAAACATCAATATTCAAGATCAATAAAGATGATTCTTTCTCGACAAACATATGTCTCATCATGGCTTCCTCCGAGTTGTTTCCTAAATGCAAAATGGCTGAAAATACGCCTGAGCATCCCGACCGAGAGCAAAATAGCTAAAAAGACACTTGAGCCCGCCGATGAGGGTAGCTAACAAGCTAACACCCGAAATAAAATGCAAAATAGCTGAAAAGAGCCTGAGCATCCCGGACGGGAGCAAAATAGCTAAAAAGACGCTTGAGCTCGCCGATGAGGGTAGCTAACAAGCTAACACCCAAAATAAAATGCAAAATGGCTGAAAAGACGTCTGAGCATCCCGGCCGAGAGCAAAATAACTGAAAAGACGCTTGAGCCCGCTGATGAGGGTAGCTAACAAGCTAACACCCGAAATAAAATGCAAAATGGCTGAAAAGATGTCTGAGCATCCTGGCCGAGAGCAAAATAGCTAAAAAGACGCTTGAGCCCACCGATGAGGGTAGCTAACAAGCTAACACCCGAAATAAAAGCTAACAAGCTAACACCCAAAACAAAAAAGAAAAACGCCTGAAACTAAGCCTGAGCATAGACCAGAGCAATTTCAAGACAAGACCCTCTAGCTACTTGTCCCAAATAGCAAGAGGCTCAGGGGCTACACTGGAAATGCCCAACAACACAAAGACCTACATATAACGAGTTGTTTACATGGCACAGAAGAAGGCCAGACAAGCACTCGACAGATTAGGAAAGGTTGTCAACAAAAAGACCTACATATAACGAGTCATTTACATGGCGCGGGAGAAGGCCAGACAAGCACTCGACAGATCAAGAAAGGTTGTCAGCACAAAGATCTATATATATAATGAGTTGTTTACATGGGACAGAAAAGTACTCGACAAATCAAGAAAGTTTGTCAAAATAGCGCACAAAGTTGTTTACAAGGCAAAGACGAAAGTAAGACAAAGTACTCGGCAAGTCGAGTAACTCTGGCCAATTGTACAAATCATCTAAGGAATAAACAAGGAATCCTGGCAGAGAAGACATCAACAAAAATCTTCATTCAAAAGAAGCATAATGTCATATTACAAGGCACGAGCGTAAAGGTCAAATACATCAAGCCTCATCATTAGGAGGAGAGAGAACAATATTAAGATTATCTACTATTCTACTAGCTAAGTCTTCAACCTCAGACTCCATCCTCTCAACGGCATCAATGTATTCTTGACTATCAGCTTCCTCTGCTATCTTGGACAAAGGAGCCACTGGAGAAAGAACCCAGACCTGGGCCAGGACATTCTTGGTACACAGTTGAGCGCACCTCTTCACAAACTCTTGGAAACGAGTCGGAATTCGAGGAATCAACTGAGCCCAAGATTGCCCATCATCCGCTGAAGTTCGAAGAACGTTAGCTACTGAACGAAAGGATTTCCACAAAGCCTTCCAGTTTTCAGTAGCCGTCGCCAACTTACCAAACAAGTCTTCAATAGTTTTTTGGGCCTACACAAGATCTCTATCAGCTCCATGCCTAATCAACTTAGCAAGCACGAGTTCCTCCTTAGCATGAGTAATTACCTCCTCAGCCTTATTGTGACTTGTACGAACAAGAGTCTTCATTTCTTCAACGCCCTCCGAGAGCTTCTGCTTTTCAACCCGGAGAGCTGTACAAGACAACAAACAACAAGTTGGCAGAAAGGAGAATTTGAATGCAGAAAGAAACAAAAAGAACCCTCAATACCGTTGCACTCCTTCTTTACGGCCTCCAAGTTCTTCATGGCCTCCGAGTTCTTTTGAGCCTCCTAAAAAGCGGCATCCCTCTGCTTCTCGGTCTCAACAACCCGGGCACGAAGAGATTTTTCCTCATCCTGATGTGTTTGATGCTCAGCCTCCATCTCGGCCCAAAGGAGGTCAAGATCAGCTTTTAGGGCGCTCACTTTGGAAGACAACTTTTTCTCATTTTTGGACGAGAAAAAGAAGCCGGTATGATTGTGAGAAAAGAACTAAGCAGAAAGAGATAAAGAAAAACAAAGCATAAGGACAGAAGAAAAGCAAACATCCAAAGAAGGAACGGTGGAAAAACTTACCTGGAGCTTTTCTCTAAAAGAAGTCGCAAGGGATGATAAGCTTCCTCAGGCAGCAGTTAACTCCGATAGCCGATGTGTAGCATCAAACTGCTGCACCACATCATCGGTAAAAGGCGGACCACTAGAGGCAAGAGAAGGAGAAGGAGAAGCTGGCCAAGGCGAAGAAGGCACGACCAGAGCAATCTCCCGAGAAGCCGAGGCCAATCCTTCATAAGGACCCGCCGCAATGGCCACGGTCACCTCCGGGGCAACCAAGTCAGCAGCGGCATCACCACTAGAAAGTCTTGTCACCCCCACAACCACTTCACCAGCAATGTGCCGTGAGTCCTGAGGCTCAGTACTCGGTGGTACAACAGAGGGCTAAGAAGAAGTCGATAGAGGGACGAGAGAAGACGAAGGCCTGAAAGTTGATAAAAGAACTCGCCAATGAGAACAAGAGAAAAGGAAAACAGAAGCAAAGAGATGAAACCATAATCCACTCACCCAGCTATCTTCTTCTTCGCAAAACAAAAAGAGGACCTCGCAGGGGGACCATGGCGGCAAAAACGTCCCTGCCACTTGGCGGCAACAGCGGTATAGCCGATACCGGAGCCCCGGAAGAAGCCGGTACCGGAGCCCCGAAAGAACTTGGCACCAGAGCTCCGGAAGAACTCGGTACCAGAGCTACCGAAGAACTCAACATCAGAGCTACCAAATGAACTGGCACAGGAGCGTCAGAAGAACCCATACCCGACGTCCAATTACTACAAAAAGATCAAGACTAAAGTCAAAACAAAGAGGAGGAATTCAATGGCAGGAGAATATGAAAACAACTCACCACCGCAAGATAAGGGGTACTTCATCATCCTCTTCCTCCTTGGTCTCAACCAAGGCCACCAGGGCACCCACTGAAAGAAGAACAAAAGTACTCGGTTCAAGATAAAAATAAGAAAACAAAGGGACAGAGAGTATTAATATGCTCACCTAAGAGCATGCTAGCTACAACTGGAGTACCTGGACGAGTACTTGGCTTGCGAGACTTCTTGGAAGCAGGCAGACCAGATGAAGAACCATCCGTTCGCCCCCTCTTTGAGACACTACGAGGACCTCGAGGGACTGGACGAGGAATATATTCTTCATATACATCAACAAATCCGGAAGAAACTCTAGAAAACACTATGGCGATTGGGAACTTACTGGTTATAGAAGCCCCTACAAGGTTCTCCCTAGTAATCACCACAACAGGGGGACATCAAGAGGGATCGGGTTAACAAAGTTGCGCTCGAATTCCTACAAAAAAGAATAAAACAACAATACAAGGAAAAGTTAAATAAAAATGGATACAACAAAAATACAGAAAGTATTCGAACAAAGAGAAAATGACTTACAGCTGAAGGCGGGTTATTGGCAGAGAACTCAGAGATAGTAAGCGGGACAACGCTTGCTCCTTTAAGCATCTTTTGGAGATGCTCGAGTACCTCCTTGATGATTAACTCAAGGGCTAGGACCATGCGTGAAGGGTCCTCAGCCCTAGAGTACTTGAAGCCAAGATGCTCTCGCTCCTTCAGAGGCTAAACTCGGCGATGAAGAAAGCTTGAGACAATACCGAAACCGGTCAAGCCCTACTATTTTAGAATACTGATTCTATCAAGAAAGGGTTGGATTGCCTAAACCTCAGCAGTCATCACAGGGTTCTTATCCCATCGGTCATTAACCAAGGGACTAGATCCAGAGTGGACAGCGAGAGAAGGGATCAGATTGGCGGCATAAAACCAGTCAGCACGCTAATCCCTTACAGAATCAACCAGGTCACAGTCAAAGAACTTGCTCTTAAGACCCTGGCGAAATTAAATCCCGCAACCACCAAGAACACTGGTGTCTTCACGGCGGGGTTGGGGTTTCAGGTGAAAGAAGTAACAAAACAGAGAAAGAGAAGGGGGAATTCCAAGAAAAGTTTCACAAAGATGAACAAAGATAGAAAGGTGAAGGACTGCATTAGGAGCAAGATGATTCAGGCAAATCCCAAAATAGTTGAGAAATTGATGAAGAAAGGCGGAGGCAGGAAGGCAAAGTCCAGCGCGAATGAAGGAGACAAAAAGAACGATCTCACCAGGACCTAGGGTAGGGACCCGATGCTCGCCTAGAATTCTCCATTCAGCAATGGCCTTGCTCTAGATCAAGCCATCGCCAACGAGTTCCCAAGCTGATTCTCGGTCATCGTCGAAGCTGGCCAGGACTTCTAGGCAGCCCTCATAGCCACGAACTCTTGGTTCTTAATCACGGAGAGTGATGATTCCTCGTCCATGAAGGTTGACTGGGACTTGCTCATAACCTTCTTCTTAACCATGTACTAATGGAGGCAAAAAAGCAACTAGGGGAAGAGAAAGCTTAGACGACGGTGCTAAGACGGCGGCGGCAATGGCGACGGTGGAGGTCTAAGAGCTAGGGTTTCAAGGCAAGAGAAGGGCAGTAAAGAAAAAGAAGATGAAGGGTCTTTAAATAGATTTTACATCAATAAAAACGGCCCACCAGGCCCGTTAAAGCACCGTGTGAGAACGCAACGGTCCATTTACCGACACAGCTAAAATGACGGAGGGCACAAATCCATACAATGGTACAATTCAATGGGCAGATTTCAGACTTATCCATCCAGCACTACGGCAGAGTTATCAGATTATTGCAAAAAACAACCCGTCAACCATGAAGAAAAGAAGGGCTACCTCACAAAGAACATAAGAAGTCGGTTATTACAGAAAGAACTCGGTAATCTCATGTACGACAGGGATTACAGCATAAAAGTAAAGGACAACTCAGAAGACAAGATTTGTTCCATTATAAGTGACTTCAAAAATAGAAGATTACAAATCTTACAAGACCCAACGAACTCGGTACCACGAAAAGCAAAGTAGCAAAGAGGAACACGGATACGGCTAGGCTCTAGATCGACTACGTGTCCCAAATTGCTACTCAGAAGGATAAATCGCCATCGGCTACACTATTTTCTTCAAAGGATGGACGTAGTGCATCCAAGGCGGAAATCAGAGAAGGCCGGTAGGCATCTGTCTACCCAAGACCGATGTGATGCTGGATATGGTGTTGATCTGCACTGGGCAGTCTCAGGACAGGCGACGAGGATCAACCCAGAACTGCTAGATGAAGGAACGAAGCCCACATCACAAGACTTCCTTCAACTACCGCCACGTACATTCTGGTATAATGCTGCTGCGGGATTAGCCTACCTCTAATCCCTATCACAAGACTTCCTCCAGCTATGACAAGACACACAGGAACTACAAAACACGCCCGGGGGCTACTCTACTTCACAAACTACCATATTCATGACCACGAAGGTTTCAACAGAATGTTCAATGGATGAAAACAAGCACTCCGAGAGGGTATTTATAGATCAAAGGAGCGGTGCACATGGACTAGGAGTACCAACAAAATAAGCCTAACAAAGGACATAGTGAAAAGACAGGACTCAATAATGGAAGACTCAGGCGAGAGGGAACAGTACTCGAAGACGAGCATATCCGTAATAATATACCAACACAGTACAACCCGTGAACAAAAGGCATTTACACTCAACCACCACACAACTACATCTGACAAACAGCAGACTACCAGAGAATACGCCAAGATTCTGCATCTGAGTTCTTCCTGAACAAAACAACCCGGATATACGCTCGGGGGCTGCAAAAGGAAAGGTATACAGTTTTTTCGGACAACTCAGATTCAAGACCCTCTAACTTTTTATTCCAAATAGCAAGAGGCTCGGGGGCTACACTTGGTGAGTGCACTTTTTAAAAAAAAAGCGCACGTCACTCGGAAGACTTCTTCAGGACAGACAACTTTAAGGCCACAAGACAAAAAGAACCCGAACATAGCTAAATCCAAACTCTTCTCAACAAAGAAAATGGGTATATGCTCGGGAACCTTTCGACGAAGAGTTAGAGAGACTTCAATAAAAGACCCTCAAAGCTCTTTGTGCCAAACAGCAAGAGGCTCGGGGGCTACATACGAATGGGAATACTTTTTTTCTTAAAAAAGGTATACACCACTCAAAGGTCTCATGAAGCGCTACACGATTTCATTCAAAAAAGTACTCGAACGACGCTTGTTCCTACTCGACGAGACTTGAAGGAACAAGACGAGGCTTCCATAACTCAACCATGAAGTGCTCGGGGGCTTGTCGGTACGGGACCCACGGGATACCCCACAAGGAAGAGAGAAGACCTAGTCTAATTAGGATTCTTCTCCTGTAATCTTAGTAGTAGTATTACTCTGTAATCCTACTAGGAACTCTCATTGTAAACCGACTAGGACTCTGGTCTTCTGACTATATAAAGGAGGACAGGACTCCTTAGATCGGGAGTTCAAGACAACAATTGTACAACATTTTACGATCAATCCAACGCGAAGGCTAACACCGACTGGACGTAGGGCTATTACTCGATCCACGATCGAGGGCCTGAACCAGGATAAATCAACTGTCTCTTGCGTTAACCGTCGAGTTCTGCATACGCTGAAGCCCGAACATACTGTCCCGGATACCCCGTGGCAGGCTATCGGTGGTCAAACATCGACAATATCCACTTAATGAAATACTTAAAATGGTATGGTCGTGAAAAAAAAATACATACAATACCAAAAAAGTATATTATATTAATCACGAAATTTCAAAAATCCAGGTATCTAAAAATTTTATGTAAAAAAAGGTGGTTGTAACAAGTACAACCAAGCAGAGCCAACTAACAGATGGAACATAAGTGATTTAAGGCATATTTGAACCCCTGGCGTCCGATTTTGGACGCCAGATCCACCCCCGATTTGGTGGTCCAAAGCAAACCACCCTATCCATTTCCGAGCACCGGTGAATATTCATCCTCCCAGTTCCAGATCCCAGCTTGCCAGCTCATCGTCCAACTCGACAAAGGAATCTGGCCCCTTGGTCTCATCAACGAGCGACCAGCTAACGTCCGAGATCCAACGTGCCTTGTTGTGGACACCAACGCCACCCACCGGAACAAGAAAGAGAAGACGACGCATGGCCAAGCAGAGGCAGCAGGCACCGGCCAAAACGAAGAAGTCCACCACCTCTCGGGAATCCACGACCACCACAGGAAAAAGAGACGAGCGCGCCGCCCTTTATCCGCGTCACCTGCGCTCCTCGCTGCCGCTGCATCTTCCTCAGACCCGTCTCGCGCACCATTCCCATGGCCGATTCAGCCGCGCTCTCCACCTCCCTACCCCGCCCGCTGGCGTCCAGGAGGCCCCTCTCGTCCCCTCTCCACGCCAGGGCCCGGGCCCGCTCCCAGCGCCGCTGCTGGCTCGGATCGCGCTCGCTCCACCGGTTGCGTGCTCGGGCGGGGAAGGATGATCCGGAGGACCTCTACGGGCCCTACCCATGGGACCAGCCCTTGGATCTCACCACTGGGCTCGGTAAGTTCGCCAGCGGACTCTCGGTTGCTGCCCCGAAGCCCCGATGCTTCGGTTGCAACCTACGGTGTTGGATTCACCTTTCGCTAATGTATGCTATGTTGTGCTGGATCATGTGCTGCGGGTTGAGACTTTTATAAGAGTGCTAGTGATTGAGGCAACGATTGCTGTCTTCTGCTTTGCGGAAAGCTAATGAGACATATAATGGAATCAATATTTAGAGATTTTCGTTTGCTTTTCGAAAGTGTTTCTTTTTCCTCTTCTGCGCACAGTTTTCACACCGTCTAAAAGTCCCGATTTGTGTGTCCTAGCAGACATTCAGTGGGTGCCAGAAGACAGAGTCACGCTGTTCACTTCTGATGGCCTGATCCAAATTGGGGGTTCCCTGGTTCCTCGTCGAGTTAGTGCTTCTGAGGTACTGAATCTTTGCAATCTGTACATCCCCTATTACAGTTTTGGCTGTGATGATTTGACAGTATGCTATTAGAATACATAGATCCTTAAGCCTTAATAGTTGGTACTAATTAGAAAACTCCATTTCTAAAAAATAGGAATTAGAAAGCTTTGTGCATCATACTGAACAGCAGTAAATTGATTGTAGCTGTAGTTGTTTTGTGCCTCTTGCTATAAAACATCTGAATGTCTGATTCAACTCAAATATCTATTTGGATGTAACAAAAACATGTGAAAGGGAAATATGAGCGCGTGTTTAGTTGGTGGAAGTTTGGAATTCGGGCTACTGTAGCACTTTCGTTTTTATTTGGTAATTAGTGTTCAATCATGGACTAATTAGGCTCAAAACGTTCGTCTCGTAATTTTCAACCAAACTGTGCAATTAGTTTTTTTTTCGTCTACATTTAATGCTCCATGCATGTATCGCAAGATTCGATGTGATGGGTACTGTAGCACTTTTGGGAATTTGGTTGGGAACTAAACACGGGCTGACTTTAATTGTAGATATATTCGACATTTACATTCTGACATACTATGGTAGACACAGGCCCACCTTCACAGGTCGCAATGCACCTTATTTGCAAGAGCTCTCAAGTATGTAATGAACTAATGACTATGAATATCTAAGGAAGAGTAAATTTCAGGCGACTATAAGTATTGTGTCAACTACTGCATAATTACACATTACGAATCCATTTCACAATTCCACAAAATTATTTCCGATATCAATTGTACAGAAGCTCTGTGCATTGATTGTAGAATTAGTAACAAGTATAACATCCATTTTGGCGTAAATGCATTTTAAAAAGTTTCTTTAATTGCATGCATCTCTAGCTACATCTTACTAATATGAAAGATTCTTCACCTTTTAGCAATGTCCGCTGATGCTAGGTCCGGAGATATCATATTGACAAACTCTATGTCACTTCTGTTAGTTTTGCTTTGTCCTCATCGACGTTTCCCATGTTATCTGGATTTTTCTTCTCATGTCACTTTTTTTTTTCAGAAGAGGCAACGGAAAATGAAGAGTGCACAAAAGTTGCGCCGGTTTCAGGAGAGCTCTTACATGGATCCAAATCAAAGTCTTTGCCTTGGAGCACTATTTAACATAGCAGCAACAAATGTAAATATTTGTTACTTCTTACTTGCTTATCATATTTAGACTTTCTTTTAATTATACCATTTGATATCTCAGGGCCTAGACATGGGCAGAAGATTATGCATCTTTGGCTTTTGTCGTTCTATTGAAATGTTAAGCGATGTGGTGGAAGATACAGTATTGGAGCATGGTGGCGAGGTATGTTTTGCTATTTGGTGAACTCTACATGTGCAGGACTTTAGTTTGAGAAGTACTAAATGGTGTGCCTTGATCTGCCCTTAGTACTTCGAGAAGAAAAAACTAAGAGGCAAGAGCGCAGTACATGGTCAATGATTACTGAAATTATATGGCTTTGGTGATGAAAAGACAGTACCCAAGGAATGAGGCGCACGACACGAAGCACGGTAGAGAAACACCATTAAGTTTAATCGATAAGAATAAAAGGTCTACTGAATATAGAAATGTTGCACATACATCAATATTTTGCAGATAACAGTGATCTAGTCAAGTGACAAGTTCTTTTGAAGTTTAACCATTCACAAGTAGCAAGCTAAACTGAGTTTTTGTGGGAAGTTTAACAGTGACGTTAACAGAATTTTCACTTATGCTTTTTAATAGCTTTTGTTCATCTGAATCCTACCAAATGTCTTGGAAATATTTAGGAATTTGCCACCCTAAGTGCATTTGCAGGATTTCCAATCTTGTCCCTCTGGCATGCGGCCATGCAACCCATGCATCAATAATGCATCCAGTGATAAATCCTGAAGTGTTCTAATGACGAATTCTAAGCATATATGGCCGCAGCAGAATATGTGTGAAGTCATAGGTTAATTTCACATAATAATATTTGAACCAACTTAGGGGTGCAGTACTGAACTCACGGCTCAGATGCTCACACCTCGTGCCTTGAACACATTTAGCTTAGGCGAGCATTAACATGGAGTTGAGTGCATGATTAGTTGATTATATTTAGTTTGCTGTAATGGGCATTACCCTCGCAGGTTGTCACTGCAGAGAAAGCAAACAATGACGGCCTCCAGGAGAAGCTAACCATGTCTGTCGCAGTACCATTGCTGTGGGGGGTTCCTCCAGCATCAGAGACCCTCCATGTCGCTGTGCGGAGCGGTGGCGGTATTGTTGATAAGATCTATTGGCAGTGGGACTTATTCTAGGATGTCCGAAGCCAAAACGTTAACAAAATTGATTCCACGATGTATATATATCTCTAATTCTCTGCACGCATTGTGCAGGAAGTGTAAACATAGTCTCTACCTGTACAGTCCCGGTCACCCTTGTGCATATATAAAAGAACTCTGGGATCACATCTCATTTTTCATGCATCTGTTTTGAAGTTAATGGATTATACTTATTGAACATTGATCAGTGCGAGCCTATTATGATATGCCTTGTTCGTTTCGCTGAAAAGTCAGGCTGAAAAGTATTGTTTGCTGATTAGTTGTGAGAGAAAAAAAAATATTATACCATAGCTAATAAGTTCAAGCAAACATTGTATAGATTTAGGGATTCAGGACCGAAGACAAAAATGCTAGTCCGGACGCCGCGCGCGCGCGGGAAATGTCGTGCCCACCGCTCATTCCCTCTGACCCTCCTCTATCTCTGGGCGGGCGGGACTCGAGAGCTGGCATGAGGACGAGCACGCCCTGTCTGCAGGATCCTAGGTGCGTTGCGCGCCCCGACCACCGGCCCACGGCTCGCCATGACCCATCACCAGCGCCGAGGCCGTGCCCCCTATGACTCTCTACCTCTGAAACATAGAACACTTGGATGCAACATACGACTAAAGCAGATGAAACATTTGGAATATGCAATTGCAACATGTGTGTGAAACATATGCAACATCCAAATAAAAACACTTGCAAATTGCAACATGAAAACACTTATAGCAACATAAGACTGAAAAACATTTCGAACATACTTTTGTAACATAGGTGTGAAACATGTGTAACATCTAGATAAAAAACGCTTGCAACATGCGTCTAAAACAGATAGAACATTCTGAACAAACGTTTGCAACATGTGTCGGGTACCGTAAAACGGGGTACCCCGAGCGTACATCAAAAGAGTCACTTAAATCCCATCAACAACAAAGCCAGAAGGTAAGCCATGGGTTCACCACCAGCCCCGTCCGAGCCCACCGGCTCTCCGCCTCACCTGAGGCCTCGCACGGGAGGTCTCGACACCCTGACGAAATCTTCGCCTCGCGCGAGGCCTCTCGCGAGAGGCCTCGGCAAGGATCCCAATCTCCGTCTCGCCCGAGGCCCCGTGCGTACAGCCTTGAATGAGACAGCTATTCTTCGTATCGCCCGAGGCTGGCTTGTCAATAACCCATCGCTCCCGCCTCGACCAGTCTTCCCGACAGCATGTCACGTCCTATTAATGCGTCAACCACTCCCGCAATCTCAGTCGGACGACGGCTCGACACCACGGAGTGGCCGACGGGACAAGGAGTCGCATCAACACCATACCGGCTAAGACAAGGCACGGCGGGGATTACCGGCCACTGTGTTCTGGCGCTGTGCCCACGATCAGCGCCGGCGCTACGCTGTGCCCCGTAACACCCGCCCCGAAGACAACACGGCATGGGAAGTCTGGCCTGGGTCATCATCGCCTCCGAACCAGCGTACCAGACCGACCGCTCCCTCCGAGCCTCGGCACCCTACATCAGGGCCTCGGCCATCTCGAGATTCACGTCTGCCGAGACCCCCACCATGGTTTGGCCTCGGCACCAACCGAGCCTCGGCCTCGCGCGCAGTCAACCCACAGCAACCCGCACACTGACCGCTGCATCCGCTTCGAGGTAGCCCTAGAGCTCCCATGACGCACAGGATTGGATGTGACCAGCACGTCGCCCCAGCGCTTCAAGGACGGACCACTTCGACGACCACGCCGCCATAGGAACAGGCTACAGGGCTCGGACACGCCGCCTCCGTTCGCACGACGCTGTATAGTTAGCACACGTACTACCCTGGTCCTCCCTTCAACTATAAAAGGAAAGGACTTGGGCCATTTCTGGGAGAGGAACACAGGCACACACAAAAACAACACCCTGTAACACGCATACTCCCCCGCTATCTGAGAGCAACGTCTCAAGCAGCCCGCATCACTCCGTGCCGAGACCTGGGACTAGCTCCCTCTCTCACCCAGCTGGTAACCCCCTACTACAAGCACCTCGGTGCAAGGAATATAAGATTGATCTCTTAGACTGGATGTAGGGCACCGATTGCCTGAACCAGTATAAGCCTTGTGTCTCTTTGCATCACCATCCGGGATCGGGAACACGCAGTATAAATTTACTAGTTGGTTGAGGACCCCTCGGTCTAAAACGCCGACAGTTGGCACGCCAGGTAGGGGGATCTGCGTGTCAGTTTTGTCATCCCAACAAGTTTCGGATGGCAGACCCTGTACGACCACTGTGTCTCGGCACAGTGGTCTGGTTTGGGAGCCTAGAGTTCATGTCTCTAGGGCACGAGTATGACATGGTACTCCTCACACCCCGAGCCTCGCCTATCGACGATGACGTCATGCACCGGCAGCCCAGGCGCAGGCGGCGCTCGGGCGGCCGCTCTCACCGCGCTCGCTAGGCACGACGCGAGCAGGATCACCTCGATGCTACGCGAACCCAGGGCGACTCGCCGCTCTCCGCTGGTATCCTACGACCAGCTGTTGGCGCAAGGTCCCTGGTTAGGGACCTGTCTAGCCTGAGGTGACGCCCCGACATCAAGCTCCGCTCCACCACTCCCTAAGGAGCCAACTCCGGTAGAGCAAAGCCCGACGATGGCACCCTCCCCATACCCCTTTGGGTTGAGAAATGCCGCCGCCTCCTACGCTTACGCCTACGCTTCCATTCACGCGGAGCCCTCAGGACACCACCAACGCTTCGCTCTCAACTTCGACACAGCCACGTCGACTCACACCTAGGCCAACTCCTTAGAGGAGGACGAAGCATGGGCCGGAGCGGATTTCTCTGACCTCCACGACTGTGAAACCATGCGCCGCTTCTTGGCCGCGAGTGACTATTGCTTTGGCTACTCTGATTCTGACGACGAAGGCGCTCACGATCCCTCTCGTGAGTGCTTCCACATTGGACTTGGGATGCCAAGCACGGGCGAGGAGGACGAGGGGGTAGGCAACCGTACCCCGCTTCATCAGGGAACGGGCGATGCCACGCCCTCACGCGTTGTCCCATCGATAGCACGGAACGAGAACCTAGTCCTCGGGCAATTTCGACGCCCAGACCTAGAGTAGCTCCATGTACTTCAGGCTAAGGTCGAGCAAGATCGACTCCTTCTACAACAGCTCTGAAACAGTCTTGAGCAGGAGTAGTAGGGCCGCGATGACGGCGGAGGGGCCCGATGGTGGGCCCGCAACGTGCACCACCGCATCAACGATGACGAAGGGGACGATCGTCCCCCAATATTCAACCACGCTAGCCAGAATGTCGCGGCTGCAGCGATGCTGGTTTACGCGATGCCTGAGCCATCTACCATGGAAGGGCGATGGGTTCGCGGCGAGCTCCGAGATCTCCTCGAGACCGCCGTGGTGCAGCAGGCCAAGAGTTCCACCTCCCGGCGGCGTAGAGCCGCCTCGGACCTCCCCTCGGCACCACATTGGTAGGATAAGGAGGCCTCAGTTCGTCTTGAGCCTGCTCGGGCGCTAATAGCCCATGGGGTCCCCTTGCGGCTCAACCGCCTCGGCAACCAACGCGAGGTGCAGGCAGACCATGAGGTGGTCAGCAGGCGACGACGCCACGATAAGGAAGGGCCCACCTGAGGCTACCATCCACACTAGGGTGGCTGTTATGACAGTGAGGAGGACCGTAGTCCTTCTCCTAAACTATCTGGTCCTCAGGTCTTTAGCAGAGCCATCCGTGCTACACATTTCCCAGCCCGGTTTCGGCAACCAGCCAACCTCACGAAGTATAGCGACGAGACCAATCCTAAACTCTAGCTTGCCGATTACTGTCTGGCTTGTCAGCTAGGTGGCGTGGACGATGACCTGCTCATCATCCGCAACCTCCCCTTACTCTTGTCAGACTCGGCGCGAGCCTGGTTCGAGCACCTTCCGCCCTCTCAGATCCACGACTGGCGTGGCTTGGTTAGGATCTTTGTCAGGAATTTCCAGGGCACATACGTGCGCCCTGGAAACTCCTAGGACCTTAAGAGCTATCACCAGAAACCAGACAAGTCTCTCCAAGACTTCATCCGGTGCTTCTCTAAATAGTGCACCGAGTTGCCTAGCGTCGGTGACTCAGAGATCGTCCAGGCTTTTCTCTCCGGCACCACCTGCCGAGACTTGGTCTGAGAGTTAGGACAGAACATGCCATGCTCGGCTGCCACGCTCATCGACATCGCCACCAACTTTGCCTTGGGCATAGAAGCTGTAGGGGTCATCTTCCCCAAGAGCGACGCCAAGGGGAAGCGGAGGGATGAGGCCCTCGAGGCCTCGGTTCTCCACCTCCCCAAAAGAAAGAAAAAGGGGCGCCAAGGGAAGCAGGCCATCCTCGAGGCCGATCTGGTCACGGCTGCAGAACGCAAGAATCCTCGAGGCCCCAGGGGCCCCAGGCCCTTCAACGACATGCTTAAGAAACCCTGCCCTTACCACCAGGGCCCGGTAAAGCACGCCCTCGAGGATTGTTCCATGCTGCGGTGTTACTACGCTAGGCTCGGACTCCCCAACGACGACGCCAAGCAGAAAGGCGCCGGCGACCGGGATGATGACAAGGACGATGGGTTCCCAGAGGTGCACAACGCCTTCATGATCTTTGGCGGACCCTCGGCATGCCTTACGGCGCGGCAGCGAAAGAGGGAACGCCGAGAGGTCTTCTCGATCAAGGTGGCCACTCCCCGGTACCTCGACTGGTCTCGGGAGACGATCACCTTTGATCGAGATGACCACCCCAACCATGTCTCGAAACCCGGGCAGTACCCGCTCGTCGTCGACCCAATTGTGGGCAACACCCGGCTCACTAAGGTGTTGATAGACGGAGGCAGCGGCCTCAACATCCTCTACGTCGGCACCCTGGAGCTCTTGGAGATCGACCGGTCGAGGCTCCAAGGTGACGCCGCGCCTTTCCACGGCATCGTGCTAGGGAAACGCATGCGACCCCTTGGGCGCATTGACCTTCCTATTTACTTTGGCACCCCTCCAACTACCGCAAGGAGGTCCTCACCTTCGAGGTGGTCGGGTTCAGGGGAACCTACCACGCCATCCTGGGGCGGCTGTGCTACGCCAAGTTCATGGCGGTCCCCAACTACACCTACCTCAAGCTCAAGATGTCGGGCCCCAATGGTGTCATCACAATTGAGTCCACGTACAAACATGCATACAACTACGACATCGAGTGCATCGAGTATGTCGAGGCTTTCGCGGAGGCCGAGACCCTCATCGCCAACCTTGACCAACTCAGTGGTGAGGCGCATGACTCCAAGCGTCATACAGGGGTGTTCGAGCCCGCGGAGGCCATCAAGCTCGTCCCGGTCGACCCCGCCTGCCCTGATGACCGAACACTGAGGATCAGCACCACCCTCAACATCAAATAGGAGGCCGTGCACGTCGACTTCCTCCGTGCGAATGCCGACATTTTTGCATGGAGTCCCTCGGACATGCCGGGCATACCGAGGGAGGTCGCCGAGCATGCCTTGGACATCCGGGCTGACTCTAGACCGATGAAGCAACGCCTATGCCGATTCAACGAAGAAAAGCGTAGAGCCATCAGCGAGGAGGTGCAGAAACTCTTAGCGGCCGGGTTCATCAAGGAAGTGTCCCACCCAGAGTGGTTGGCTAACCCCGTGTTAGTTAAGAAGAAAAATGGGAAATGGAGGATATGTGTAGACTACACCGGTTTGAATAAAGCTTGTCCAAAAGTCCCCTTCCCATTACCTTGAATCGATCATATCATTGACTCCACTACGGGGTGCGAGACCCTGTCTTTCCTTGATGCGTATTCTGGTTACCATCAAATCAAGATGAAAGAGTCCGACCAGCTTGCGACTTCTTTCATCACCCCATTCGGCATGTACTGCTACGTGACTATGCCTTTTGGCCTCAGAAACGTGGGGGCCACGTACCAGTGGTGCATGACCTAGGTCTTTGGCAACCACATTGGGCAAATCGTCGAGGCCTATGTGGACGACATCGTAGTCAAGTCCAGAAAGGTGAGGATCTCGTCAACGACTTGAAGATAGCCTTCAAATGCCTTAGAGAGAAGGGCATGAAGCTCAATCCTGAGAAGTGTGTGTTCGGGGTCTCCCGAGGCATGCTCTTGGGATTCATAGTCTCGGAACATGGCATCGAAGCCAACCCAGAGAAGGTCTCGGCCATAACCAGCATGGGACCAATCAGAGACCTCAAGGGAGTGCAGAGGGTCATGGGATGCCTTGTGGCCCTAAGCCGCTTCATCTCGCGCCTCGGTGAAAAAGGCTTGCCTCTATATCACCTCTTGAGAAAATCCAAACGCTTTTTCTGGACCCCCGAGGCCAAAGAAGCCCTCGCCAAGCTCAAAGCACTGCTCACCAATCCTCCTATCCTAGTACCACCGGCCAGAGACGAGGCCCTCTTACTCTACGTCATCGCAACGACCCAAGTGGCCAGTGCTGCCATAGTAGTATAGAGGTAGGAAGAGGGGCATGCTCTACCCATCCAACGACCTATCTACTTCATCAGTGAAGTGCTTTCTGAGACCAAAACACGATACCCCCACATCCAGAAGTTGATCTACGCCATAGTCTTGGCCCGACGCAAGCTGCGCCACTACTTCAAGTCCCACCCAGTGACCGTGGTGTCATCATTTCCCTTGGGAGAGATAATCCATAACCGAGAGGCTTTGGGTAGGATAGCCAAGTGGGTCATCGAACTAATGGGGGAAGCCCTAACCTTTGCGCCTCAGAAAGCAATAAAGTCTCAAGTCTTGGCCAATTTTGTGGCTGAGTGGACCGACATCCAATTGCCACCTACTCAAGTCTAGATAGAATGCTAGACCATGTACTTCAACGGGTCTCTGGCAAAGACTAGGGCAGGCGCGGGTCTGCTCTTCATCTCGCCCCTCGGAGTACACATGCGCTACATGGTTTGGCTCTATTTTGCCGCCTCCAACAACGCAGCGGAATATGAGGCCCTCGTCAACGGCCTGCAGATCGCCATCGAACTTGGAGTACGGTGTCTTGACATCTGGGGCAACTCGCAGCTCGTCGTCGATCAAGTCATGAAGGAGTCAAACTGCCTTGACCCCAAAATGGAGGCGTACTGCAAGCTGGTATGCCGCCTAGAAGACAAGTTCAACGGTTTCGAGCTCAACCACATCGTGCGGAAATATAATGAGGCCACGGACGAACTTGCAAAGATGGCCTCGGCACGGGCTCCAATCCCCCCGAACGTCTTTGCCAGAGACCTCCATAAGCCTTCCATTGACTATGCCCCAGCAGTGGAAGAGGGCCCACTGGCCGAAATCACCACGGGGCTCGACGCCCCCTCCGCTGCTGAGACTCTCTTGACCAAGCCCGAGGTCATGGAAGTCAACACCGAGCCTCCCTAGGTCGACCAAAGCGCAGACTAGCGAATCTCATTCCTTGATTGGCTTGCTCGGGGAGAGCTTCCTAGTTACAGGACCGAAGCCCGACGGCTTACACGGTGAGCCAAGACTTACGTCCTCTGCAATGGCGAATTCTATAGGTGAAGTCCCTCCGGTGTCCTCCAACGATGCATCACCATCAAGGCAGGTCAAGCCCTACTTTGAGACTTGCACGCAGGAGCCTGTGGGCACCATGCGGCGCCTCAAATGCTCGTCGGAAATGCTTTCCGCCAAGGGTTCTACTGGCCGACGACGGTGGCCGATGCCACCAAGCTAGTACGCTCCTACGAAGGATGCTAGTACTATGCTCGGCAGACGCACCTCCTAGCTCTAGCCCTCCAAACCATCCCCATTACGTGGCCGTTCGCCGTGTGGGGGCTCGACATGGTTGGGCCTCTGCAAAAGGCCCCCGGGGGCTACACCCATCTACTGGTAGCAATCGATAAGTTCTCCAAATGAATCGAGGCTCGTCCGATCAATCGAATAAAATCCGAGCAAGCAGTGCTGTTCTTCACTGACATTATCCATAGGTTCGGGGTCCCTAACACCATCATCATCGACAACAGGACACAGTTCACCGGCAAAAAATTCTTGATGTTCTACGACGACCACCACATCTGTGTGCCCTGGTCGGCCGTAGGACACCCAAGGACCAACGGCCAAGTAGAACGTGCCAACAGCATGATCCTAGAAGGCCTCAAGCCAAGAATTTACAACCGGTTGAAGAAGTTTGGCAAGAAATGGCTCACCGAACTCCCATCGGTCATCTGGAGCCTGAGGAACACTCTAAGCCGAGCCACGGGGTTCACGCCATTCTTCCTGGTCTATGGGGCCGAGGCCATCCTCCCCACTGACTTGGAATATGGTTCCCCAAGGCTATAGGCCTATAACGAACAAAGCAACCACACCACCCGAGAGGACGCCCTCGACCAACTGGAGGAAGCCCGAGACGTCACGCTGCTGCACTCGGCTAAATACCAGCAAACCCTACGACGCTATCAGGCCTGGCGCATCCAAAAACGAGACTTGAAGGTAGGCGACCTGGTGTTGAGGCTGGCGTAGAGCAACAAGGGTCGCCACAAGCTGACCCCGCCATGGGAAGGACCGTACATCATCGCCCAAGTGCTGAAGCCTGGAACCTACAAGCTAGCCAATGAGAAGGGCAAAATCTTCACCAACGCTTGGAATATAGAACAGCTACGTCGCTTTTACCCTTAAAAGTCCAAGCATTGTATATATTGTTTCTCATAATACAATTGAAAAGCGTTCTTTAGTTCTAATTTTTCGAGACCCCCCCCTGAGCCTATCGTTGGTCTCAGCAATACGATGACACTGTAAGGGAGACTCGGCTCTGCTTCCGCAGAACCGAATCTCCCTCGGGGGCTAGATGGGGGATTCCCCCTAAGTCCCACGCACCATTTTTTAGTCATTTTTTGAAAAAATTCCTACTCTAAACCCTCTAGCACGCTCTGACAAATCGGTTGCGGAAAACCCAAGGACCAAAAGCCCGTCTCAGGGCCAGAAGGCCGGTAGAGTCGCGAGACAGCCTAAGCCTCTAGGCTACGGCGCTCCCTCACCACCCTTCGCCCAGGGGACGGCTTAGGCTCCAAGGAGGTTTTTTGCAAAGAAATCAGATCAGAGACAACAAGAGGGCAGAGGCTCGGAAATACAAGACAAACGATTAAAGAAACACGAGTACTTCAAAAGAAAGGCCTCCACGGCCACAAACGTTACGATACATAGTTAATTCCTATCCTATTTACATGGCCTCTTAGGCCCAGGTCACGGCTTAAGGCCTCCAGCATCGGCAGACGGCGGAGGAGCGACCACCTCCTCTTCGAACAGCTTGGCCAACGCCGTACCGAGGCCCTCCGTCGCCTCCATCAGCTTCGCAACCGCCTCGTCAGCCTCCTCGTCATCGTCGGGCAGGACATAGCCATCACTAATGGCTTGGAGGTCAACGCCTATATAGTGCAAGGCGATGACGGCTAGCGCGCGCTTGACGCCCGTGTGCAGCGCTCCTCGGAGCCGCTCGCGCACTTGACCACTCAATGCAATCAGACGGTTCCCAAGGGAGCTACCTGATTGAACCCCCTCGACCTCTAAGGCCTCGTAGGTGGTGTGGGCGGCACTCTTTAGTGCCCCGTGCTCCCCGATCTCGGTCTTGAGCACTGCCTGCACCGCGACGGAAGCCTCGGCTACCCGGGTAACCTCCGCCTCTGACTCTGCGCCATAGGAAACGAAACAGGGTTGAGCGCAAAGGAAAACAAGCTAAATAGGGATAAGCCTATAGAACTCACCCTTGGCCTTCAGCTCCCAGTGTCGAGCCTCGACCCAAAAGGCCTCGGCTTTCTCCTTCAGGCGTTGAGCCTCGACTCGAGAAGCCTCAGCCGCCCTAGAAGCTTCACTCCCCAGCTCTGCGTCACACCAGGAAGTTAGGGAGCGAACATAAGGAAAAGAGAATAAAACGAGAGGACTAGGACTCACCCTCGGCCTTTCCCCTCCAAACCATAGCCTCGGTTTGCGAGGCCTCAGCCGCTGCAAGGGCCTCATCCAAAGCGCCTTTTGTCAGCTGGTGCGCACTCTGTTCCGCTCCTAGCTGCCCAGCAAGAGCCTTGCCCGAGGCCGTGGCTTCTTTGGCTCGAGACCTAAAGGCATCCCAATCACTGGCCATGCGGGTGAGCTCCTCCTCCAACTCCTTGACCCATGCCGCCAGAGGGGCGAGCTGCTCCTGAGCCGTGGCCGCCTTGACCTTCGCGTCAGCACAATGAAGGTGGAGGTCCTCCACCTCTGCGCTCCTGAGCCATGGTCACTGAAGCTAGTCCCAGACATCCCTCTCCCGCTGGAGAAAGACCGACTTCCCAAGGGACCGGGTCTCGAGCTCCTAGAGGAAACAGAACTGGGGTCAATCCCTATAAAGAAAACCCGAAAAAAGACCACCGCATGAGAAAAGAAAGCACGGACCTAGGCGACTCCGGGCAGATCGTTGGCCACCACGGACAGCGCCGTCCATAGTGACCGCTCCGCCAGCTGGCGATACTGCTCGAATGTGTCCCAGTGACTGCCCTTGACCGCGTCCTCAAGGGCAAATAGAGGCTCCACCCCAGGGTCATCCCGGCTCTACCACAGGACACGCGGGTGATCCCACCCACGGGGCTCGGGTCGTACACACATGAGGCTAAGCTTCTCTCGCCCGGGGTTGGAATCGGCTGTTCCACGACACCGACCACCTCGGCGCCGGCCATCTCCTACGCCTAGGAAGTATCGTCGGAGGAGATCGGAAGAACTTCCACCTCCCGGGCGCTCTCCCACAACGACGACGGGCCTTGAACCAAGGGTGCCGTCGAGGCCTCCGCGGCCTTTGTCTCCACTTCCTGGGTCGACAGCCTCGCCGCAATCACGTCAGCCTTAGTGGTCCCAGGGGCTTCGGCCTTCGCCATCATGGCCTCTATGGTCCCAGAGGCTCCGGCCTCCACCATCGTGGCCTCGGAGGTCCCAGGGGCTCCGGCCTCCACCACCGTGGCCTCGACGGTCGCGGGGGCTCCGGCGCCCACCGCAGTGACCTCGATGGCCCTGGGCGCCACGGCCTCCGTCGCCTCGGCCTGTGAAACCACGAGGACCTCGACCTCGGTGGCCTCCGCAGGCAAGGGAACCTCGGCCCCATCCGACCCACGGGCCTCGCCATCATGGGGTGGAGGCGCTCCCTCCCCCGCCTGTGTCGGGGCCACCCCGGTAGCCCCTCCTTGGGTGGCCGGCTCCTTCGGGTTAGCCCTTGCCGATGCCACGCCACGTTGTAGGGCGGCTTGCGCCTTCGCCACCCAGTGGGCGGAGGAGCCAGGGTTAACCTTGAGCGCTTTTAGGGGCGCTAAGGTAGGCACCTCCGTAGGTCGCTTTCGGCTAAGGACAAAACATTTACAAGGTCAGCCCAAGACGAAAAAGCACTATGGCTCCACCAAAAATACACCTACCTCGAGCGGGGCTACAACTGCTTCGACACGGCGACCCTTGTCTGCGCAGGCGGTGGCGGCGGCAGAGGCACGACCTCCATGTTCATCGACGCCGGTTGGTCCTTGATGGACCCCGGTGCCCCCTCGATCCTCTGCGGGGGCAGTTGCGTTGCCCCCGCCACCACCTGCTCCACCACTGCCGCTGAGCCCACCAGGCTGATGACACGCTTGCCCAACGCCCGCTCCTTGGGCATGTCAGCCTCGGCCCTGAGGCGGGCAACCGCCGACCCAAGGGTAGCAGCTCCTCCTCCTCCTCCTAGGAGCACCGGGCTGCTTGCCGACGCCCCAGGCACCGTCTCCCCTACGTCAGGGAGATGGTCCAAGGGACCCCGCCCCATCTCACCCTTGTCATCCCCATCAGAGGCATCCATCGATATCGACAGCGACGGGGACTCCTCCAATGGGAGGCCATCCTTCCTTTGCTGACGACGGCGCTTATCCAGTTCCTCACGTGTGAGGATCTTCTTCGTGCGCTTCGCCGCCTTGGCATCCTTCCGCTTTTTCTATGCCTCGGCGTGCGCCAGGTTGATCGCCTGCCGCCTCGCATCCTCAGGAATGGGCGGTGGAGAGGCGCGCACGTCCCTCATCCCCTACAAGAACGGCGAACGCGCATAAGGGAACGAGAAGTAAGGAGAAACGGAGAAGGCTCGGGGGCTGCAGCGACGCGTGACTTACCAGCGAGAGGAACCCCCGCAACGGGCACATCGCGACGGGGGTCAGGTTGCCGCCCCTCAGCTTCGCTTCCACTGTCTCCCCCACTCGACAAAGAATTTCCTCGTCGGAAAGGGCGGAGGAGGACATCCGGATGCCCTCATTTGGCTCACCCGGCCTCATCTCGAACAGGCGCCGCCACCGAGCCATCAGCGGTAGCACCCTCTGGCGGTGGAAGGCAGCCACGACCACGGCCATAGTAAGGCCACGGCCCCGTAGCCTCTCCAGCCCCTCTAGAAGCGGCTGCAGCTTGGGCTGATCTTCCCTCGGGACGTCGTACTTCCACCTCTCCGGGCAGCTCCCCACAATCCACCCAGTGTAGGGGGGAAGTCCGCCATCATCATTGCGGAGATATAACCAGCTCATGTACCATCGATGATTGGATGACGCGAGCTGGGCCAAGATGTAGAGGTGCTGGCGGTCCTGACGCACTTGGAGAGTGCAGCCACCGGCCCTCACCGCCTTCCTCATGCCCGATGTGCCCGTCGGCTTAGTGGTATGCCCCATTCGGAAGAGATGGAGCCACAACTCCCAATGGGGAGCAATCCCCAAGTACCCCTCGCAGACAGCGACGAAGATGGCCGCCTACGCGATGGAGTTGGGGTTGAAGTTGTGGAGCTCCACGCTGTAATAGTGCGGGAGCGCCCGCATGAACCGATCTGCCGGAACGCTGAGGCCATGCTCGTGAAAGGAGACGAAACTCACGATGTAACCGTTGCGAGGCCTTAGCTCCGGCTCACCCGATGAAGCGATCCACTTCGGCCTGCTGGGGTCCGTCACCGGACGAAGGAGTCCACCGTCGATGAGCAACTGAAGCATCTCCACGGTGACGTCAGATGGATCCTAAGGGTCTGCCTCGATGACAACGATGTCGCCGGCCATGAGTACGATGGAGGGTTCGAATGTGGCGGTGAGTTTCTCTCTCTCTCTCTCTGGCTCGCCCTTCTCCCTTCTTCTTCCCGGTGCTCGCTGCTCTAGCGATGGCTCGATGGGGGCAGAACTAACGTAGGCAAGGTGAGGTGGGGAGGGGTGAGGCTTATTGCGTATTTATGCAGGGCAAAGGCGAAACGAACGAGCGATGAAATCAGGGAAGTTTCCCCCGGATCCGACGCGGTTAACCCCGATCCAACTTTACCGCCCACGTGCCCACCTTTTCCTCATTAAATGCGGGAACAGTTACATCCCATCTGCTGACACCACGTCGCGCCCGACCGCTACGGCAGCAGGCGTCATTCCGTCTCCCAGAAAACCGCCTCAAAAGGCACGCCAGCCGTTGCCGAGCCAATGGGGAAGATATTCCCCCCGCCCTATCCCTTCCAGATGAAGGAACCGGGCGTCGAGCCTATTATGATCCAGGGGTTCGAAGGCTGGGCCCCTAGGGGTTTCGACAGCCACCCTAGGGCAACAGAGTCAGGGACGACCATGGGCGAGCCCACTTAGGGCCGAGGCCCAAGCAAGCAAAACGCTTGGGATGCCCTAAGTCGTGTCTGAGACTGGCAGGGAGGTCTCCGAATGGGATCCCACCGTAGGGAGGCACCGAGCCACTGAGGCCCAGTGAACGGCCTCGGCACCCACTAGAGAAACCCTCCGGTACTCTTAGAGTGCGTCTCTAGACCACTAGCCATCCCCTAGCGAACGGGGCATGGGCCTCCACTCAGACTTACCCGATAACAGCTCACTGGAAGTGCCATCGCTCGTGCCCACCGAGGGTAGCCTGGCACATTCCACCCCTCCTTCTGAGCGAAAAGGAAGCGTGAGGGTCGTACGAAAAGCCAAGGGAACCACCTGATGGACCTCTTGCTCCATGCAAAGGCTAAGGGGCTCTTCCTGCAACCTTGCCGAGACCTAGCGACCCCGGCTCGCACTTGAGGGGGCTCGGCAAAACAACCCCTCCTTCCGAGCGAAAAGGAAGCGTGAGCGTCGTACAAAAAGCCAAGGGAGCTCCTGATGGCCCTTTTGCTCCGTGCAGAGGCTAGGGAGCCCCTCCTACAAATATGCCAAGACCCCGCGACCCAGGCTCGCACCCAAGAGGGCCTCGGCAAACAAACCCTCATGCGCGAGGGACGTACAAAAAGCCAGGGGAACTCCCAACGGCCCTCTCGCTCCATGTAGAGGCTAGGGGGCTCTTCCTGCAACTTTGTCGAGACCCAGCGACCCAGGCTCGCACCCGAATAGGCTCGGCAAACACCCCCTCTGTCCGAACGAAAAGGATATGTGAGGGCCGAACAAAAAAGCCAGGGGGCCCCTGACCGCCCTCTCGCTCCGAGCGGAGGCTCGGGGGCTCCTCCTGCACCCAAGACAAAGACAAACGACCTAAGCCCACGCTAGAAGTCTCGTTACAAACACAATAAAAGGGCGTCAAGCCCGTTACGGTCCAGGGGTTCGAAGGCTGAGCCTCCTAGGGTTTCGACAGCCGCCCCAGAGCAACAGAGTCAGGGACGACTATGGGCGAGCCCACGTATGGTCAAAGCCTGAGCAAATGATCGCTCAGGGCGTCCTAAGTCATGTCTGAGGCCAACAGGGAGGTCTCCGAATGGGATCCCACCGTAGGGAGGCACCGAGCCACCGGGGCCCAGTGAACAGCCTCGGCACCCACTAGAGAAACCCTCCGGTACTCTTGGAGCGCATCTCTGGACCACTAGCCGTCCCCTAGCGAATGGGGCACGGGCCTCCACTCGGACTTACCCGATAATAGCTCACCAGAAGTGCTATCGCTCGTGCCCACCGAGGGTAGCCTGACACATTCCACCCCTCCTTCTAAGCGAAAAGGAAGCATGAGGGTCGCACAAAAAGTCAGGGGTACCCCTGACCGCCCTCTTGCTTCGTGCAGAGGCTCAGGGGCTCTCCCCGCGGCCTTGCCGAAACCCCGTGACCCAAACTCGCACTTGTGGGCTCGGCAAATATGATAAAAACTCCTCACTCAAACACAAAAAAAGCCCCTGGAGGAGTAAAATCCACTCCTCTAGGGCCTCGGGGGCTACACCCGGCGGGTGCGCTCGCGCGCACCCACCGAAACCTCAAGAAGCGAAATGCAATCCCTACAGGAGCGGCTGCAAGCCAAGTCTCGACAAACCCTCAGGGAGAATGCACGCACTCCCCCTAAGGCTTGGGGGCTACTGTTGGGTACCATAAAATGGGGTACCCCGAGCGTACACCAAAAGAGTCACTTAAATCCCATCAACAACAAAGCCTGAAGGTAAGCCATGGGTTCACCACCAGCCCCATCCGAGCCCACCGGCTCTCCACCTCACCTGAGGCCTCACATGGGAGGTCTCGACACCCTGACAAAATCTCCGCCTCACGCGAGGCCTCTCGCGAGAGGCCTCGGCAAGGATCCCAATCTCCGTCTCGCCCGAGGCCCCATGCGTATAGCCTCGAATGAGACAGCTATTCTCCGTATCGCCCGAGGCTGGCTTGTCAATAACCCATCCCTCCCACCTCGGCCAGTCTTCCCGACAGCATGTCACGTCCTATTAATGTGTCAACCACTCCCGCAATCTCAGCCGGACGACGGCTCGACACCACGGAGTGGCCGACGGGACAAAGAGTCGCATCAACACCATACCGGCTAAGACAAGGCACGGCGGGGATTACCGGCCACTGTGTTCTAGCGCTGTGCCCACGATCAGCACCGGCGCTACGCTGTGCCCCGTAACACTCGCCCCGAAGACAACGCGGCATGGGAAGTCTGGCCCGGATCATCATCGCCTCTGAACCAGCGTACCAGACCGACCGCTCCCTCCGAGCCTCGGCACCCTACATCAAGGCCTCGGCCATCTCGAGATTCACGTCTGCCGAGACCCCCACCATGGTTCGGCCTCGGCACCAACCGAGCCTCGGCCTCGCGCGCAGTCAACCCACAGCGACCCGCACGCTGACCGCCGCATCCGCTTCGAGGTAGCCCTGGAGCTCCCATGACGCACAGGATCGGATGTGACCAGCACGTCGCCCCAGCGCTTCAAGGACGGACCACTCCGACGACCACGCCGCCACAGGAATAGGCTACAGGGCTCAGACACGCCGCCTCCATTCGCACGATGCCGTATAGTTAGCACACGTACTACCCTGGTCCTCCCTTCAACTATAAAAGGAAAGGACTTGGGCCATTTATGGGAGAGGAACACAGGCACACAAAAAACAACACCCTGTAACATGCATACTCCCCCGATGTCTAAGAGCAACGTCTCAAGCAGTCCGCATCACTCCGTGCCGAGACCTGAGACTAGCTCCCTCTCTCACCCAGCTGGTAACCCCCTACTACAAGCACCTCGATGCAAGGAATACAAGATCAATCTCTTAGACTGGATGTAGGGCACCGATTGCCTGAACCAGTATAAGCCTTGTATCTCTTTACATCACCATCCGGGATCGGGAACACGCAGTACAAATTTACTAGTTGGTTGAGGACCCCCCGGTCCAAAACGCGGACAACATGCTTCTGAAACACTTGCAACATCCCAATCTACTTTTGCAACATCCATAAGAAACACATGGAATACCTCTAAAAACATCTGAAATACTTGAAATTTGCATTTGCAACATATGGGAGGGGAGGTCGGGGCCGATTGATCCCAGCCTCGAGGCGCGAGCACCAACAGCACGGCCGCGCTCATGGGTGTCTTTGGCTCGGCCGGGGACCGACCTGAGGCACACGACAGCACCACGAGCACCAGCAGAGGCGGGCGGCGCGCCCGATAGCGTGGGAGCGAGCGGCGCGCGGCGGATGGGACTATGGGAGCAAGGAGCAAGAGCCGTGGGTGGGCGCGCACGACGGGTAGGAGCGTGAAGCGAACAACACAGGATGGGACGCGTGTGGTGAGATGGCTGCGGCGGCAAATGTGGAGTGGGGCGGGAGGACCGCACGGCGCCGTGAAGCGTGCGATGGGCGAGCTAGTAGGTAGATATTTTTAAGAGAGATATGAGAGACGTAAAGAGAGGAGGCAGACTTGGTGGGCCGCGCAGGCCCTGAAAGGCGTCTGATGGGTCGGATGCCCGCATCAAGCATTACCGTTTCTGATAGCAAACTTTCTTTACGGTGATCTTTCACTTGTCCAGGACACAATTTTTACCAACTCTTCAGTATCTGATACAAGCCTGTCCTCAGTCTCACGCGTTCTCAGAGGTAAAATCGCATGGTTCTTCACATGTTCTCATCTTCTGACACAGTGACACGTGAAATGTTTTGGCGCTACGAAGTTAGCACGGACTGAGTAGTTGGTCAGTATGCTCATGCATATACATCAGCAGCTAGAGGACGATCCAGAACGGCAAGCGATTTACACTAGCGAGCCTAAACGCAGCCAAGGGACGCCGACGCGCTGGCCGACGGGGCAGGAGGAAAATGGCGATGGCGGGTTTCCTACTCGATCCGTCCTAGCCAGCTTCTTACTAGCTTTCTTACCCTTAGCCCTGCTTTTATGGGCGAGCCTTCGGCAAAAGAGCTGAACAAAAAGCAGAGTGAGAAGGAAGGGTTCCCTGATAAGGAAGGTTGAACCGATACCCATAACCTACAGAGAGCGAGTTTAGTATCCGCCTATAAAGAAGCAACTAAAATCCTGACTGACAAGGTTTGAGGGTATTTAATAGCAAAAATCTCCTAACAAGACAGGGTATGCACTACTGTAAGGTACTGAGAGATTCTTCCTCACTTGAAGAGGAAAAAGATTATTGACTTGCTGGGGAGGGTCATGGACTGGCCGGCACGAAGCTTGCATATCCAAACTTGGCGCTAGCTGGTGGGCCTATAGCTGGCTCGCTCGATAGATCAAAAAAATCTTATCCTGGGAGCTCTAGTCTAAGAGATTTGAATTGTAAGGTCTGGTTACCATTTCGAGTAGAGAAGGTGGGGAAATAAGGAACTGAAAAAACCAACCCTCTGACTCCAACAAGCAAGTAAGATTTATCAGCAAATAGGTGAGCCGATAAAAGGAATTACCTTTTCTAGGCGGATTTATTCTTATTGAAAGTTTGTAATTCTGGCTATACTCAAAACTAAGGGACACTACCCATGGGACACCACCAAAAGATTCTTCGGCTGGCTTTGACTCATTATAATACTCGGTTGGGAAAGTAGACGGCTGGCTTGCTTCGCTCTTTCAGAAAATCTTAGTCTAAAGATACGCTCGTAAACAAATCAAAATCTTATTCGATGGCCCAGGAGATGTGGTGGAAAAGACTGCTGACTTGATTGGGTGAATAAATGGGTACTTTACCTTAAAAACTGGGTTGCCCACTAGATACCGTTTACGGATAGAGGGAAAGGACCGTCCCCTTCAACACGGGTATAGCCATTAGAGAATTTCTAAAAAGGATAGAAGCCATTGCTTTTCCTATTGGTATTTCAACTACTAGCAGTACTCAAAATCCGGCTTCGTGAGACCTCACTTTGATCTGCTTGGATCGTTACTATCTTCGTGACCCATACCTCCAGAAAAAGGATTAACGGATGCGCTTCTTTCTTTATTTATGATATTTCTAGCGAGCAAGAATCGAACCCGGCAAAAGAAGGTCATCTTCTCGCTATCCAGCCCTTAATGGGCATCACTCACTGAAAGATATCATGGAATTCAATCAACTAGTACTTGTTGTTTTAAGCGGGCATTTGGAAGAGACCCGCACTCACTCTCTTCCCTGCAGCCCCCCCCCCCTCCCAAGCATTCTCGGCATAAATTCAATAGCTCCAGTGCGGCTTGGCACACTCAACCGCTAATCTCAAAGAGGATCTCTTCTGGGGCTTTGCTTGATAAGACCGATCTCATCCGACTTGCTAAGCATTCAGTCCTAGAGAGGATAATGCTTCAAGAAAATGTCAACTTGTTACATGCAGCATACATGCATAACTAGCTCTCTCACTTTCGATAGAAAGAATATGCTTTCCTAGACAGAAATGAAAAAATCTTTTTCATTCCCCAGCAAGAGGATGTGCGTTAGCGCAACGGCTTTCGCGCTAGTTGCTCAAAAAATCTTATAAAAATCAAGCAAGAAAAAGGTTCTGGCAAGCTGCTGGCGTGGGACCGTAAATCCCCTTTTGCTTGAATGAGCATTCCCCGTATTATGCCTTGAAGAGGACTCGAACCTTCACGCTCTTTAGCACGAGATTTTGAGTCTCGCGTGTCTACCATTTCACCATCAAGGCATTTTGATAGTGAATCGTATTCCATTAATATGATATCTATCGAATTTGATATATAGAATATATGACAAAGGTGGAGTCTTGGAATATTTCGATCGATCGGTCATATACATATAGGCCTGAGTCAGACATCAAATAGCTTCGATTTGCATTATCCGTAGGACACCTTATATGTATTAAAATCGATATCAAAATCAAAAAGATGTACAATACAATTTCTCGATTCAATAGAAGCCTAAAGAGGTGCATATGGTACCCAAATAAGAATATGATAGATATGTTAAAAACAGATCTGAGTACACCTATTCTAATCCTAAATAGAATGTAAAAACATAGAGATTTCTACGTAAACAGAGTATCCTATTTCCATAGGCTCGAATGACCACTTCTCATAATGAGAATGTGCACAATCTAGTCCGGTATGGAATGAACTTATAATCTGATGACCGAGTTAATTCCATGATTATAAGTTCATAATCTTAGCACCCATTTCTATTTTAGGCGGAAAAGATCTACTGATTCTTTTATTCCGGTTAGTAAGAGAGCGAGGAGGCGCCGGCCGCTGGCTACGGCGAGGATGGCGTGTACCGATCGATGCGCCCGGCGGTGCCCATCCAGTCAGACCCGGCTCTCTCCCTGAACGACCTCATCTTCCGCCACGCCGACGCGTGCCCCTCCGCGTTCGCGCTGGTCGACGCCGACACGGGCAGCGCCTTCACCTTCGCCGGACTCCGCTCCGCAGCTCTCACCGCGGCCTCGGCGCTCTCCGCGCGCGCGGGCGTGCGTCCCGGCGACGTCGTCCTTCTCCTCGCGCCCAACTGCGTCCTCTACCCCCTCTGCTTCCTGGCCGTCACCGCTCTAGGCGCCGTCGCCACTACGGCCAACCCACTCTACACCGCCAGAGAGATCGCCAAGCAGGTCGCCGACGCCCGCGCGGGGCTCATTGTCACAGTCTCCAACCTCCTGCCCAAGGTCGCGGAGCTCCGGCTCCCCGCTATCCTCCTAGACGGCGACGCCGCCGCCTCTGTGATCGTGCCTTCAGGCGCCAACGTTACGCTCTACTCGGACCTCGTCGACGGCGTGCAGGAGACGGAGTACCGGCGCCCGCCGACCAAGCGGAGCGACACGGCCGCGCTGCTCTACTCTTCAGGCACGACAGGGGAGAGCAAGGGCGTCGTCCTGACGCACGGCAACTTCATCGCGGCGCACTCCATGTTGGCGTCGGACCCGGACGCGCGCGGGGAGGGGCAAAACGTGCTCCTCTGCTTCCTGCCCATGTTCCACCTCTTCGGCCTCTCCGTCGTCACGCTCGGGCAGCTGCAGCGCGGGAACGCCGTCGTCGTGATGCCGCGGTTCGACATGGCCGCCGCGATGGCCGCCGTGGAGCGGCACCGCGTCACGTACCTCTACTGCGTCCCGCCGGTGATGATCGCGCTCGCCAAGCATGGGAGCGCCGGCAGGTACGACCTCAGGTCGCTCAAGTTCATCATCTCTGGTGCCGCACCGCTTGGCAAGGATGTGATGGAAGCCGTGGCAAAGGACTTCCCGGGCGCCAAGTTTATCCAGGTAACTGAGCATTTTTCAACTATGCAATTTAAAATTTGAACCGTGGAATGCTGCAGCACTTTTAAGATTCTTCTTACACATTTCAGATATGACAAATTAGGGAATCTTAGCAACGAATCTATTCGTGCAAAATACTACATATGGGGGATCATCAATATCCCTCTTTATAGAAAAAAAAAAGTTGTCTCTAGTAAAAATTCAGTTGACAGCCACAAAAGAGTTGTGAACACAACAAGGCATATTAACCTTCCATATCACCGGAATGAAAGGGCATAAAACTTCGTCTGAATAAATACCAGTAAAATTAAACTACTAAATGATAGCATCACATTCATCTATAACTAAGAAATGTCGATGTGCCCGTTCAAAAATGTTTTACTCTAGTTGGTTCTGCCATGACTCGGTGAGCTATGTGGTACCTATAAATCTAGAATGTTTTTTTAGACCAATCTAGAATGTTTTCATGTGTAAACTTTTGTACTGCATGGTGCTCCTCTTGTAGGGTTATGGGATGACAATCTTGTGGGATCATATCACTAGAGAATCCTGAAATGGGAAAGACTCATAAATCATTTGGGTCAACTGGAACACTCGTCACACAAGTCGAAGCAAAGATTCATCGACGTAGAGACATTGAAACATCTTCCACCGAATCAACTTGGAGAAATTTGTGTTCGAGGACCAAGCATAATGCAAGGTAACTTTGAAATTTGAATCATGCTTCGTATGCACCCCCCCCCCCCCCCCCCCCCCTCTCCTGCCCGGCCACGCCACACCTCGTCCTTCTAGATCAAATTTTATTCAATAGGAACCCTGATGTCGATTTCTTGGCCACCTAAACACACAATACTACAATAGTGAGGTTCAATCAAAAGACATGACAACGGGAATGAATCATTTGCTCGTATCGTTATCTTTGCCTTCGTTGTTTATGATGAATGCCTGACATTATGAAGTAGAAACTATTTTCAATTAAAAAACAATCAACATTTTGTGTCAGAAAAAGATGTTCTGGGCCTAAAAATGCTCACTACATGGAACCATGCATGTCTATCAACATGGTCTCCAGTGTATTCTCTCCTCTATGCTAGTCTCAATGAGGGTTTCATGGGCATTAAATAAGTTGATATGGCATGGTATAAATGAAAGGAGAGATGAAAAAAAGTTTCATGGAATGAAATGAGTTTCATTGGGATGAAAAGTCACGAAACTCCCACTGAAACTGGCTTTAGGGATAATGGAATGAATCCCCTACTTATTTGACTGTGCAATACTTTTATGGTATCTCAACAACGTGGAAGCTACAAAATCTACAATCAAGCAAGGGTGGTTGCATACCGGTGATCTTGGGTACTTTGATGAAGAAGGCCAGCTTTTTGTTGTCGATAGACTTAAAGAGCTGATTAAATACAAAGGATTCCAGGTAAAAGTATCAATTATCTGCAATCTTGCTATCATGCTGAAAGAAGTCAAGCACTCAATCCTACCAACGTGCATGTGTTGTTTTTTTCTGGGAATATCATATTATTTGTCCGTTTGGAGGAAAATATTGTGTGTGCATGTGTTTTTTTTTTCGGGAATATCATATTATTTATCTTTTTGGAGGAAAATATCGTGTTTAAAATTGTACATATATTGCACCGGCTGAGCTTGAAGGCCTACTTTTGTCTCATCCAGAAATTCTTGATGCTGCGGTTATCCCGTAAGTTGAGCCACCTAATCTTTATCGTTTTTCTCTGTTTATAGTCATGAATAGTTCCACTTGTTGGTTTTTTTTTTATCTCCTACTTAACCGTGGATTCAACTTGTTTTTAAGGATTCCTGACGCTGAAGCTGGGGAAATTCCTGTTGCCTACATTGTCCGATCACTAACAAGTTCCTTGAGTGAAGCTGATGTCAAGAATTTTATTGGAAAGCAGGTGATGCTGACTAGGAACCTTGACTTGGTTTAACTCTTTATCCTCGTAATTTTCCGTGCATATTGGGTTTTACTCAACTATAGCTGAAACTTTTTGTTTTCGATTTTTAGTAACTTCTTCGTATAATTTTCCGTGATTTTTAACAATTATCGTTCACTTGGTGATACGTGTGTTTAATACTTCTGTAGTTTCTTTTGTGTGGAACTGTTACTGCCTTATTGTCATGGAAATACAGTGTTTTTTTCTCCATGAACTACATTGCAGGTCGCACACTACAAAAGGGTGAGGAGGGTAACCTTTGTGGACAGTGTACCAAAATCTCCATCAGGAAAGATTTTAAGAAGGGAGCCCATCGCCCAAATTATACCATAAAAACCAAGATATAGCAAATGTACTTCTATGTTTCAGAATAGAGAATGCTGCCCCCAGATTCTGCAAAAATCAAACCATGTCAGTTGAGCACCGTCAGACATAGTGTTTGCTTATTGCCCGACAGGTTCCCACTATTCTAAAAAGAAGAAAAAACAAAGGAAACAATTTACTATTGTAAGCTTATTGCCCGACAGGTTCCCACTATATTAAGTCACAAAAAAAAGACAGGTTCCCACTATTCTAAAATTGCCACCAAGCAGACCAGTGCTACCCACTATAAGGTGGCATTCGGATTATTGAAAATGGGAGGCAGGATAGGGGAATAAGGTTCAGGGTAAAGCTTTTGCCGGATAGGGGAATAAGGTTCAGGGTAAAGCTTTTGCCTTGTTTGGATTTTAGGTTAGGAATAGGAGGGGTGTTTACTTAGGTTAGGGATAGGACACGGCGGTCCAGTGATGATAGCTGTTTTGTTCGTGGATAACGACAACCAACAAAGAGGAATGTTGTCTAAAGCCTCCTTCGGCACGGCTCATCTAAAACGGCTTCACCAGTGAAGCCAAAGCCGATGAAGCCAGAAAAACTGATTTTTTCCGACTTCCAGTTCATTTTAACCCCGGCTTACAAAACGGCTTCACGCTACAGTACATCGATTTACACAAAATAGATGAAGCCGAAGCCAATATAAGTCGTGCCAAAAAGGCCCTGCATACGGTGGACAAGCTCACCCCTAAAATTTGGCTGGGCGAGCTCATCCATGTCAAGTCGTGGCTGGTTGCTTATGTGGGACCATACATTAATTGCTTCACTTTTCAGGTTAGCGATCTTCAAATGGTTTTATCTTACAAATCATTTACGTAATTTGCCATGTGATTGCACCATCGTATAGTGTTACAATTAAATCTACGAAACAAGATCTTACATGATTACGTTTTGGTAAAAAATAAACCAATGAAAAGTGGATTCGACATGCCATAACCAGACTAGTATCCTTGCCCAACTAAACAGAAAAATGATTCATCTCATCCAAATCTTATCCATCCAACCAAACAAAAAATGACTCGACCCATACATCCAACCATACATGCAGTATGGATTAACCATATTATAAAATTCATGGATATCCATATCTTATCCAACCTTGTCCTCGAACCAAAAGATGGGTGGATTATGGATCCGTCTCAAACATGTAAACTTACAATTCTGCGTCTATTTATGTTGCCTCTCCACTTATTTAATAAGGGTATCATAGTTATTTGATATTTATTTCCTCATGCGAAGCCCATTACACATTAAACAAGGGAATGAGATGAAAACTTATATACTTCCTCCATACTAAAAAAAAATGAAGTCGTTTTAGACAGCGACATGGTCTCCAAAACATAACTTTGTCTATTTATTTTTATAAAGATATTTATCAAAAAGTGATATATGTAAATTTTTGTGAAAGAATTTTTCAAGACAAATCTATACATATGGTTTTCACATTTCCAAACTCAACAGCTTAAAAATTATTCATGATTTATATTCCCAATGTTTGACCTAAGTCTTATCTAAAATGACTCATTTTTTTTTAGCAATGAGGGGGTATCAAATAACATTTCACGGAGTACAAGCCTGTCCTCAGTCTTCACACGTTCTCAGAGGCAAAATCGCATGGTTCTTCACATGTTCTCATCTCTGACACAGTGACACGTCACACGTGAAATGTTTTGGTTGCGCGAAGTTAGCACGGACTGAGTTCAGTATGCTCATGCTTATACATCAGCAGCTACCGGACCGATCCAGAACGGCAAGCGATTTACACTAGCGGGCCTGGACGCGGGCTACGGCGAGGACGCCGTGTACCGATCGATGCGCCCGGTGGACCCGGCTCTCTCCCTCTCCCTCAACGACCTCATCTTCCGCCACGCCGACGCGCTGGTCGACACCGACACCGGCGGCGCCCTCACCTTCGCGGCACTCCGCTCCGCAGCGCATCGATCTAGAGAGATCGCCAAGCAGGTCGCCGACGCCCGCGTGGGGCTCATCGTCACAGTCTCCGACCTCCTGCCCAAGGTCGCGGAGCTCCGGCTCCCCGCTATCCTCCTCGACGGCGACGCCGCCTCCGTTACCATGCCTTCAGGTGCCAACCTTACGCTCTGCTCGGACCTCGTCGACGGCGTGCAGACGGAGTACCGGCGCCCGCCGACCAAGCGGCCGGAGCGACACGGCGGCCGCGCTGCTGTACTCTTCGCTTCGGGCACGACGGGGGAGAGCAAGGGCGTCGTCCTTGCGACTCCCTGCGTGGGCCCTCCGATCGTATCGTATCGGAGTCGGGCCTCGACTCAGAGGAGGAAACGCACGAATGTGGAAGTCGAGTCGGCCTGTACGTGACGCGTAAAAGCTGACTATTATTAGTAGCACAAAACGGGGTAGAGAATCGACTTAGAGCATTATTAGTAGCACAAAACGCAAGACCCAAGAGAGCACGAAATGGCGACACAGCCAAGTGAAGTGGACACGACTGTCAACGACGGCAGCAGCATCAAACGCGGGAAAAAAGAAGCAGCCTGATCGGTTGGCTGATCGTATCGTTGCTGGTTCGTGAAGAAGTACTGTTGGCTGGTTTGTGTGAGAGAAAAATATTATTCCGGCTAGAAATTTATCATCGTTTACAACAAGCCACAGCTAAACGAACGAGCTCAAGAAGCGTGACTGAGATCAACAACGGTTGGGATGAGACCAAGAAGGTCGCCGACGTGCTTAGAGGCGGGCAGAGAGCCAAGGGAAACGACGGCAAGTCGGAGATGCAACGTGAGGATCCAGGGCTGTTGGAGCTTTTTGCGTTGTACGATGTTGCCGATGCCCGGCACACCAAGGGGGTTATTGCAGAGCTGCTCCGGCAACGCGAAAAGTTAAAGCAACTCGGGTTTGCTAGGGTTCTAGATTAAATATTTCTCCATAGATCAATCCATCTATTGTAGGCATGTAATTTGGTCATGAACCAAGGGGGGAAAAAATCCTCGTCGCATACGACCTGAGTGCGACACCACCTGCATGCGTGATCTGCATATAGGGATATATAGTCTAATCTGCTCGGCTGGATCACCGCCTAATGACCTGCAGGTGGGACCTACGTCGAATTATCGCACGGAGGTTTTATGTGACACCGACGCAGTTTTTTTTTTCCTGAACCGAGAGTACCAAACGTAATTGGCGACATCATATCAATTCTGTACTAATCTATCTAAAGGTTAGCACTAATAATACCTATATTTGAAGAAGGAAAAAACCTACTCCCTTTGTTAAAAATTATAAGTCGTTTTTTACTTTTTTCGTGCATCAATTTTGTTATGTATTTAGATATAACGTATTCATTCCTATATGCAACTTATTTTTGCAGGGCACTAAGACTCATAAAGGTAAGAATAAAGCCCTAAGAATGTCTCAGCGAGGGATGCAGAACTTTGCATATAAGATAAATCCACTATTAGTCCATATTATTATTCCCACTTGCCTTGTCATGGACTCTCATGCTACGTCTTCTAATGTCTTTGCAATTCTCTGGATAGCTCAACGTAATTCTGTTCTTCAATTCTCTGAATAAATTTTCCCTCCATCTAATAATTAGGCGAAGCTCTAAGGCTAACCGGCTGGTTTGGGTTCCTGAGTTTTACACTGGAGTTGCAGTTGGTGAGTCATCGGCGGCATAACATGGCAGGGCCAGGGCGCGAGAATGAAGGGAAAGGAGGAGCAAGATATACGTGCCGTACCTACATGGTGGCCTAGTCGGCCAGTTCGTGCGCCGATATGTGTGCGGTGCAGTGGCCGCTTAGTCCCAAACACAGGGCACCGGCGGCAATGGACAGCAGGTGCCGCAACGTCCGCGGAGGTAGGAGCTCATTTTTTTTCTTTTCTGACCTCGACGACGACACTGCAGCTGCAGGTGCTCCGGATACTCCTATATGACGCCAACGTGTGGAGGCGCGTCGCCGTCGCCTTGCCAGCGCGCGTGGCCGCGCGCGCGCCGCAGCCCGCAGCTCGCTGAGGCCGGCCGGCTTGTGGGCGTGGTGCGTGGCCGACGCAGGCACGCGACCAGCAGGCTGAGGTTCTTTCTTCTTGATGAGAAATGTGGATTCATGACCGGGCAGGTTGCTTGTCCAAATGTGAAATGTCCACCGTGCTCGATGTCATAAATGCCCAGTGGCAAATTGGCAAACCATGGAAAGAGATGTTAATGGTAGTGTATGCACGGCACGTCACGCGAGCGCGATCGGATTCGGATCCGTGTGGCCAAAAAAGAAAAAGGCAACGTTACTGCCAAGGAACTGTGAATTGAAAAGTCTCAGTCTCCATGTTGTACGCTACGATACGTACGCCATCCATCTGGTGGATGTTTGTTCACGCCAGCGAAAACAAAACTACCTCAAATCAAAAGAGTAAAAAATCAGCCGTTTTGTCCGTTTTTTTCTACCAGATGCCGAACGGGCTGATGAACCGGAGTCTGAACCCTTTGTCTTCTGCTGCCCAGTTTCTCAGGATGCGGTACTGCATAGCAATTTCTTACCGATGCCTGTAAAATACGAGTTAAATCGTCTACTTTGTTTTCTAGAGAAGTCAGACAGAGGGAGCATATATCATGTATATATCAGAAATTCAATTTAAGTACTCCCTTTATACTAAAAAATAAAGTCGTTTTGGACAGCGACATGTTCTCAAAGTATTACTTTGACTCCTTGTTTTTATAAAAAATATTTATCAAAAAGTGATATATGTATATTTTTATGAAAGTATTTTTAAGACAAATCTATTTATATGGCTTTCACATTTCCAAACTCAACAATTTAAAAGTTATTCATGATTTATATTTCCAATATTTGACCCAAGTCTTGTTCAAAACGACTTTATTTTTTAGTACAAAGGGAGTATTTAGATTTGGATACAGCGTAGAAGCTAAATGTCCTCATAGGTGGATTATCCAAGTATGATTTTGACACTTTCTTAATAGACGGATGAGAGATATCCGTCGTCATTTTATCCCTGCATATTTGCTCTTTTCTTCCTTACCAATAATACACACACGCACGTCCTACTCATGTTTTATTTTTCTCCTCCACATTGCAATCGGAGTTGTGGCCAAGGATTTCTTTTCTCTTATCTATAAAAAGATCTCTTATGAGATTTGAGTTGTGCATAGAGAGTTAGTTCACGTTATGTATCCTCTCCATTTTAAATTGCAAGTCACGTAGTTCTTAGTATATATCTAGATATACTATATATTTATATACATTGTATAAAAATTACTATAAAGATAAAATAACTTTATAATTTAAAACATAGTAGTAGTATGTGGAAACATGTATTGTTTAATATAATTAAATCTGACATACTAGCTAGCCTGTTCGACAGGATTAAAAAATAAACTAAAATACTATTCTGACTGATTGTTGTGAGAGAAAAATACTGTTCTGTCTGATAACACTGTTCACACGAACAATATCTTGTGAGTATGCTGGCCAGCCCAGCCCCAGCCGGCCAGCCAGCCGAACGGGCACTGATGCAATATTAGGTTTTGTTTGACCACTGTATAAACGTGCATATTTTTTTTTTTTGAAACGAACCGGCAGGAGAGCTGCCCGCTATATTAAAAAGAAGAAACGTCCAGACGGACACTGTACAACTCAGTCAACTCGACTCTGTACACAACTAGAAAAACAAAAAACACAATAATCACAATTTAAACCTGCATATGAGCCTATACAGGTAATCAAACATGGCAAACTGTATCGTACAAGCCTAGATACAGGCCAAAACAACAATCGTTATTTGGTCTGTCTAGTTTTATGTTTATAAAAGTTAAAAAATAGTTTTATGTTTATAATTGCTTTCCCCTGTAAGTGGTTGTACTAAACCTTGAGCTACAGAGTGAAGTATGGGTATATAAGCTCGACTTGCTTTAAAGATAGTACTTGTATATATATACCTTTACGGAGGTAACGAACCAGACACGAATCGTCAGAACCTAAATAGTAACATTTTAGGCTATCTCCAATAATAACATCTAAAATATAATACCCATTTATTTTTTGATAGCGTTACAGATAAAAAGTTCAATATCTATTCAGCATCTTCTCCGACAACGAGACTCGAAAAAAAATCCTTTTTACAAATAAGTTTTTAGGAGAGAGGATACTCATATTTAAGACGTGTCTCTCAGATAATCTAAAATATGTCTTTCATATAAATACTGTGTTAAAAACTAATTTTAAATCTCTTCGTATCTATTTTGGGATTGAGTCTCCTTATTTATCGGAGACCGTCTACGTTGGGAGAGGAGAGGCGGGACAAAGCGGAGGCACCTCCAAGGCACCACCACTCCACGCACGCCAACGGCACTCTCTCGGGCGCAACAGAACAAATCGACCGAGCAAGAGACAATGGCCCGCACGGCGGCGCCGGCCGCGGGCTACGGGGCGGACGGAGTGTACCGCTCCCCGCGCCCGGCCGTGCGCATCGAGTCCGACCCGGGCCTCTCCCTCAACGACCTCCTCTTCCGCCGCGCCGACGTGTGCCCCTCCGCTCTCGCGCTGGTCGACTCCGCCACCGGCCAATCCCTCACCTTCGCCGCTTTTCGCTCCGCCGTCCTCACCACGGCCGTCGCGCTCTCCTCGCGCGCGGGCGTCCGACGCGGCGACGTCATCCTCTTCTTCGCCCCCAACTGCTTCCTCTACCCCGTCTGCTTCTTCGCCGTCACCGCCCTCGGCGCCGTCGCTACCACGGCCAACCCCCTCTATACCCCCAGGGAGGTCGCCAAGCAGGTCACCGACTCGCGCGCCAAGCTCGCAATCACAGTCTCCGAACTCCTTCCCAAAATCGTGGAGCTCGGCCTCCCCACCATCCTGCTCGACGTCGACGGCGGCGCGGCCAGTGCCACCACCTCCAAGCCTCGGGGCGCCAGCGTCACGCTCTACTCAGACCTCATTTCTGGGGCGCGGGAGACGGAGTACCGCCGCCCGCCGACGAAGCAGAGAGATACGGCCGCGCTGCTATACTCGTCCGGCACGACGGGGGCGAGCAAGGGCGTAATCCTGACGCACCGCAACTTCATCTCGGCGGCGGCCATGATTACAGCGGACCAGGACGCGCTCGGAGAGGGGCCCAACGTCTTCCTCTGCTTCCTGCCCATGTTCCACATCTTCGGCTTGTCCGTCATCACGTTCGCGCAGATGCAGCGTGGCAACTCCGTCGTCGTGATGTCGCGGTTTGACATGGACTCTGTCATGGCCGCCGTGCAGCGGCACCGTGTCACTCACCTCTTCTGCGTGCCGCCGGTCATGATAGCGCTCGCCAAGCTCGGGAGTGTCGGGAAATACGACCTCAGCTCGCTCAGGTTCATCGGCTCTGGCGCGGCGCCGCTTGGCAAGGACGTGATGGAGGGCGTGGCCAAGAACTTTCCAGAAGCCGTGATTGCCCAGGTAATTGACCATTCACGATTTTGCAAATGTGATTATGGTATGCTGAATAATTTTAGTACTTGTTTCGGGTCTTTCTGGGATTGAATGGACCTAATTTTTCATCCTTTTCCATCAGTGTCTTTGAGGAGGCTAACCTCGATTCTGTTGTCCTTATCTATAATTGTTGGATTAGACGACAAAATTCGAATACTTTTTTATACTGCTCTACCAAGGACATAATAGTGATGATGGAAATACCAAATGAGCGGCTATAGACTTGATTTTGCTTTTTGGAACAGAGAAACTGAGAAAGTATCTCTCTCTCTCTCTTTCGTTCTTTTTTTAACTATATAGGAAAGTGAACTTTTAATGCTGTATACTTGGACATTCACTCGGCATATAACTTAAAGTAAGGCACAAGATGGGCAGTTCTGGTTATACCCACTAACTATGTGCTGCTCCAAACTATGTGCTGCTCCAAACTGTGTGCATCCTTTTCTTAGTTTTAGGCCATTGGTTGTCATATTCCCATACTATGTGCTGCTCCAAACTGCAAAATTATGGAGCACGATATTGATATTCCTAATTCAACTGCATGTTGTGTTGCTTAGCATGTGACTAGATCTGTTAATGTGATGTGATCTGTCTTTATTTGTTTTATCCTACATGTCATTTTGAGATATTAAATAGGGTGATTTACTTATTTGCCACTGGTGGTTTTGTTTGACAAATATGCAATTGTTTCTATTATATATGAGATGCTGCTGATCAGATGTTCACGTGTGATCTACATGATAATAACAAAGTAACATCAAGGAACTGAATAACGTGTCCACCTGTAAACATAAGATGCCTGGTCTGCAGGCATGGGTGGTTTTCTTTTTAGGGAAATGCAGCAGAGGAAACCCCTGCCGTGTGTTGTGGTAAACAAATTGTAAATAAATGGGTGTTTATCTTGAAATCACAACTAACCTTTGACAGCTGAGTTCATTCCATAACATGGCTGCAGTATTCATACACCTGAGGAGCTAAGTGACCACCATAGTAGTAAATAGCTTAATGAGGTTCATCTCCTTATGGGAATATCCATCATTGTGGATTTGTGGATGCATCCCGTTTCTCTTCAGATTAGACATGTACTCACTATGCTGCTGAATCTGTTCAAAACGTGCACTCTTTTTGGCGTTCCATTTACTCCCGAGTCATGACAGCTGTAAACTGAGCATATTTTCCATGCCTAAGGGCCTGTTTGGATCTACTGAGGAATATAACAATCCAAGTAGTAGGTTTGGAGGTGTAATGGATTATTGAAATCTGGGTGGTTCGATAGTTGTTTGTCCACACTAGAATGAGGGGTATTTGCATCTCATTGTCTTTTTAGCTGATTCTTGTAATCCATAGTAGATCCAAACACACCCTTTGTTTCATGGAATATGGTGCTCCTCTTGCAGGGTTACGGAATGACTGAAACTTGTGGGATCATATCTTTAGAGTACGCAGAAAAAGGACAAGTTCGTGAATTTGGGTCAACTGGAGCACTTGTCTCAGGAGTTGAAGCAAAAATTGTTGATGTAGAAACATTGAAATGTCTGCCACCAAATCAACTAGGAGAAATTTGTGTTCGAGGACTGAACATAATGCAAGGTAAAAGTTTAAAGTTTGTCTGTTTTGTGTTTTTATTCTTTCTCCCTGTGTTCGTCAACTATTAAACATTACCAATCTTGGTCCACAAATATTATAATTAGACTCTAGCGATTTGTTGGTAATGTTTTTAGTTTGCAATTAGCTGTTTACAATGTACGATTTAGGAGTAGTATTAAGCAGCAACTGTTTTCCATTAAAAAAACTCCCAGTGTTTCAGATAATCTGCCTAGAAAGCTCCTTGTCAACGGGCTGTTTATCTACATTTTTATTTGGGAAAATTGGTTCTATAGCACCGAAAAAACACCACTTCCGTAAAATACCACTGAAAGACGCTCGTCACGTAAAATACCATCAAAAGACAGTGCCGTCACCTCTATCTAGCATTCCGTCACGGTGGCACACCGACGTCGTGAAATCCACCTCCAAACGCCTGGAAAAAAAAACGGGTCCTGGTCCTCCCCTCGTTTGCTGCCTGTTCATGACGACGCGGAGGCGAGCTGAGTCTGGGCACGCAAGGCGGCGCCCAGCGCGCAGGCGAGGTCGGCCGGGGCGCGGCCACGGCAACACCGCGCAGGCGAGCTCCGCCATGGCGCGCAATGCGGTGGTCGCGCCACGCAGGCGAGCTCTGTCGCGGTCGCTCCAACTCACATGCACCGATGATGCACGCGACTACGTGAGCAAGAAGATGGTGCGGGGCAGAAAGAATGAATTAAAAATTGAAATGGTACGCATGGGAGAGGACGGTGGCGGAGGTGCCGTTGCTAGCGACGCTCATGCGGAGTTCATGGGACCGGCCGCCCGGGATGATGGTGTCGGCGGCACGGGCGAGCCCAAGCTGGCAGACCTAGGCGGCGAACAACAGCGTCTCCCGCACCGTGAGCATCGGGTACAGCCGGTCGTCCTGCTTCGCGTACGCGGAGATGGCGCGCAGGCGGCGGCCCTGCAGCCGCTCCCCGTTGAGCGTGACCCCGCCGCCGTGGAGGCTATCGTGCGCGATCCGTCCCGCCAGCGCGTTGCTAGACCCCTCGCGCCCACGCACATCACGGCGAAGAGCTCCCCCTCGTGTGCGCGTGCAGCGGGCGCTGCTTCGCTCGCCTGGGCCGAGCTTTTCTTCGCGAAGCGGACGCCGCCTCGTGTGCCCTGGCAAGCTCGCCTCATCGGCTGCACGCCGCGGCCGCCATCTTCCGTGCTCCGGCCAAGCACACCTGTGTGCCGCAGTCACCTCCTCACGCGCCGCGGCTGAGCTCGCCTGCGTGGCACGACCGCCGCATCACGCGCCATGGCGGAGCTCGCCTGCACGGTGTGGCCGTGGCCGCGCCCCGGCCGACCTTGCCTGCGCGCTGGGCGCCGCCTCGCGCGGCCTGGGCACCGCCTTGCGTGTCCACTGCCCAGACTCAGCTCGCCTCCGCGTCGTCACAAACAGGCAGCAAACGAGGGGAGGACAAGGACCCGTTTTTTTTTTCTTTCAGGTGTTTGGAGGTGGATTTCACGACATTGGTGTGCCCGTGACGGAATGCTAGATAGAGGTGACGGCACTGTCTTTTGATGGTATTTTACGTGACGAGCGTCTTTCAGTGGTATTTTACGGAAGTGGTGTTTTTTCGGTGCCATAGAACCAATTTTCCCTTTTTATTTTCCCACAATAGCTCCCAAAATTTTTCATTGTGTTCTGTCCTAGAGAGATACTGTGGCCAAAACATTTCGCTACTCATTGGAGTATATTATTTTTAGGGTATTTCAACAATGTGCAAGCTACTGAATTTACAATCAAGCAAGGGTGGTTGCATACTGGTGATATTGGATACTTTGATGAAGGAGGTCAGCTTTTTGTAGTTGATAGACTTAAAGAACTGATTAAGTACAAAGGTTTTCAGGTAAAGATTCTCATTTTTTCACAAACAAATGTTTAGTTTCTGCAAACTTTACTTATAATCACGTGGGGGTGAAAATTAGTAATTTGAACAGCGCTTATCGAAAGAAGATTTTGTCCAGCCTCATTTGGGTCCTTTCTGCAGCTAATGTTTGCAGTTCTACTAAGCATTTGCATTCATACAAATTATTATTCAGTACATTGATTAGTTTTCATCTAGATCACTTCATACAGTTAAATTTTTTAAATCATTTTGTCAGATATAACTAGAAACTACAGTGTATTGTGATTATCTATTTGGAAGCATGGGAGTTTTCCTAATGGCCTCAATCAGTGTATTCTTTCTCTACTATTCAATCTAACTATCATAAAATGGATCAGCCTTATTCACATATGTTATTTTCTCTTTTCAATCTTATATCATGTATTTTCCTTTAGTGGAATCTCATATTTTTCTTCTGGCAGATTGCACCCGCTGAGCTTGAAGGGCTACTTCTGTCTCATCCAGAAATTCTGGATGCTGTTGTTATCCCGTAAGTTTAGCCACCTAATCATTGGGGTTGATAGCTACTTTTGTGCGTGCGTTTTCGAAATCTTTTTCTTCTTCTGTATCTTATGGGAAGATATACTTGCTCCCAAGGTTCCCCGATGCTGAAGCTGGGGAAGTTCCTATTGCCTACGTCGTAAGGTCCCCTGTGAGTTCTTTGACTGAAGTTGATGTCCAGAAATTTATTGAAAAGCAGGTGAGCCTGTGTAGGAACCTTGGCTTAATTGTTTCTATCGGCAAGTCTAACTCTCATAGTACCTGTCACTCTAGTATGGAACGTTCGTAATTCCTGAGTAAATTAACATTACTCGGTATTTTTCATCAACTGATACAACCGTGTTAATACATTACCGATTTTGTTCATGAACTCCCTTATAGGTTGCATACTACAAAAAATTGAGGAGGGTTACCTTTGTGGATAGCGTACCAAAATCTGCTTCAGGAAAGATTTTGAGAAGAGAACTCATTGCTAAAGTCAGATCGTCCAAGCTATAGCAAACCAGCTTCTGTTTCATAAGACTGCTTGCCTCCTATCTAGTCCCTCCATTTCAAATTGTAAGTTATTCTGGCTTCTTAGTTACATGGTTTTTTGTATGCATCTAGATACACTGTGTCTAAATACATAGTAAAACGAAGTATCTAGAGAAGCTAGAACGACTTACAATTTGAAATGGAGGGAGTACTAGATTTGAAATTTGTCGATTGAGCGTAAAGGTTTACATGTTACTGAGAGGAGCATATCAAGCAAAACATTCAGTTTGACACATCAGACATTGCCCGTGTATATCGTCATATATGTGAGATATATATGCTCCAGTTGGCCTCAAGCCCAGTAGCCATGTACATGGCGGTGTTGTGTGAATTGTATCAAATATTGGGCCTGATTTACATACACTAATTGAAAACAGTATAAATATGTAAGATGACTCTGCTGCGTGTACATCTTACATCTATATAAGTCGACGTTCTTGGTCCATACAGACACAGTTGTATCAAGAAATATTGCGTGGTAGTTTGTGTAGCCACCAGCGCACTATCTGTGGGACTGTGGCTGACTGTTAGCCATGAGCGTACTATATGTGGCTGTTAGCCAGTCGCCCATCATTCCATCCCATCCTCGCTTCTCTATAAATGTTTGTTTGTTCTGGACTTCTATTTCATTCCAAAAGGTCCAAAGACCTGTTTTATCTAGCTTGTTGTTTTATTTTGTTATGTTTTGCTTTTCATTTTGCATTGTATAGGTAGAACAAGATTTGGCCCAGTTGAGTGAGAAAACTTGGCCTAAGGGCCTCTCTTTCTCTCTTTTTTATATGTTGTATTTTGATTACTCAATTAGGCATATTTTTTTACATATATATAGATGCATAGTTTTTGCTATACACCTAAATATACGCTATGTACCTAAAAAAACCATAACGACTTATAATTTAGAACAGAGGCAAAGTTTTCGTACACCAAACACAAGCTCATGAGGCAAAACTAAGCACATAGTTTACTAGGAGACATCAACCTATGGTTAGCGGGAAGATCTCTATGTATGTGTTTTGGTTTGGGGAATCACCCCATTTTTCATGAGGGCAAAACTAAGCACATAGTTTATTCGGAGACACCAACCTATGGTTAGCGGGAAGATCTATATATATGTGTTTTGGTTTGGGGAATCACCCCATTTTTTATGTGGTGGTGCATCATGAGTTCATTCCATAATTTTTTGTGAAATCAATATATTATTCCTCATGCATATACTAATTATTAGCTTGTGAGAAATGAGGTGGTGATGGATCAATTCGTTTCATTCTACAAACCAAACAAAAAAGGTGAGTAGTGAGAAAAAAAATGGATCTACTCATTTTTCCAAACCAAACACACCCTGTAATAATCGTCGCTTCCAACATCCAGCTATGCCTACTTCTTGGCTGAGCATCTCCTTTTGTAACTAGTAGGATCAAAAACAAAATCCACTTTGGAGCTCTGAAGATCATCTGCATGTACAAATAAATTAATTTTTCTATATACAATAATACAATATCAATTTCTACTTAGCCAAATAAGCCAACATATCTTTCTATATACAATTCTACCTAGCCAAATAAACCAACATACTGCATTTGTCCCCGCTCAAAATTAAATCTGGGTGAGAAGATGACAGGGTGTTGGATATATTATGGGCTTCGCCCGTATAATATTTAATAAATTAAATAAAACTCTATGGTATGTAACATTAAGTGTTGTATGGTTTAATATCGTATGAGATTTTGACTGAACGTTTACTCAGCTTATATGGTTGGAAATTATTCATCTTAATTGTGAAGCTGAGAAAAGAACAAAGGAGTGCCACACGCGTGGGCCGAGGCTGTGGCGAGGCAGGCGGGCGTGGCCATGTTTTGCCACTTAATCCACATAATCACGGGAGTTTCTCTCCTTTATGGTGAAGGCGAGGCGGACAAACGTGTCTAGGTTTTGCTACTTAATCCACATAATCACGGGAGTTTATGTCCTTTATGGTGGAGGCGAGGCAGGTGGGCGGCAAGCGGGCGCGTGTGGCCAGGTTTTGCCACTTAATCCACATAATCATAGAAGTTTCTCTCCTTTATGGTGGAGGCGAACTGATTGCGCCAGTTAGCGTCTCTTCCGCTTTCCGTCTTCTGGGATTCTCCGTTGCCTTTCTCCCTTCCCGTCGCAGCCATAAATCCGCAGTCCTCCGTCAGTTCACCGTTCTGGCTTCGCTTCCGAGAGAGACCACATCTCAGCAGCCCTTTGGCTTCCCCGTCCCGTACCTCTGCGTGCACGGAGAAGTGGGAGAGCAGGTGCCTCCGGAACCCTCGTCCGTCTACAAACCTTGCACGGGGTGTGCGGCGATTAGGTTTTTGGGGAGTGATTCCGCGACTGCTCGTTCGACATTTTCCTCGCGGAACCCGTCTTCTTCCTGGTGATCGCTAGCAGAACCCATCTTCTTCCTGGTGATCGCTCGCGGGAACCCGTCTTCTTCCTGGTGATCCGTTCGTGGGACTGCACTGCGAACACCGTCCTGCATTGACTGTGGTCCACGACTTCGAGCAACGCACTATGTCGACTAGTGCGAATGGAGCATTCATTGCCCTTGGCATGGGACCCTCCGCTGGGTACAATCTTATCTCTATGATTACCGCACTTTGCGTTCTTACTGTATCCATTTGTATGTCATGTCTGCATGCTATAGCGTTTGTTAGAGATATACACACACATATATATATATGTGTGTGTGGTCACGAACCTGCTGACGTTATATTTCTGGATTAAATTGATCGTGAAAATGCATAATTATCTAACAGCGCATGCCTGTCCCCTGACCACCGCATGCACCCTGCTGCAGCACGCGCACGGCGGCACTGGCAGTGGCAGGCACCCTGAACGCCTACTCCGATGATCCATCTACTGCTGGGCCTTGGCAGCCCTGTAGAGTTTGGCCATGTTCCTCTTCTTCTTCTCCTCCAGAGCCGCCAGCGCCTGCTGCCTGGCAGCATCCTCGCCGCCGGGCACCACCGGGACCGGGTTCGCAGGCTCGCCGCTGCCGCGGAGCTTCAGGCCGGGCCTATCCGCCACCTTCTCCTGGCCTAACGGTTCGGCGCCCGGCTGCGGCAGGTTTGGCGGCACCACCGTGTTGGGCGGCTGCTGCACATTTGGTGGCACCACCGTGTTGGGCGCCTGCTGCTGGTCTCCTCCGACGCTGACGACCACACCACCGGGAACCTTGGCGGCCGCCTCATTCGCTACTATGGCGGGTGTTTCCACCTCGTTGGGAGGGCCCACCTTCCTGGGCGACGACCCTGGCTGCGACAGCCCGGCCATCTGGTCGGCGTTGACGGAGCTGGTCCGTATCACCGACGTGCTGCCGGTGCTGTTCTGAGGGTTGTTGAACTCGGAGCACACCTTCCTGATCTCGCCGTCCTTCCCCGTGAGAACCTTCATGATGCTGAGCTTCTCCATGGCCTTGGCGAAGAGGGGGACGAAGTCGGTGGTCTTGTCCGACATGGCCTTCACTATGGGCTCCGTCTTCTTGTCCATCCCCATCAGGCGGTCGATGGTGAGCGGCATCTTCTTCTCCAGCACCAGGCCGAAGTAGCTGCCGTCGAAGACGTTGGGCGAGGTGGAGTCCATGGGGACGGAGCCCGAGTCCTTGCCGTCGCAGGCGTCGCTGATCTTCTTCCTGTACTCCGGGTCGATGGGCGCGGCGTCGGCCTCGATGAAGAAGCACCTGCAGATGCCGATGCTGTGGCCGCCGCCCAGCATCGCGGTCATCTCCTCGATGTTGAAGCCCTGCTTGGCGAACTCGTCGACGAGCTTTGGCACCGCGATGTCCGGGCCCGGCAGGTTGTCGGCGTCCTCGCGGTTGGACACGAGCGAGTCGCGCCGCCCCAGGGGCACCGCGTACTCAGGCCCGCCCGTCAGCTTCACCGAGTCGCGGGCGCTCACGGAGATGATGTCCGCGCACGACACCACGCCTGGGCACTTCTTCTCCAGCTCCGTCTTGATCTCCTCGATCACGTCGTAGCCCTTGACGGAGATGTTGGGGCCCGCCTCCTTCTCGGAGGCCTGGTTCGACATCGGGTCGATCAAGATGGACGCGTCGCAGCCCTGGACGGAGACACGCACAGCAACCAGTCACGCGCTGCAAGCATGCATGCCATTGCCACCAACGACGACTGCTAGTAAGTTCGTTGTCACGTACGTTTGCGAAGCAGTCGTGGAAGACCAGGCGGAGGAGGCCGCCGGCGGTGCCGGGGTCCGCCTTGAACCGCTTCTCGACGACGCCGAAGATGATCTTCTCGGCATCCGGGCACGACGCCTTGTAGAAATCTGCCGAGAGCTGCGCGGAGGCCAGCGGCGCGGATGCCGCGGCCGCGAGGAGGAGGAGGAAGACGAGGCGGAGACTGGCGTCCATCATGCAATAGTATGGGAGGGGGCTAGGACTCGGCCGGGCCACGCTTATACCGCCGGTCAGCCTGGGGGCCTCCGAGAGAGGCGGAGCGGTGGACACGGCTGGAACGCGACGAGCGGCTGTCTCTCTCGCGGTGTAATAATAGAAAGGCAGGATTTCCATCGTGGTCTCGCGGGGCGCCATGTCGCGAGCCCCTTCTCTACGACGAAGGCGTGGCCGCACACTCTCACAGCGATCGATGTTCGCGTCCCAGCTGATGTAGCAACAGGAGGATGCACATGAATGTCGCTGGGTTTTTATTCATAGCAAAGGGAATAGTGGGGGCGGCGGCGTTAACACGCGACACATCGCTATGAACTAGGTGTGGGACAAACCATAGTCACAACCATTGCATCGACCCTAAATTAGAACAATCTATGAAGAACTAGATGTTAGGGAAGGACAAACTATATTCATAACTCATGTAGTGACCACATGTAGTGACCACTGATCAGAGAACAAGCTGGAAACTAGGAGAAGGAACCAACCATAGTCACACCATTGTAGCGACTCTAAATCACAGTATATTAACTACAAATTGTGGGGAGTGGGGGATGGCGGACAATAGCTAGAACCCCTGCTACAACCACTAATAAAAAAGGTGTGGTGGGGGTGAAGGGCGAACTTTAGTCACAACTCCTATAGTGATCTCTAACAACAAGACGCAATCTAGGGGGGACACATATAGTCATGCATAACCCCTGTTGCGACTCCTAATTAGTATTGATGTTGTAATCCTAATCATCATGCATGAGTATACAGGATCTATTTTGAAACATTCTAAAAAGTAGCAACATTAGCATACAGTAGGGCAAACCCGTAACTCTAACCAATATGCCTACCACGGCCCTAGTCAGTACATATATGTTGCAACCCTAATCAGCATGGGTGTCGTGACCCTAATCGACATGGATGCTACGAACCTAATCGGCATGGATGTTTTGACCCTAGTCAGAATGGATGATTCAACTTTAATTGGTATGTATGAGTATATATGACGCCCGTGTTTGACTATTCCGAAAAGTAGCAACCTGAGCAAACAGTAAAACCTAATTAGTATGCATACTACAATACCGATCACCTTAATTGCTCCAAGTTATATACAAACTGTTTACCAAGTAACGTAACGACTTGTTGTCTTATGTGTAGTTACACAACCATCAGAAGTTGCTATGTACTTCATCTGTTCCAAATTATAAGTCGTTTTAACCTTTTTAGTATATTTTTCTATGCATCTAGATATAATAATATGTCTACATATATAACAAAATGGATGAACCAAAATAGACAAAGCGACTTATAATTTGTAACGGATGAAGTATATTTAATACGTAAGTCATTGTATATAAAACATTAATTGTCACTTTATAAAATACTTGTAAATATATGTATCATAGATTTAGACTCGTAGATCTCATGTGGTAAGAAAAACAGTGGCGCAAACAGAACTAAAAACGCATTATACAAAAAGAAGTTATATTACATTTTAAAAAGAAATAAAAAAGGAATATATGGGCCACGGCAACCGAGTCCACCCTTCTACGGGCTGTAGCAGGCCGCGGAAGTAGCGCAAAAGGTCGCGCCGTGGCGGCATCGCGTGCTTCAGTGACACCTCAACAAGTTTAGTAAAGGAAAAAGTCCATGTTACTCTCTCCAAGTTTGGTCTATGTCCAAATAACCCTCAAACTAACACTTGGTTCAATTTACTCCCTCTAACTATTTAAATTGGTCCAATTAACACCTTAAAGAGATTTTTCTTTTTTGTTTCTCTAAGTATAAATTATATTTTAGTTTCAAATTTTGTGAGGTGATAGAGGACACTGTATTTTGTATTAGAAAAATGCACTATGAATTTTTCATCATTATGTTTTATACGATATTGTACCTCCAGTGTTAATTTATTATTAAATTTCCTAAGCTATCAAAATAGTGGCAAAAAGTTAAGATATATTTTTCTAACATAACTTATGATGTTCTCTATCATATCACAAAAGTTTATATTAAGACTCAACTAATACGTGGAAAAACAAAAATAACAAACCATGTTAAGGCGTAAACTAGACCAATTGAAATAGTTGGAGGGAGTAAATTAAACCAAATGTAAGTTTAGGGGGTAATCTGGACATATGCCAAACTTGAGGGGTAATCTGGACATATGTCAAACTTGAGGGGAGTAACTTAGACTTTTTCCTTTAGTAAAGTTATTACTAATCTTGATTTTTTTTTTTTGAAACTAGGTGTAATCTCATTACTCAACAGCTAACAAATCGTTAGCAGCAATTACACAATTACATGAACGTTCTCCGGTGTTTTTTGGCAGCATGAACAAAAAAAGGCTCTCTATCCCAGGCTCCCAGCTCCCAAATCCCAATCCATCCATGTTTAGAAAAAAAAAGGAAACATCCATGCGCAGACATACACAGACAACCACTACTCTCTATGGGCACTGTTTTTTTTTTCTTCCCGACACTCTATTAACTCGATCGTCGCCGCCAACCGCTGCTAGGAGGCTCGTCCGAAAATTGTTGGTGAGAGTTTTTTTTTTCTTTCCAAATGGTTATTGAAAAGGTTGCAAAACCAGATTTTTTGAATTATTTTTATGTTTTTACTATTGGAGATGCTCCAATATATTCTAAATTTAAAGACTGAGCAAATTGAATTCCAGAACCTGTGTTCGTTAAATAAGGATCCAACCGTCCAGGGCCTATTTCGAACGCGTGAATTTCCCAAGACATTACAACGGAACATTCGAAACCAGGCCTGTCTATAGCCAGGTGCCAGACGAGAGCATTTCAACTTAACAGTTTGCCTTGTCACAAGCTGTACACCTTATAAAATTTGAACTTCTGATAATCATATGAGAATTAAGGAAAAGGAACAAGAAAAAAAAAGATGCTTGTTCCCAGAACGAAGCACGCAACCTGCTCAAATTTCACCCAGATAGACATCAACTAATTTACAATGCTCTACAATCACATGTCAAACCTTTTCTCAATCATACTAAAGGAGCCGATTCAAGGATGGTTACACTTACTCAGGGCACCCGTCGTTCTACCAAATATGGTGCAGAGCTAAATCAGACCAAGCTACTCTCCCCCTTGCCTAATAATTTACAGGCCCTTTACACAACGAAGAAATGTAATAAAACAAACTGCTCAGACGACAAGGCCAGTGAACCAACACCCAAGCGTTAGTGCTCATGCTTCACACGCCCTTTCAATATCCCTGGAATAGGCGGTGAGCTTGGTAACCTAACGGTGCCATTATTTGGCCGCTCCAGATGCTGTACTTGTTGCCAATAAATATTTGACATGCTTGAGCTCTCACCTCCATTTGATGTCGACTCTTGAGCACCGTCATGTTGTTCTCTTCCACAGAACCGCATTTCTTTTAGGACATATGAGTCATCATGCAGCTCAAATGGGGTGCTGCAGTTTCAGAATACAAATTAGAAAAGAATACAGCAAAAACTTGAGTCAATCTAATAAGCATATGCACAAATTCTATTTAGACAACATATTTCATTCACAGAGATATCACTGAAACGATGTTCAAAGTTTATCTTTTCTAATTCAGAATCCTGGTGGGTGCTTTGTCCAGTTTAAGCTAGTGTTGCGCACTTGCAACCGCACACCATTCTCATACAAAACAGACACAAAAGCGCAAGTAGCAACAACTCTACGCTGAGAACCAAATGGTATTTGTATTGATACAAGTTGCGTCATTGCCAAACCTAAAAATTAGTTTAGCAAAATCTTCTGGTTAAAATTAGAGCCTATTCTGCATGTCACAAAAATTATTCTAAGACATAGCCAACAGTTAAAGCAAATAATTCACATTAACAATAATGAACATGATGGTTCTCCCATTGCACAATTTGCAAACCCTTGACAGCAAGCATACAAATGAGATATGAACATGTGACGTTCCCACCAGCAAACTTTCAAGCTAAAGATCAATCAAAGTAATAGCCACATTTGACAAAAAAAGAGTATCATTCCCAGTCTCACCTATTGAAGTCAAAATGCACCAACTGCATATCTTCTGATATTTCAACTTCCACAGTTGCATGAGGTCGGGTCTGCAAGCAAAAGAATAAATATCCGGCATTTAACTCTAAACCATGCGCAGAAGCAGAGTTCACTTCCATTCGGTCCATTATATACAAAAGGAAACAGAACATAGAACTGAAAACATATTCACCTGTACTAGGATAAATGGCAAAGCCACTCCACCAGAAGGTGTGTTTCCTGAACCATATAATTGCTCATTTCGTTGAATCAGGTTTTGCAGACCTACATACTTGATATGCCAAAAAAACAGCCCACAGATATGAAAATCACAAATTGGGTAGGCGATAAGAAAATAAGAAATACTAGTTGTAAGAAATAGCAAGCATAAAATATAAAGAAATAATTATTGCAATTGTTTTCTGTGAACCAATACCGTGACAACTGACAATCAAGGTTAGGAATGATGATGGCACACCAGGTTTTCAGTAAAATTAGAGTATGGAATTTCACCGTTTTTTCTGGCAGATTACAAGGGCAATTGGTTTCGCAAAAACTAGCTGGTCCAGGAGCCAACCTGCTACAGCTTACTGAATGTGACAATTGTATATGACAATTAACTTATGTGTTCTACAAATCTAAACCAGCACAGAAGCCAGAGTGGTGGACCTTGATATGATGATGTGGAGAACATATGCTAATAAAGACACTGAGTTACACTAAATATGCAGCATAAGAGACAACTATGCTTCTGTGTAAACAATAAAGAAAATATTTGTGCAATCAGTATACAGATGAAAATAAAGGATGGCACACAAGAGTATGTATTTGTTCTCCACTGAGACTTTAGTTGTGGTAAAGCCACAATGAAACAAAGTATACAATACCATCAGCTCTTTTGCTATAAGGGTTGTGACATATATATAATATATACAAGTTACAACTGTATGAAGCAGAGGTGGGAAGAGGAAACTGATGTCATATCCTTACTTGGTCTTGTAGCTCCTGTAAGTAAGCACTTTTCTTCTCAACCCTACCTTTCAGTCCCACAAGCTCCTTCTGTAAAAAAGGATAAAGCAGTGGATAAAAATAGCATAAGCAAATCAAATGTCAAAATGCATTGTTAAGAGTGACAAGAACCTTCAATTCTTCAATATCGCTTATACTAGTCCGCGGCAAGCCCTTCCACTGGATATCCTTTTTATCTTTAGATATAATGTCCATAGCCATCAGAACATTTAAAGCGTCATAAACTCTTCGTCGTATATTTTTCTCATCATATTGTTGCTGCATGTTAACATACAGTGAGGACCAAGCACATATCAGATTAAATAAATAAAATCATGCCAAGGAGAAGCCACATTTCTTACCGCGTTAGGGTTATCAGGATCTGGTGCCTCAAAATTATTATTGGGATCTGTAAACTCAGCAACAAGTTCATCTGCCACCTGTCAAAGGAAGAGGATAAATATGAATTCCAAAATTTAGTATCACTATACACAGTAACCTATAGGATTTTTTATTCACAAAACGAAGCCAAAAAAACATGTAGATAAAACGATGTACAGTAGTAATGCACTAAAATCCTCATTTTCAAAGTGAAAATAATGTTACAGGACCATAGGGGCCAGCATGGATATGAAGCAGTCTGGTCAATGATCATCAGCTACTTTTGTCCTCTGTATATAATGCCATCAAGTTTTAGTGTGTCTTTGCGTAATGTTAAGGGGACCCTCTATTGAACAATTGACGTAAAACCAGAAAACAAGTCTAACAGTTTGTATGCATGAACATATATGAACAAGCCAGTTTAATGATCAAATGGTCAGATCTTCCTGGTACAGATAATGACGTTAGGTTTTACTTTTACAGTGTATCCAACCTTCCTTCCTCTTTCAAATAGTGGATCAAATCTTCGAAGTAGAGCATAGACGTAATACATGCAAAGGAATAAAAGAAACAATGCAAATTTGCAGGGTTTTTTATCAGAAGAAAAGCAAGCCAATCTGACCTAGAATACACTGAATAAATGGGATAATATAATGAAAAGGCACTGACCTCATTATATGTTGTTCTCCCTTTACTTTCAACTTTCTCACAAACTGCAAAGGAACAAATGAAACACGCATTAAGTCACCTATGATATTTTGCATTCACTGCTTTACTGTACCATTCACTATACACGTAGCCTTCAAATGTATCAAGAAATGGATGCACTGATGTGATGGAAACATAGATGGCATACTTTAACTGCCCAAATGTTTACATTTGCACTATGCTCCTATCTTAACTTTCCAAAGATAACTGTCATATAGAAGTATAACATGGAAGGGGAAAAAATAGCCTCACCTTTCATACTAAACTGGCGCAGTCCTCGGTTACCTTTATCAGGACCCACTGCCCGTGTGCCTCTCCTTTTCTTCTTGCTGCAGTTTTACAATGCCCCCAAAAGCTTAGATAAGTAACTAAAAGAAAGGATACAAAAGAGAGTCTTAAGAAGTAGAAACTCCTGCTATGAATTTTCAACCTATTTACTATAATAATTAACTGTGTCTGCACAAGAGTCTGTGTAGCCTGCCTAGAAACAGCTACATCGTAAGACAAGACAAACCACATGAATGCTAGCAAAAATATAATGTACATTGTTAACTGTTAGGTTCAATTTATGCAGTATAGGATTGTAGAACAATACAAGTCATATGGCTGATATAACAGCTTAACATGGGTGCATACTTCAAATAGACAATACATTGCATTCTGTCCACCATTTAAAAAGTTCATCTTATCTAGCAAGCACTGGCGGAGCTACGGCTCAGCCAACCTGGGCGATGCCCCCCCCCCCCCCCCCCCCACCCCAAACCCTGGTCCAAAATATTTTTCAGTGATTCCAGGCGTACCTGAACTAAGGCCTAAACAATGCTACAACCTAGCTGCTGGCCTGTTGCTCTTGCCTATTGTGCTTCCGATTGGGAAGGACCAAATTACAGCAGCGCACACAACACATGCCCACAATCGACCGTTGGCCCTGCCTGCCACTCCGAGGATCCAAGCTTGTGTGCATGTGTTGATAATTAGGCACCCCCCCCGGCGCGCGCCTCATATTTGAGCTCCGCCACTGCTAGCAAGGCTGACACGATCAGGAAGCCAAACCTACAAGACGGGAGCTAGTACATGCTTTTGAGTAAAATCATGCTTGCAGACATGAAAATGACCACAGAAGACACTTCACCAGGCATGCTTCGTCCAAATAATAACAGCTAACAGTTCGTCATGACACAGAATGAGCAACCTCCCACAGTATGTTTCCTGTATGGCTGTATCTCCAGGACAACCTTTCTCATGGTCGACACACTGTAAGTCTGTATCGATGCCTATCTCCAACATAACCGCGCAGCAACCAAAGCACCCCATGGTTCGAATAACGGGCAAATACAGCTGCACAGACCGACACAAGTTTCCACAAACCAACCTCGTAGGAGCCTGCGACGACGGCGCGTCGTCGCCGTTGATGTCGAGATTATTCAAGCGGAGGAACGTGCTATCGCTGGCCGGGGTGGACGCCGCCGCCGCCGCGGGCGCAGCCCCGAGGGCAGGACCCTTGCCAGCACCGTCGGGGCCGTGCTGCTCGCTGCGGCTGGACGGTGGTGAGCCGGCGCTGCCCCCACTAGTAGACGCGGAGTGCGCGGCGCCGCCGGAGACCGGCGGCGGCGTGGCGACGGGCGTCTGGGCCCCCACCTGCGTGGGCGGCGGCGGCGGCGGGCGCTGGGTGGCCTGGGCGCCGCCGCCCCCGTCCGGGTTGTGCGCCGCGCCGGAGACCATGGCCGCGCGGAGATCGCGCGAATCGGGGCCGCGGAATCGGGGAGGGAGGGAGCGAGGCGGATCGCAGAGCTGGAGAAACCCTAAGGCAACGAGACAGCAAGCGGAGGGAGGAAGGAAGGAAGAGAAGAGGAGGGGCCAAAATGGAGGGAGAGATGGAAATCGTCGCGAGAGCGGGCAGGCACGCGACCTCGAATTTTCTTTTCTGAATTTTTCTTTTGCCTTGCGCCGTTTGTTTCGCGTTCCTCCACCTTTTAGAGGCGCAGCGTTTTTGGCGGTTGCGCATGGATCGGAACGAGACGACGATGGCGTCGCGGAACGCAGCCGCCCCCGCGCCGTGGCAGGCCGCGTGCAGGCCGCGAACGCGCCCACCAACAGCAGATTGGCCCAGCCCACATAAACACATAATATACCAGTAGCCTACTGTCTACAGTAATAAAACGCATGGCCCACATATAAACAAGATGGAATTTCACTTTGACCAACAACCACTCGCTTGGCACGCCGCGATAGTACAAACTGGATTACTGGTGGACGCGCCATCTGGAAGCGTGTAGCCCACGCTGAGATCTGTTTGGCCCAAAAGGAATCGAGCCGGGCAGGTTCCGACCCAGTTCAAGCGAAGCCGGTTGGGAAGCCGTCGTTCGATTCCGCGCTCCAGCTTCTGCGTCTGCGAGACGGCGACGAGACGTCACCATCCTCCTGGGCTGGGCATGGCAAGTTTCGTCATCGTCCGTATCACGCCATCGGCAGAATCGCCATGTCCACGCGCACGAGGAACGGAGCAAATGCTAGTAGCAAAAGGCGGAAAGGGCAGAAGACGCGGTAAGAAACTACTACTCGTATTGTATCCCTAGCTTCGCGTTGATGAGATTCCCTTTTTCTTTTTCTAAAAAATCCTATCGAGTGGCGATAAGATTGTTATGTTTGGCTTACCTTAAATCCGACTTGTTCGGCTTCTTTTTTTAATCGAAATACCGTTTTTTTTCTCACAATATTTCAGCTAGAACAGTGTTTTTCAGCCAAGTTTCAGCAAGCCAAACGGGGTGCATCCGTGCCTTTGCAGTTTTGCTTTCCATTTTTATTATAGGTATATTAGCCAGTGGTCACATCGCAGAACATGGAACTGCCGTCTGCCGAGTATATATAGAAAATAGAATAGAAAGATAATACTAAGATCAGGAAAACATTTAGTTCAAAAAAATAGTACAATGGAGAAGAGAATAGCAATCGATCGCTTGGCTAAAGGGAAGTGCCTCGAGTAAAATAAAAATATTCACAGCATGTAACTCAGTAAATGAGTGCTTGAGCTCTCGTACATTCGGTTTCTTTTTTTTCGCGGGACGAAATGCAAGGTGCCTTCGGTGCCAAGCAAATATCACTACTTACAAGATTTTTGCACATGAAAAGATGTACGTACTCCTACCACGTAGTAGGTGGTGGCAGTACATGTGCAGTTCCTGTCAAACATACAAAAAATGGATTACTGAATAGCCGAAGATAGTACGGAGTACTGCCACTATTTAAAGATAGGCACGTATTTTGATTTGCCTCTGCTTGCATCGACAGAGGTAGTATACTCCTATGAAAATGGAAATGTACCGGAAGCGAGTAAGACACTCCACCGTCATCCCCCGTATCATGTGCCACCGTGTGGGACGCGTGTCACTGAACATTTGGGTAACACGAGTGCATCGGGTGTTTGAATCCAAGGGTAAAGATATCGGGTGCTAATTACTAGAACTAGACATAAGCTAATTATAAAACTAATTATAGAAGCCGTGGCTAATTCGCGAGAAAAAAATTATTAAACCTAATTAATCCATCATTAACAAATATTTATTGTAGCACCATATTATCAAATCATGTACTAATTTGATTTAATAAATTCGTCTCGTAAATTAATCATAATTTATACAATTTTTTTTTAATTAATATATTTAATACTCTAAATTAGTATGCAAAGCTAGCCGTTTGAAGCCGGCGGCGCCGGCACCGTGGTAGTACAAGCAGCCTGCAGTCCCCCAGGTACCAGAAGATTACTGTAGATCAGTACTACAGTACAGCAGCATACGACTAGCACAAGTCAGCGCTCCAGAACACCAAGAAAATCTGCGCGCTGACGCCACAGCTGACCGTAACCGGCACTCATCCATCCATCCATCCACCACAGGCAAGTGCACCTCCACCAGCCGCCACCAGACATCAGCAGCCTGGCAGAAACTTACGCCTTCTCCAAAAGACTGCAACGCCGGGGCCCGGGGGCAGACGGCGGGGCGTCACTTTGTCCGACGCGGATACGGATCAGCACCGGCTGACCCCGCGGCCCCACCTCCCTCCCTTCCTTTTCCTTTCTTCTCCCCCTCCCCACGCGCGTTGCGCCCCGCCTCCTATTTATGGCCGCCCGCGGCCGTCTTTTGGTTTCTCTCCTCTTCGTCAGACCAACAGCCACGCACAAGTGCACAATCACGGTGAGAAGAAGAAGCACATCCACCAGCAGAAGGGACAAACGATCCGGAGCGGAGTCCAGTCCAGTCTCAGTCTCGGTCCATGGGTGCGGGAAAAGGAGGAGACGGCGGCGGTGAGGCGGCCGCGGCGGCGCCCGAGGCCGCGCAGCCCGTCGTACTGAAGATGGACCTGCATTGCGCCGGCTGCGCGCACAAGGTCAAGAAGGCTATTAAGCGCGTTCCTGGTACGTGCTCTCGCCGCGGCGACCTTCGGTTCGCGCGTGGTTCTGTAATTTCGTTGCTTCTTCATCTCATTGGCCGGTTCTTGTCGCGCGCAGGTGTCGAGTCGATCGTGACGGACGTCGCGGCGAACAGGGTCGTCGTGGCGGGGACGGCCGACGCGGGCGCGCTCAAGGCGCGGCTCGAGGCCAAGACCAGCAAGCCCGTGGAGGTCGTCTCCGCCGGCGGCGCCCCCAAGAAGCCCGCCGCCGCGGAGCCCAAGCAGGACGCCGGCACCGGCGAGAAGAAGGAGGACAAAAGCGCGAGCGCCAAGGAGAAGGAGAAGAAGCAACAGGCGGAAGAGAAGAAACCCAGGCAGGTCGGTACGCGGCAGGCAATGCCGCCCACGCAACCCAACAACTCTTCTGACCTGCAGCAGCAGCAGCAACTAAAAAACGCCTCTGCTTTTGGTTCTCCGCAGGAGACGGTGCTGCTCAAGATCCGCCTCCACTGCGACGGCTGCGCCGACCGCATCAGGCGACGCATCTACAAGATCAAAGGTGAGCAGAAAAATTCTGTTGGTTTGTTGTGTGTCCCTCTCACATCGTCTCAGGATTCGCATCCTGTTTTTTCTGTTATAATTTCGCTGAACTGCACGGCTCCAGAACTGACGCTTTTGGTTTTGGTCGGTGCAGGCGTGAAGGATGTGGTGCTGGAGGGCAATGCCAAGGACGAGGTGAAGGTCACGGGCACCATGGACATCCCCAACATGCTCACCTACCTCAAGGAGAAGCTCAACCGCGACGTGGAGGCCGTGGCGCCGCCTGCCAAGAAAGACGGCGGCGGCGGCGAGGGCAAGGACGACAAGAAAGACAGCGGCAGCGGCGGCGACAAGAACAAGGGCGCGGCCGGGGCCGGGGCGGGCGGTGACGATAAGAAAGACAAGGGCAAGGGGATCGACGTGTCGGCGGGTCCGTCCACGGCGGCCGCCGCGGCGTTCATGGCTGCGCCGGCGGGGGCGAGCACGTACCACGTGGCGCCGCCGTACGGGTACGTGGCGTACCAGCAGGCCCCGCCCCCCGCCAGCTACTACCCTTCCTACCCGTACTACGGCAATGGCGACGGCATGGGCCACGCCAACCCCTCCTACTACCACCAACCGCAGCAGCAGCAGCCCGACGGCAGCCAGCAGCCGCCGATGGCGTACCCGCCGTACCCGTACCGCTTTGACATGGCGCCGCCGCCGCAGCTCTTCAGCGACGAGAACCCCAACTCCTGCTCCGTGATGTGACGCCGCCGCAGCCGGTGGGTGCCCCTTGGTTGCGTTAGCGAGCTCACTGATCCGTCGTCAGCTTTAATTTAACCTTAGCAGTCCGGCCGGGAAAAAAACTCGACCTGTACATATCGTCGTCAATGAGGATTCAGCCTTTCGTCCAGAGCTCTAGGATTAATTTTCTGATGAAATTTTGCTTCATTTGTTTAATCCTTTCGTTCTTATCGTCTTCTGATGAACGCTTGTTCAACTTCATTGGTTGAGTTGGTAGTGAACTTTTGAATCAGACGAGATGAACTGGTCGAAAACTGCGACTGCGTGCTCAGCGACATTGAATCGTGGACTGGTTTGTCATTTGTGGTCGTAGCCGTTTCCTAATCTTTTTTTAGAATTAGCCGTTTCCTAATCTAAGGGGGTGTTGGTTCCATGGACTAAATTTTAGTCCATGTCACATCGGACGTTTGGATGCTATTTAGGAGAACTAAATATGAGTTAATTATAAAACTAATTACATAGATGGAGACTAATTTACGAGACGAATTTATTAAGCCTAATTAATTCGCCATTAGCATATATTTACTGTAGCACAACATTGTCAAATCATGGACTAATTAGGTTTAAAAAATTCGTCTCGCAAATTAGCCACAATCTGTGCAATTAGTTATTTTTTTCGTCTATATTTAATACTTCATGCATGTGTCCAAATATCCTATGGGACATGGACTAAAATTTTCCTGTAGAAACCAAACACCTCCTAAGTTATGGCGTTCGGTTCAGCGATTAATTGGACGATTAAACAAAATCCATTAATGTGTGCGGTTCTTGGTTGACAATGAATTCTCCAGACGCCACTGATTTAAAATATCAGCGTCGTTTACTATGCCAGGGAGGGAGTCAGATTCTTCGTGGCTGCAAATTTGGCCTCGTCTCTCTCGACTCCGACGTGGAACCGAAAACGACATAAAGACGGCTTACAAAATTCGCCGTGCCATCTGTCTCTTTGCCATCGGACAATTACGATGCAGATTGTTTCGATATTTTTCCTCTGATGATGATGGATGGTAATCTAGCGATACTAGTACTTCTAGATCACAGGCAGTAATTAAAATCTCGGTGCTGATAAAGACATTCCAAGGCCTGCTGGTTCACATTTCTTTTGACGTTTGGGGACCGAGCAAGGAAGGAAGATTTTCTTTTTACCACACGCGGTGAATCACAATTTCACAGATCCTTTTTGAAGTCTTCATCTTCTCAAATATTCGGTATGGAAGACCTCGCGGTTCGGGGCAGGGCGTTCGGCTGGTAGGTAGAATAGTGAATTTTAGATGGTTGAATAGTATTCTGTGAGAGAAAATAAGCTGAAACAAGCGGGAAGTAACCGAACGCCCTGCTACCACTGCGTTTTGAGACCTGCCTGCGATCTGGAACCCCAAAAAAAAAAAACTGTATGTACTACTGCGACTATCGGCAAGAAGGCCAGTGATAAACTGGTTTTGACCGTGCTTGAACGGACGAATCGTGTCGGTAGCTTGGACGACGGGATCACAATTTCTGATGTCACAGTGCTTCCGAGGCGTTATCCGGACGAGAAACGGGGCTTCCAGTTCCATTTGCGTGCGCTTTTCGCACGCATTTTTCATGCCCCTGGGCACGACCACCACCAACCATCATCCCAGCGAACACGGCAGGGTCTTGCATATTCCTATTCGCCCGTCGCGTGTTCGTCGACCGCGACGGTCGATCAGGGATAAACAAACAAACGTTTTATTTCTTATTAGCTAGCCTGCGATTGCGTGGACTACTGGACTGCAACCAGGGCTTTTAGGCGTGGACGTTGAAATGGTTATTATCACAGTCCCAGGATTAGATTAGAGCGGCACGTCGTGACGTCACGCCAGGGGAAGGGATGGCCATGGTTTCTCTCCTTGGGACAATTTCTCTGGGTCAGGCTGATTGTAGGTGCGCATTCAGATTGAGACTGTCTGATTCAGAAAGGAAAATTGAAGGTAATCTGATCAAATTCCGAATCCCATGTCCGGACTGCCACGGTCCTCTGTTTTGCTTTTCTGATGAGAAAACAGGTTTGTCACTTTGATTTTCTGATCGATGAACAGAGTTCCAGGTTCCAGTTCCGCCCGTCGCTTGGAGTGTCGCTCAGCTAGTCAGCTCTGCTTATATTGACAAGCAATTAGCCTTTTTTATTAAAAAAATGCGGTTGGCGTCAGCTTGCAGACCTTCAGCAAAGCATTTTCCAACACAAAGTTTGTTGCGTATAGCCAATGGAGCTGATCCGGCATGTAAACCACGCGCCCTATCCATTCGCAATTGTCCGGCTATATTGTATAATCAATAATCATTGTGGCCTTTCAGTAATCTACTAAGCATCATGCTGCTGCTGATGCATCGTCGAGACGGTGCCAAATGCAGGAAAGAACACACGCATCAACAGTACCAGAAACTCGTCATCGCCTCGCCTGCTATTATTTTTTTGTCCTCGGGCATGGTACGTTTGACCAGGAATATATTCCCACTGTAGCTTATATAATAAGCTAAGAAAACTTTTTTTATGATGTTTGCATAAGCACCGTGTCAGCAGTATGGACTTTGTATGCTTCAAAAGAATATTCAATTTGCTACCCCTTATGTTATAACAAGTCACTGGGATCTCTTCTGGAAGTGCTGCGTGATCGACCTAATCCCGTTTGAGCAGCAACTGGCCACGTGTCCTTTGTCGGCGCGCTCATAGCTCGCTTATAGTTATCTGATGACTCGGTGTTGTAAGTTTCGTTTGGCCTTGGGACGTGCCAACGGGAAATGGCTTTGTTGTTTCCCGGGTCTCGTGGTTTAGGAAACCAGGAAGAAGCCCTCCGGAAATCATTTTGACGGTCGTTGGGTTCTGGACTGCTTTTGGAACTATAATTACACACAAAATGATGTTTATGTGCTCGCCAACGCCGAGCCCCGTGACGGTGAGGAGGATAGCGTCTCCATCTCGTTCAGATCCTGTGTGCTGCAGGCTCAAGCCACACAGAATATTCAAATGAAGCACGGGCGCTGGTAGGTCAGAGCGTCCGAGTCACACATGGGATTTGGATAGAATCAAAGTAGCAACCATGCTGTTGGACAGAGTAGTTTCTTCTGTTCACAAAAGAGTTGCATACCGTTCCACACAAAGAAATGGAAACTGTATCTTTTTGGTTGAAAGTTCGAATTTGTATTGTATGTACTGTCGAACTGTTCCAAAAAGAAAAAAACAAAACGCTGGATAATCTTGAGAGGAAATCGAAGCATCGACCGACCTTGATCCGTACCGTACGCGCTGAATTTGATTCGATCGGATTGTATAGTTTTCAGGTAAAATTGCTTGTTTAGACATTTGTTTGCACGAGACAGAAAAGAATGTGCTAAAATTTTATATATATAATCGGATTGGGCGGCTGTAGAGCTCGCTAAAAAATGCTATGACCGGACATTGCAACAGGACTTGGTCCATGTAAACTCCCGCCTAAACGAAAAGCCAAAGCTTTGTGCTGACCTTTTGCCCTTTTCGTCTTTCTTCTGAATTTTTCCTCTTATTTATCTTTCTCCTCTCAGCTTTGCTCTTTTTTTTTCTCTTTATATGATATGGCATCCTTTTTTTTAACTTACGTAGTACCTGTTATGGTAAAAAGAAAAAGAACATGGGATCACAAGGGAATCTATCTATCAAAAGACATGAAGCAAACGAACAAGACTGTTCCTGCCTTTTGGGGTGGGTCCTTAACCACATGCTTGGGGTCCTTTAATCCTTTGCTTTGCCACCTCACGCCTGTCCTCTTGCTCGTAGCCATTTCCCTGACTCCTAGATGGCTGCAGGCTGCAGCCATTGGCATTGGACAATTTGCATATGATGATGGCCGCTGCTCTCATGCTCTGCCAAGTGCTACCCCTACTCTGGCCTCTGGGACAGCTCCTTCCATTCTGGTGCAGGACTGGACAGCAGTGTCCCGCAAGGCCTGGTTTGGTGGTGACTTGAGTGTCCACATCTCATGCTATGCTAGCTTCTCGTTCTAGTGACTTCAACTACTAAACTTTTAGGGCGTGTTTGGTATCCTTCCCAGCCCAGTCAGGCCAGCTCTAGGCAGCCAGGCTGCATTTGCCTAGGCCAGATGCATGCAACAAGGGTTGTTTGGTTGCATGCATGTGTGGAACCAGGCTGGGCTGAGACAGTGTTTGGTTGCATGCATGTGTGGAACCAGGCTGGGCTGAGACAGTGTTTGGTTGCCCATGCATGGATCATTGTTTGGTTGGCTGCATACACCAAGTTCTAGTCACCTCTTGCATGTAGTGGTAACATTACCACCCACTAGTTGACATCAGATATTACATCAATTTCCAAATGAAAAAACCTACTAGCAATGCAATAACTACTGCTATTACAAGTATAAATGAACTATGGCACAAGCGAAAGTTGTCATTTCCATCATTTTCTAGTAGAGGTGCACTGACAGGTTGGAGGGGAGGTGGATTTTCAGGTTGATCACCATAGAAAGCTAGCAAAGCTTCATTTCTTGTTTCGTATTTTTTGTAGCAGTTTCCCTTGAAACCGACTACTTGAGCATGTGCTTCGGCCCAGCTGGAGTAGACCCCAGGCTCCTTCCCAACATGAACAACATACCAAGCCATAGCTGAACATGTTCTCAGATCAATCAAAAAAACATCACAGGCAATGGACATGTGCTCAGATTAATCAAAATAACATCACAGACAATGGGCATGTGCTCAGATCAATCAAAAAACATCACAGGCAATGAACATGTGCTCAGATCAATCTAAAAACATCACAGGCAATGGACAAGTGCTCAGTTCAGTCATAAAGCATCACAGGCAATGGACATGTGTTCAGATATAAGAAAACAAACATCACAGGCAATAAGGCAAGTGCTCAGAATAAAATTATGCAAATCACAGGCATAGGCTGGTGCCCATATCAAGTTCAGAACCACAAGGTTCACATCATTGGCAATGGACTCATGGTCAGATTGCCACCACTAGGTTGATCTAGGTTGTAGGTGCAGGGTTATCTAAGACACTAACTATATGTTAGTGTTAGTAAGTAAGCTATGCAGGATCAGATCAATTGCACAAAAGAAAAGGTCAACCCACTACACATCCACCAACTGTAGTTAGGTATGCACAAAAGATGCCACCACTGCACAGGGACAGGCCACCACCATTGCATAAGGGCAAACCAGGCTCCCAGGATACATGTCCAAAGCCTCAGCATAAGTGTAGTATCACAGAAAATTTATCATCATTGCACATGCCCAAAGCCTCAGTATAAATGTAGCATCACAGAAAATTTATCACCATTGCACATGCCCAAAGTCTCAGATCAAGTGTAGTATCATAGAAAAAAAACATCATTGCTATTGCCCAAAGTCTCAGATCAAGTGAAGAATCACAGAAAAAAAAATATCATTGCTATTGCCCAAAGTCTCAGATCAAGTGAAGAATCACAGGAAAAAGGGTGCCCTTCTCATTCTAAGCATGTTCACACACTATATCATTGTAGTTGTAAATTAAGTTCAAGTTCCTTTGGCGCTCCTCATCCCTAATGCTCATTGGACCATAACTGATCTGAGGCCGCTGACTCTGAAGCATTCTAAGTGTAGCAAGCAGCACGAGCAAAAAGAATGTGTCTCTTCTCTTCCAAGTCCATCTAGAAAAAATGAATGTAATTTAAGGATAAATGCTCAGAATGACAATGTCATCATCATGGACTTGGACAAAAGCTCAGAAAAAGGATTCATCATATACTTAGAACATGCTAAAAATAAGACTTTCATCATCACAGACTAGGACAATAGCTCAGAAAAAGGCATCATCATAGACTAAGGCAATAGCTCAGGACAAAAGGAATCATCACAGACTTGGACAATAGCTCAGACAAAATGGCAACTTCATATACTTGCTCATAATCTCACAAAGTAGGACATGCATCCAAATCCAAGAACGCAGGAGTCACTATCGCACGGTACAGATTAGAGAGGAGGCGAGAGGGGGAGTAGAAATACAAAATACCCACGTCAATAAGCAGCAGCACTAGCAAAAGCCCGACCCAGCAGGTGAGAGAGCTCAGATCTGCAAGCACACAAGCAAAGAGAAGATGATTAGCATACAGAAAATAGGATTTTTACTTAAAAAAACAAGAAAAAAATGAGACCTAAGAACAAGGATCCATACCGCAATAACAGCCAAGAAATCAGATCTGGTGTGCCTGCAGCGAGATCAACGATCAATGGTGACCTAGGGTTTCAAATCGCACAGAAAAAATGGAGAAAGAGAAGGGGAAAAACTCACTTGCTTCGAGAGGACGCAAATCCACGGCACCTGCAACAAATCGAGAGAGAGGGTAGGCATTAGGAGGCCACGAATCCATCAAGAACACCGGGGGGAGGAGGAAGAGGAGGTGGAGCTTACCGGCGGCGCAGACGGGGAGCGACAAGAAGAAGAAGAGAGGGAGGTGGCGGGAGGGAAGATATAGAGGCGGTGAATGGCGGGAACGGGGGAGGTAACCCTAGGATCTTTGCGCCATCTCCCCGCGCACGGAATCGTCAGGCGCGCGAGCTCGCGGGAGGACGGAGCGAGCCAGGCTGAAGAAAAACGGCCGATTTAGGCGTTCCTCGTGAGCCAGGCCAGGAGGGGACTTTTGCACGAGCGGAGCCTGGCTCGGGAGGGTGGCCAGGGAACCAAACATGAGCAGGCTGCATCCCAAGAGCCTGGTTTGCCCTATGCGGACAACCAAACACGCCCTTAGGCGACCTGGTAATTGGAGCTGGTAACTTGCAAGTGAAACAACCACCTTACCCCGTACTACATCATTGTCTCTCTACCAAATACAATATAGATAGCTTGATAAAAATATCAGTTTTGTGCTTTACCAGATAGACGTAGCTGTATTTTCTTTCCTGTCCTTGGTTTTTTGCAGTTGCAATGTGGCTTGACTCGTCCGGCAACTTTGACGAAACATCCAATCTAGTTGCACGAAGCAGACCGTTCTGTGTCAGCCAGTGGCTATCAGGTCTGAACCAGTACATTTCTGAATTCTGACTTTGATGGAAGAAACCAATACTGTCGAGCTCAGCATCCTACTGTATTTCAGGAGTGGGTTCAAAGTTTTGCACAAGGTCTTCACGAACAGTTTCACAAAGAAACACTATAGAATATCTAAGCAAGACTACAAACTGATATCTGCATGTTCAGACTCAGAGCCATAGCTGTCTAGAACCAGAGATTTCCAACCATCCGTTTCGCTGATGAGGGCACCACCACCAACTACAATTCTACGAAGACCTTAGATACGTGTAGAACAGCAAAATCTTGCACGAAACCAACAACTTGACTTCTTAGCAGTAACACCTTTAACCTGATCTTACTAAGGCTGTGTTTAGTTCGCGAATTTTGGGAGTTTGGCTACTGTAGCACTTTTGTTTTTATTTAGCAAGTATTGTTCAATCATAGACTAATTAGGTTCAAAACGTTCGTCTCGCAATTTCCAACCAAACTGTGCAATTAGTTTTTTTTTCGTCTACATTTAATGCTCCATGCACGTATCGCAAGATTCGATGTGATGGCTACTGTAACACTTTTTGGGAAAGTTTTTGTGAACTAAACAAGCACTAATTTGAGCACCAAGCATGGATGCATGATCATCAGTTGGACTCTAGTTCTGGATTTCAGAATCCAACAGTTCAGGATTGGGGAAAAGAAGTCTACCTATAAAATAACCTACCCCTCCTTTTCTTGCAACAAAGTAAAAATGGAGCCCCTTTAGGAAAGGCAAAGGAGAAAGTGTGCTCTGTGCTGCATGCCTGCATGGACCACCACCTCCCTTTGGGCTCTTGGCATGTCACATCCTTGCTCCCAAATTCAGAGCTGCTTTTGCTTGTCCTCTACGGAGTATTTCCTCAGACGCATCAGGCATGCCGAATGCAGCGCAGGGCAGGGGGCAGACGAGGCTGGCTGCAGTACTGGAAGGAAAGCGAAAGAGAAGAAGCATTCCTGCACGAGCACACTACGGACAGTGCAGCCGCTTTGCCTTTACAGCCGGAGGGGCGCTGCTGCAGGTCAACTTTGCAATCGACCTCCGCTGCTTTGCGCACATGTACGGTTAGTTGCTTGCACGGCCGCCTTGTTCAGTTCAGTTCCACTACGAGGGTAGCAATGAATTATGCGTACATCCAGATGAAAGTTTCGCCAGATCAGTGAAGTTTCATCAAGTTTGCAGGCAGTTTCGAGGGAAAAGGAGTGCTGCCCTGTTGCAGACCTTGCGCTGCATTTGCATCTTCACTCAAACAGAGAAAAAGAAAACAAGCAAATATGAAAGAATGTGCAGGAGAATTTCCTCCCGAACACCCGGTAGCAAGTTGCAAAGAACATGAGAAATGTCTAGCAGTTCAAAAACATCGATGTCGTACTTATCTTGATTCTTCATCTTTCGGTTCCAACTAAAATCGCAGAACAGTGAACCTCTTGTGTTTCCTATCGATCTATGGATTCTTCAGTTATGATATTTCTTTTTCACAAATTCTGATTAAGAAAAATATCATTTGTAGCATAGATTAGTTAGGTTGTTTACCTATCCACTCAAGTTAAGGTATCCAAATCTACACAGGTACTCGTATTTACGTTAAGTGATCTATCTATCATACACGGTTTTTATAGGAAAAAAAAGAAGAAAAAATAGTTCCAGAAAAGGAAAACAACTTGCGCATCACTATCACAAAAAGGCCTAATCACGCCAGAATGCATGAGGCCCATTCTAGCAATACAGCCCGGCCCAAACACCGTGGGTAAACTTTGCACCTCTCTCAGATCGTCCACTGACAAGCCCACCCATGACGCCCGAGCGCCCAACGACCTGGCTTTCCCCGACCCCGAGCAGCAGCAAGCCAGCAACGCGTCGCGCGTGCATCGCAACGACAACGAGATTCATCAGAGTCCAGACCACCGACGAGAAAGGACAAAACTGCGGCGGACCTACCCGGAGCCGGAGGCAGGGCAAAGGCCCGATCCCCCTCCCGCCGGTTGCCGCGCTTGTGCCACGGTGCGCTAGCCCCGTCGACGCCGGCGGGCATCGTGAGCTATGGGTTGCTCCTCCTCCGTGCCAGGTTTGCACCTCCTTTCTCGAGTATTAAAAATTCGAAGGTTCAGGTGTAGGATCGTTGTATTTTGTCTTCAATTAGTGGCCGGAGATGACAGATTAAAAGTTTAGCACTGGTTCTGGTGCGGGTTTGATGTGTAGTGGTTTAAGCCGCGAATTCGCTCAGTTCGCGGTGCGTGTTTTAGGGTTTTGTGCTGTGCTTTGTAGATTAATTGGATTGGATTGATTGGAAGTGGCGGTTGCGTGCTCATCGCCGCCAAAAAGAAAGACCGTGTTCACAAAGCCTGTGGTGGTGGACTTAGTTGTTTTTTTAGTTAATTTGGGGATTTAATGTGACGACAAGGTGTAGGAAAATGTGATATGTGGTTGGTGATCATACAGTTCGAGCAGAAGATAGTCAAATTAGTTAATGTCTAGGTATATAAAGCTAACGCAGTATGTTTTTCCCCATTTTCAGCTAGAAGTACTGGAGGGCTGAACACTATCAGCAATGATAACTCTCCTGCCACTGATTCAAAGGACTTGCGTGCTAAGGTTAGCCAAACTCCACCCTCTTTACCTTTTGTTATTATGGTGGTTGATTTCATATTTTCTTTCGCTTCTTTTGGTTGCTTCTCTTGGCTTAGCATTGGTTGTGGTACCAGCATGTCAGCTGTATATTTAGGCTCACCTTCCCTAGATGCTCTAGCGAAGAATTTTGAAAGCAGTCATGGACGGAAAATTTTTTAAATGCTTAAAAGCACATAAAAACGTCGTGTATGTACTGAAACTTGTCTAGTATGCTCTTAATGCTCAGATACTATGATGCTGTATATCATTCAATTGCTTAACATTTCATCCCTGCCAAGGGTTTTTGGGATCTTACCCAGTGAATCTGCATATTGCAATACCTAATATACTCAGCAGGTTGTCATTTGTCTGTTTCTGCTCATTAACAATGACTGTGATCTAGAATTCAGTATACTTAATATGTTAGGGCATCATTTTAACTACCATAAGCGGTATATGTACATACTCAGCTTTTTTTTTCATGGTGGATGTTTTTTTTGCACAAGGTGCCTCATGCAAGCATTCTGCCTCATTCAACCTTTTTGTATGTTCTTCACATGAGCATATGCCAAACACACTGCCTTATGTGCTGTATTGGTTTTTACAATTTCCAAGGAATCAAAATTTCAACTACCCCACAAAATATATTGCTTGTTATAGTGGCTATTAAAATTTGAGGTTGTGTTTCTTTTTTGTTACTATGCTTTATTTCTAGCTTAGAAGTAGAAGCAGGGACATAAGTGTAGTGTATATATGGATAATTGAACACTTTTGGTATGGAAGTTAATGCATTCATTGCATCAGTGGCCCTACCAAGCATATCAACACACTGTGATTTATCTAGTAAAACCTGATTAACGACTTTGTTTAATGTTTTCGACCTTTTCCTGTAATAGCTGGTATTGCTGGGAGACTCAGGTGTTGGGAAAAGCTGTATTGTTCTTCGCTTTGTTCGTGGTCAGTTTGATCCTACTTCCAAGGTGATTTCCTGTTTTGATCAGATCGAGCCATGAATAAAACTTTACTTTCAGTTGCAGCATTTCCATTCCCCAACTTATCTTCTCAAATGGTTACAGGTAACTGTTGGTGCATCTTTTTTATCACAAACATTGGCATTGGAAGATTCAACAATAGTGAAGTTTGAAATTTGGGATACTGCTGGGCAAGAGAGGTAATTTGGTGTTGTAAGCCAGTACTTATTTTAGATAACTAATTTGGGATACTTTTCAGCACGTATTCTATGCACATTTGATCCATCTTTCTTTGCAAGCACATGCATGTTTTTGCCCGAATCAAGAAGTCATTAGAATTGACAGCCCGTCAATTTCAGGTATGCTGCCTTGGCACCACTTTACTACAGAGGAGCTGCTGCTGCAATTGTTGCCTACGATATAACGAGTCCGGAATCATTTAGCAAAGCACAGTATTGGGTAAAGGTAAACTACCAGCAACCCTCTACTCTTCTGTGTTATTAACTTATTATGCTTGGTTTTCTCCCCATTCCCTATTACCAGTCTGTGCTTCTGCTTGAAACACTGATGTGATACGGTACCTAAAACACTCTTTAGCAGTTGACCTGTTGATTATATTCAATCTTAGTGGTCTGAAATTCTATTATGGTTTGTACCCTATTTTTGGTTTCAGGATTAAATACAGCACTCCTTTTTTTCTTTCCCATTCTGCAGGAACTTCAGAAGCATGGTAGTCCTGGTATTGTAATGGTTTTGGTTGGGAATAAGGCTGACCTACATGATAATCGAAGTGTATCCTCGCAGGTAAGAGTATATGCTCATTGCCAACTGATAGGTATTGTATTAATGACTGCTATGTGATTTTTACCATATGGTGTACTTGTTGCAGGATGCACAGGACTACGCAGAGAAGAACAATATGTTTTTCATTGAGACGTCAGCCAAGACAGCTGATAATATAAACCAACTGTTTGAGGTACGCTTTGAGTACATAAAATATTTGTTTTACATAACATGTAAGAGGATAAGAAAATCTAGCTGCAACTGTTAATGTTATTCTACTTTAAAAAAGATGAGGCTGAGCAAACAAAGCATTGGATCCTTGAATTTCTCAGTTTTCTGTGCCTAGTAGATGAGAATGGGTAGGCAAGGATAAACAAACTCACCCTCCCTTGGAGGCTCTGAGTTATTTAGGTTTAATCTTGCTTGATCTCCCAAATTGGCCGAATGACAATCCGTTTAAGCTTACAAACCTCCTATACTTTAGCTAACTTAATCAACAAGACATTCCCTAGCAATTTCAAATCCGACTCTATCTCTAACCTTGTTTTCTACTTGCCTGCCTTCTTCTAACGCCTCTGGTATTGTCTTCCAAGGAAAGCGCCCACAACTGGCACAACACATCCTCCCTCCTCTGGAAATAGTTTGTCCCCGAGCTAAAAGTTTGGGTATTTGCCCCTTGAATTCTTCCAAGTCCTCCCAAGTAGTCTCAGCTTGACTTGGACCAACCACTTAACTGAAACTTCCCATGTGCCACGGTTGAGGCGAGCACAAAGAACCTTGGCAGGGACTGGCAGTACTTGGCCACGCTTGATGGGAGGAAGCTGCACCTGTTCCTGAGGAGGATCACCAATGTATTTCTTGAGAAAGACCACATGATACACATTATGAATAAGAGCCTTTGGTGGCAAAGCGAGGTGATATGCCTTAGACCTGACATGGCCACACGAGAGGGGCCATAAAAGTTAGATGCCAACTTAGCAGGTGATTTGTCTGTAATGACTGGCTATGCGCTGATGCAAAAGGAACCACACCCAATCACAAACTGCAAACTCCACATCACAGTGGCCCTTGTCATATTGGCACTTCATCAGCTCTTGAGCATGGGCAAGCTGGATCATGGATTTGACCAAAAACATGCCACGAGCTCAAAACTGCTTGTCCCAAGGACGGCACTTAAACAAGTCCTGGATCATAAGAGATCAATTTAGGTGGGTCTTGACCATAAACCACATTAAATGGGTAGTCTTCAGCGCCGTTTGGAGTGATGTGTGGTAGCAATATTGTGCCCTAGATAGCCATTGAAGCCAACTCTGAGGATGGTCACCAGCAAGGCAACACAGGTACATGCCCAATGTGCGATATGTAACGTCTGGTTGGCCATCGGTTTGGGGGGTGAAAAGCAGTGCTGATTCAAAACTTGACACCCATGAGGTTGAACAACTCTGTCCAGAGGCAGGGTCACAGTCACCGACAATGGAGCACGGCAACCCCTGTAGCCACACTATGTTGTCGAAGAAGACCTGCGCGATGGAGACCGTAGTGTAGGGGCAGCTGAGCGAAGAAACTGTGCATACTTGTAGAAGCGGTCTACCATCGTGATGACCACTGATAAGCCCTTGATAAAGTCCATGGCTATGTCAGCCCACACCAAGCTGGGCGTGGCAAGGGGCTGGAGCAGTCCGACCAGGTGGAGATGCCCTGTCTTGCTCCTCCCGTCCTCCGGCAGACACCAGCTCTGGATGAAGTCCCAGATGAGCCTGGCTGCATTCGGCTTGTAGAATAAATCACACACCCACTGCAGCTTCTTTTTAACGCCTTCATGGCACACACCATCAGCTGGGTCCAAGATCTGTGGCCACCACATGGAGGGCGATGGCACAAAAAATGCACCCATCATGCAGGACTTGGCCATCTGCACAGCCTGAGAAACTTCGCTAGGCCTTGTTCGTTTCATCCCTAAACCATCTAAACCATGGGGATTGAGGGGGATTGGAGGGGATTGAGGAAGATTTTGACTTGGGATTTATAATCCCCCTCAACCCCTCCCACTCCCCTGGGTTCTAAGCTAAACCGAACAGGGTTAAGCAGCCCATGGACATGGAAACCATTATGCTAGCCGTCGACACTTGGGTATATCATTATGATATAAATGCGGATTCATTTGTGATCCCTAAACATAATACCACATCTGTTTTTACCAGCCATGTATTATTTGCTTATGTCAAATTTTCAGTTTCAAGTTTGAATCTGTAGCCATACAGCTACCAGTATGCATCTGTGGTGATCATCCTCCTAACATGACCGTGTTCCTGTACCAGGAAATTGCAAAGAGGTTGCCTAGGCCAACGGCATCGTGACAAAGCACTTGTGTGTATTCAAGAGTGACACAAATACAAGCTTGTACCATGTAATGCATGCCAGCCCATATATATGGGTACTGTATGGAAGACCTCTCATGTAAAGAGTTTTTTTTTTTCCATTCTGTTATAATTGTGGAGGACCTTCGGGTATTGAATATCCTCTGATGTCGCAACTATTGGTCACTGATGACGAATTGTTTTTCTTTTCCTTTACCTTTTTCTAGAGCATTCTAATCTAACAACAAAGTAGCTGCGCAAGTTTTGCATGTTACAAGATACGTAAAGTTCATGTAAACTGACAGAATACATGCGTGCTTGTCATTCTTTATTTTTAGACGTTCGACACTTCGACGTGGTCTGCCCTAACCTGATTACGAAAACAGGAACTTGGCATTACAATTCACGAATATGTCTACAAATTTTGCTGAAGCTGCATGTGACCATGTGCATCGGATCTAACACTACTGCTCCTGCATCTATGTAAAGTCGGTTGCTTTACATCACAGGGTTTCTTTCAGTAGTAGGTAGGATCACCAAGATATACCAAACTTACCAACGAAGGTAAACAGCCCAATATCGCTGCTCCATCGACCATCAACGAACAACAACACATCCTCCAGAAACTGCCATGTGGGCCCGTCCGCCCCATAAATCCATGGACCGCAGTCTCCAAGTCGGCCACGGCCCACGGGCCCGACCTCCCCTCTCGGAAAGCTCTAACCCGAATTCCACTGTCACGTGGGACCACGGACGCTCGGACCCCGCACGTCATAGAGAAACCGAGCCCGACACGTAGAGAAGTCCCGAACCCCTGCTCCAAGAAAGAAGCTATAAAGGCGAGCCTATCCCCTGACCCCCTCTTCATCTTCATTTCGGCCCCCGAACCCGAACGTACACCCCGCAAATATCTGTCGCCGTCTCGCCCGTCTTGCGAACAACACCAACCGCCAACTCGAATTCGACCGCCATGGCGAGCCAAGGCGAGCCGTCTTCCTCGGATCCGTGAGTACCCGCTCTGATCTGGCCGCTCGCGCCTAGGGCTTAGATCTGTTGTTGGTGGTGCGAGAAGAGGGTTTTGGGGGGATTTTATTGGTGATTTTTTTTGGTGTGGAGCAGGAAGGGGAAGAAGGATTACTCGACGGCGATCCTCGAGAGGAAGAAATCGCCGAACCGGCTGGTGGTCGACGAGGCCACCAATGATGACAACTCCGTCGTCGCGCTGCACCCGGACACCATGGAGAGGCTCCAGCTCTTCCGCGGCGACACTGTCCTGCTCAAGGTACGGATGAGCTCTTTACCTCGCCAACTCTTATGTTTCGATAAGATTATTACGGGGTCTTGGTTGTGGCGATTGTTTACTGTGTGAATTACAACTCCGTTGTGAAAGCTGTGACCTTTGTCGCTGTTATTGTGTAATCTTAATCATAGATTTGGGGAAACTAAATGCTTGGTGAGATATGTAATATTATTAGTCGGTTATGTTTTGAAAGTTTGACCTTGTTGTAGTTTTCTATATTGGTTGAAGGGTAGAGAATCGCAGTACATGGCTTTGGTAATAGTTTGTTCCTGGTTTGTTTTAGTCCTGTGTTCATAGCTGTTGTGAGAATTTAACATGGTAGGGTTCCCGACCCTGTAGGGCTGTAATTGTGTGATAGTGCATAAATCTGTGCTTTCCTCATGACCAAGTTAAATTGTGTGGTAGCGCATAAATCTGTGCTTTTATCCTAACCAATCTATATGCAGCTAGGTATGCCACTGTACTTTTGGACATGTTACATTGTTTGTAGTTTCCATTGTTCGGAAATTTGAAGTTTTGAACCTGTAACATAAATTATTTTGGTTCTGTTACCATGCTGCTGTACATGTACTGCATAATGAGGCAGGCTTTTTCTATGATGATGCTGTGAGGTTAATGGAATTGCTTGTTATAGCTACATTACTTGCACATTATGGATGATGCTCTTTAATTTCCCCTATACTTTGAATTTGGGACTGGTATGAGATAATATGTGGTCACTACCACTTGATTCTTGTCTTCTGATGTTCTGGGTAACTTCATTGCAGGGTAAGAAGAGAAAGGACACTATCTGCATTGTGCTTGCAGATGACACATGTGAGGAGCCAAAGGTCCGGATGAACAAGGTTGTCAGGACGAACTTGAGGGTGCGGCTTGGAGACGTGGTATCTGTCCATCAATGCCCAGATGTCAAATACGGGAAGCGTGTGCACACACTTCCAATTGATGACACCATTGAAGGCATCACTGGCAACTTATTTGATGCCTTTCTGAAACGTGAGATTTCTTTATCACTTCCTTGTTCTCTTAAGCACTTATTTTGATAGATAAATACACAAACTTTACTTTAGATTTACATTTAATTGCAACTATTTATTTATATAGCTTTATGTGTGTTGAAAGATGGTATCTGTGGGTTTCACAAAAAAAAAAAGATGGTATCTGTGGTACTAAACAAGCTCAAGAGTTGTCCAGGTGTTAGTACTAGTTTCCATGATTTGGTTGCATCTCTGAACTATCATCATTTATTCTGCTTACTGGGCTATATTATTGCATCGTTGGTAAATGGAGTATGTGATACCTTGATAGATATCTAACCATCTGTAGATGATAGACTACTGGGCAACCTACAATTCGTTTTGCTAGTCTGCTTTAATGTGTTTTCTTTTCTTCTGCTGTAGTCAGTTTCATTTTCTTTTTGCTAAATACTTTATCTTCAACTTTTCAGCATACTTCCTTGAAGCCTATCGTCCTTTGAGGAAAGGAGACCTTTTCCTAGTCAGGGGTGGCATGAGAAGTGTAGAATTCAAAGTCATAGAGACTGATCCTCCAGAGTATTGTATCGTTGCACCAGATACAGAAATATTCTGTGAGGGTGAGCCTATCAAGAGGGAGGATGAGGAAAGACTTGATGAGGTTGGCTATGATGATGTTGGTGGAGTTAGAAAGCAGATGGCCCAAATTAGAGAACTGGTTGAACTTCCGCTGCGTCATCCCCAGCTTTTCAAGTCTATTGGTGTGAAGCCACCAAAGGGCATATTGCTGTTTGGGCCTCCTGGATCTGGCAAGACCCTTATTGCTAGAGCTGTAGCTAATGAGACAGGTGCTTTCTTCTTTTTGATCAATGGACCAGAAATCATGTCAAAGCTAGCAGGAGAAAGTGAAAGCAATCTAAGAAAGGCATTTGAAGAAGCTGAAAAAAATGCACCTTCCATCATTTTTATTGATGAGATAGATTCCATAGCTCCTAAGAGAGAGAAGACCCATGGAGAAGTTGAAAGGCGTATTGTTTCACAGCTCTTGACTCTTATGGATGGTCTTAAGTCTCGTGCACATGTTATTGTCATGGGTGCCACAAACCGTCCAAACAGTATCGATCCTGCTCTTAGAAGGTTTGGTAGGTTTGATCGTGAGATTGATATTGGTGTTCCAGATGAAGTTGGACGCCTTGAGGTTCTCCGGATTCACACCAAAAACATGAAGTTGGCTGAAAATGTAAGTGACCTTCACTCGTACTCGTATTGATGTGAATATTAGTTTTCTATGTTATTTATTCAGTTCTATATTTGAAACCGATCTCGAATTCTCAACTACAATACAATACTGTTGCAGGTTGACTTGGAGCTCATTGCGAAGGATACCCATGGTTATGTTGGTGCTGATCTTGCATCCCTTTGTACCGAAGCTGCTCTTCAATGCATCCGTGAGAAGATGAATATTATAGATCTTGAGGATGAGACCATAGATGCTGAGATATTGAACTCTATGGCTGTCACAAATGACCATTTCAAGACTGCACTTGGGACAAGCAACCCATCTGCTCTGCGTGAAACTGTGAGTATCTGTCGTACTAACCTCTTCTGCATGTTGTGATAAATTTCTACTTGTTCCAGAAGCTAACCTTGAACTTCTTTTTCCAGGTTGTTGAAGTTCCAAATGTCTCTTGGGAAGATATTGGTGGTCTGGAAAACGTCAAGAGGGAGCTACAGGAGGTATTTTGGTTTCATATATTTGTTCTGCTGTTAAATTGCTGTTTCTTAGTTGTCATTCTTGCAGACTGTTCAATATCCTGTGGAGCATCCCGAGAAATTTGAAAAGTTTGGCATGTCTCCTTCAAAGGGTGTTTTGTTTTATGGCCCTCCTGGCTGTGGCAAGACTTTGTTGGCCAAGGCAATTGCTAATGAATGCCAGGCTAACTTCATTAGTGTGAAGGGTCCTGAACTGCTTACCATGTGGTTTGGTGAGAGCGAGGCTAATGTCCGTGAGATTTTTGATAAGGCTAGGCAGTCTGCTCCATGTGTCCTCTTCTTCGATGAGCTTGACTCCATTGCTACTCAGGTATAGCCTCTCGTTTATGCTCATGTGCTCACACACTGATACAACCTGCAAATGAATCGTAACTGACAGTTATTATTTTGAATTTCAGAGAGGAAGCAGTGTTGGTGACGCAGGCGGTGCTGCTGATAGGGTGTTGAACCAGCTGCTTACTGAGATGGATGGCATGAATGCCAAGAAGACTGTTTTCATCATCGGTGCAACTAACAGACCAGATATCATTGACCCTGCCCTGCTGAGGCCAGGGCGTCTGGATCAGCTTATCTACATTCCTCTACCCGATGAGCAATCTAAGGCTTCAGATCTTCAAAGCTTGCCTCAGGAAGTCTCCTGTGGCTAAGGATGTTGACTTGAATGCTCTCGCCAAATACACCCAGGGTTTCAGTGGTGCAGATATCACTGAGATCTGCCAGCGTGCGTGCAAGTATGCCATCAGGGAGAACATCGAGAAGGTAATAATCCCTTTGCTCGGAATTTGTTTTGCAGCATTGGTTATGCAGAGTGATATGCTTGTTTGCTAACCGTGACATTTGATTTCAGGATATCGAGAGGGAGAGGCGTAGGAAGGACAACCCTGAGGCCATGGAGGAAGACGAGGTAGACGACATTGCTGAGATCAAGGCTGCTCACTTCGAGGAGTCCATGAAGTTCGCCCGCCGCAGTGTTAGTGACGCCGACATCCGCAAGTACCAGGCCTTCGCCCAGACACTCCAGCAGTCTCGCGGGTTTGGCAGCGAGTTCCGGTTCCCCGATCAACCGACGGCAGCTGCAGGCTCTGCTGGTGCGGCTGATCCCTTTGCATCTGCTGCAGCAGCAGCTGACGATGATGACTTGTATAATTAGATTAGCAGTCCTGCTGTGACGCATCTGAGTACTTTCCTTCGTTATATATGCTTATTATATATATTAATGTTAGACTTATGTGCAAGACACGGGGATTCGCTGTACCTATATACAATTAAGTTAATATATTTTAGTAGGTCCTTGAAATATGTTTGCATGCTTGCCTGGTGGCTGGTGCCATGGTTTGTGTTAATTTGAGATGATCAAAGATGGTCATTTGTCTGAAATGTTCGTTGTATGGATTTGAGATGATCAAAGATGGTGTGGTGGCGGTGGTGGTAATCTTCAGTCTGCACCGCCGCGCTTTGGGGTGTCTTTTAACGTGGGGTCCTTTTCTCGTGGGGAGGTTTTATACTGCGTGCCGCCGCTCCCCATCGCATAAAGGAGAGCTTAGATTCGTTGGTTTTCCTGAGGGCTCACGCAAACGAAATGCATTGTGTGATATACTTCGTTTCTAGAAGAATTCTTATATAGTTATGTCTGAAAAACGAAATGCATTGTGTGATATAGTTCGTTTATAGAAGAATCTCCTGCAACTAAAAAGAACAAAGTGTGGATCTTTTTTGGTGCGACGTTTGTTTTGGTTCGTCCGTCTGCCCACGTCTGCGATCCCACGATATCTCCTGCATGCTGCGTCCTTTGGTGCGAAGAAAACACGAAAAGTCATTGCCTCAAACAAGGAAAGCGATCACCCACGTCTCACGCTCGATCATACCGCTCTTGTTCCACAAATATGAAATTCTTGACCCTGATTTGCATGTGCTACAAACACGGAAGACCATCGTTGCTCGTCGCTGCACGATCGAACGCGTCTTCTTGGTAGGACTTAAGCGCATCACTGGTCGCTGCACGGAGACGATCGTCGCACGCCCCATTCCTCAAGCCCCTGCACGATCGAGCCGCCCCTACTTCTTCCTCGTCGTGTAGTGAAGAAGTAACAACAATGGATCATCCACCGTCTGTCTACCAGTGGATGCACCTGTGGCTGCATCATCGATCGCCGCAAGGTCACCTCCCCGTGCGATCTCCCTTCCCTATGTGATCTCCCCTCCACGACCTGCCTCATCGTCTGGTCTGTGCGCCCGCGCCGTCATCCTCCCCGTGCGCCACGTACACTATCGCCTCCACGATGTTGTGCCGTCGTCCTCATCGTTCGCCCGCATCGTGCACCTAGAAACACCGCTGCCTCCACGATGTCCGCGCCGTAGTCCTCGTCGTTTGCCCACGCCATGCACCCAAGCTGTCGTCCTCGGCTACCGCGCCGCTACCTCGACGCCACCTGAGTCGTGCACCCGAGCCGTCGTCTTCGCATATGTAGACCGATTGATGTCGCCCGTCCTCCATCGCTCGCCGTTCATGATGTTACACAACCATAGTTCATGATGCTACAGACGTTCTTGTTATATAGTTAATCATCTATTTTTTCGATATTGTGTGCCTGCACATTGGATGCCATTGTTTTTAGCATAGTTAGCCCTTTGTCTGTACCAATCTCGTTTCAAGTAGCCCGAACCTTATTTATTTACTGATAGTCTCAATTTATGAGCTTGGTGTACCAATGTTAGATACTTTATTGATAAAATATATTAGATACTTTTCTCTTGTCAACTTTTTATGGCCACTGAATTTTTGGCTTGCTAATTTTTTTATTACACTGGATGGTATTCAGATGTTTGGTATTAGGCCTTTGCACCTCTAGACCTCGCTCGCTGAATTGGTGTTCCTGTCACAGCAACACCAAGCCAGGTCATAAAGTTATCTCTGCACTGCAAAATGTCTGTGGATTGATCTTTGTTTATTTTTGAACAATCTGATGTAGGCAGGCAAGAAAAAGAATGATAATTTCTCACTGAAGTTAAACCTTGAAAAAGAGGGATTTCTCACTGAACTTGCCATGAATTGTTGTAATTTATTGCCATGGCTTACATTTGTAAACTCTAGAGGATGAGTCAATGGTTGGCATTGATACACTGATGCTTGATGCAACATTTTTTGTGCGATATTTATTTTGGTTCGTCCGTCTACCCACGCCTGCGATCCCACGATATCTTAATTACTGATTGATCGTGCCATTCTCCTTGATTGAATATTGCCTGTCATGTGATAGAGGGATCACGGCAAAATAAGAAGTAGAAAATTATTGTGCTATCCATATACACATTACATGTTTGCATGCACCAGCATACATGGCAACGAGCAAAAGGAAAGAGAATTAACACAGAAGAAAAAAGAATAAAACAAAATGAACATCTTTGCATTTATGAGAACCTTGTCAAATCTGCCTACATTTAATTACTTCCCCTCTTGGCATTTGCAAAAGGTACAACTTTTTCCTTCTTTCATTTGGTTTCACGCTCACGTGTTCCATTGCCCTCGCTTGCTGTTTCTTGTGTGAACCATAGTTGATGTCATCTGCCTTCCATGGCTCTGCCTCCCAATCCTAAGAGAAGGTTCCTACCTCTCCTTGACTAGAGATCCAGCCTACCAGAGGATCTCCTTGAGTCCATCGAGCAGCGTCTCGCATCAAACCACGACGCAGCTGAAAAGTCCTTGTGTGGTTTTGGTAATTGAGTGACAATCTAGGTGGACTAATTGTGTTTATGTGAGATACATAGGTGATTAGTCCATAGGTACATGTGTGTGAGCAACATATGTCATGAAGGTGAAAATAGCTTGGAGATGTTGCAAAGCTCACACATGTGATGACGAAGGAGCTCATTGCAAATGAGATACGATATTGAGTCATGTGATCAAGGTGGAGAAGATCAAGACATGACTTGGCTTGATGGACCTTGAAAGCATCTAGTCTCCTAGTTGGGTTTTGGTGATTAATGACAATACGTGATTACTGTGACTAACGTGTGGTATGCAGAGGCAATTAAGTTAGGTCACGATAATGAAGATCGATTGGGCTATCATGGTGGTCATGCCCCTACGATGGAAATCGTTTCGGTTTTCAAAGGATGGACGACAAGGTTAAGGATAGACTAGTTCTAAGTGTCGTTTGGTGTTGAGGAGACACTTAGAGTAGTTTAGGACTTTGTTTTTCCTTTGGCTGTACTATTAAGAGGGGTATGGATGGGTAGCTTGACCTAGATGAGTCTAGTGAGTTAGGTGTGGTGCACACTTGCTAAATCTAGCACTAGGTAGCTCCTAAAAAGCCCTTAGATCCATTAGAGCAAACTTTATTCACGTATGATCGAGAGTTGAAAGTGAATGGAGGGTCAAATGCTGATCGGACGCTAGTTCCGAAGTGACCAGACACTGGCGCAGAGTCCGGTCAGTTCATTTGATCAAGGTGAAATCATCTAGTGCGATCGGACGCTAAGAGGTGAAGTGACCGGACGCTGGGTCCCAGCGTCTGGTCGACTCCAGTAAGGTTCCAGAGGAAAAATCGTGACCAGACGCGTCCGGTCACAACTTAAACACTAGAGATCGGGGAGAACTGACCGAAACGTCTGGTCAACATGACCGGAACATCCGGTCACCCCATAGAGTCTCATAACGGTTCGTTTTTCAGCCATGGTTATAAATACTTCCTCGATTCATGTGTGGGGGTACTTTTGCTTATTCCAATAGCTGAGAAACACCTTTGAGAGTGCCAAGAAGAGCAAGGTCCTAGTGAGGTGATTGAGATATGAGAATCCCAAAGAGAGCCCTCATTAGTGAAAGCAAGAGTAGTAAAGTGTGTATCCACCTTTCTCATTAGGCTTGTCATGGTCAAATGAGAGTTCGTGCTTGTTACTCTTGGTGATCGCCATCACCTAGATGACTTGGTGGTGATTGGGAGATTGGTGATCATCTGGCGGAGCTTGTGGATGACCCAACTCAAGTTATGAGCGGTTGTGGGTGATTCACCATGATGGAGTATCAAAGAATCAACCCGTAGAGAGTACTTGATCCTTGCACGGATCAAGGGGGAGCTACACCCTTGCACGGGTGCTCCAACGAGGACTAGTGGGGAGTGGCGACTCTCCGATACCTTGGCAAAACATCGTCGTGTTCCTCCTTCTCTCTTTACTTTGAGCATTTACTTTGAGCAATTCAATTATTGTCATTTACATTCATAGAATTGCCATGCTAGAGTAGGATTGGAACATAGGTCGCTAAACTTTTGTGTGGTAGATCAATAGAAACACTTTCTAGGCACAAGGGGTTAATTGGGCTAACCGTAGGACTTAATTATTGCAAAGAAATTTGGAATTAGCCCAATTCACCCCCCTCTTGGGTATCTTGATCCTTTCAATTGGTATCGGAGCCTCGTACTCACGTATTTAGGCTTAACTGCCTAGAGAAAGATGTCTCATGGGGATGGACCTCCTCCTATCTTTGAGGGGGATGATTTTCCTTATTGGAAAATTCACATGGAGACATATCTAGAAGCTCTAGATGTTGGAATACTTAGAGCCGCCTCACAAGGTTTCCCAAAACCTCAGGATGCCACACACCTACAAGGCGATGAGGTGAATTACGAGAAATGGAATGTAAAGGCTTAAAACACCATCTTTAGAGGCCTTTGCAAAGATGTGTTTAACCGAGTGAGGAACCACAAGGACGTCCATGCACTATGGTCGAACGTTTGTGCGCTCCATAAGGGAACAAAGAGTGAGCGTGAGGAACACTATCATCTTGTCATGAAAAAGCTTAACTCTTTTGAGATGCTTCCTAAAGAATGTGCTAATGAGATGTACTTACGTTTGAATATTCTTGTAGAGGAAGTCAATGGGCTTGGACTCACTCAAATACAACCATCCGATGTTGTAAGAAAAATCTTGAGTGTCCTCCCCATTGATAAATATGGGCATATTGTGACCGTGCTTTATCAAGATGATCTTTCCACCGCTACACCAACACAAATCTTGGAAAATATTAATGCTCATGAGATGTACATGTACATTACACCACAAGATGGCTCATCCTCTACTAAGAAGAAAGAAAAAGACTTAGCATTCAAAGCTAGCCAAGAGAAGGGCAAAGCAAGGCTTGAGTATGAGAGCTCAAGTGATGATGAAATTGATGATGCAAGTCTTGCTCTCATGGTAAGAAGAACAACCAAGATGCTAAAGAAGCTCAACAAGAGTGGCATCAAGTTTGATGGCAAGAATAAGAAGTTCTTCACTAGCTCTAGAAGGAAGCCAATCTCCAAGATGAATTGCTACAATTGTGGAGAACTTGGTCATCTAGCACACCAATGCACCAAGTCCAAGAAAGACAAGTTCAAGAACTAGTACAAGGGCAAGAAAGATGACTCAAGCAATGAAGAAGATGAGAAGAAGAAAAACAAGCCATACAAGAAGAGATGGCAAGAAGGAGTTCCATAAGAAGAAGAAAATTGGAAATGCATACATCGTTGGTGATTGGCTCACGGACATTGATTCATCTAGTTGCTCATCTGATGATGATAGTGACAATGAGAAGGTGGTCACCATTGTTATTGGCTGTTCATCATCTTCACCGCCACCACCGTCACCATCCTCTACACACCTATGCCTTATGGCCAAGGGTGATCGCAAGGTATCAAATGATGATAGTAGTGGTGATGAACATGCTAGCAATGATGATAGCGATAGTGATGATGATGAATATGAATCACCTTCTTATGATGATCTTGTTAAATTGCTAAATCAATACACTAAGATCATTAGAAAGAGTAGATCTAAGAATGAAAAACTAGAAGCTAAGAATATTTCTCTTTTAGCTAAATGTGATGTAGCTGAAAAGACTAGTGTTGAACTTAGAGAAGCAAATGATGCTATATCATCCAAACTCAAGGAGCTCAAATCTTCTAAGAAAGAGCTTAAAAATAAACATGATAAGCTTAAGAGGATACACAATGAGCTCATCACTAGCCACAACATGCTAAAAGAAGAATATACTACTATTAAGATTAATCATGATAATCTTGTCATTGCTCAAGAATATTTATCCAATGAGCCACATGATGCTACTAACAATGTTGTTAAGATTGATATAGCTACATCATGTGATGATTTGATCATTGAGAGCATTGAGCAAAGTTCTAGTAGCAAGGGCAAGCAAGTGGTTGAGACCAAAGATTATGATGAGTTTGTCAAGCTCAAGAATGACAATGAAAAGCTCAAGAAAGATCTTGAAGAGATCAAAAGCCACAACACTATTGTGCTAGAAACTCTTGATCATGATAGTGATTTGATTCTTGAGAATGAGAAGCTCAAAGAAGAGAACAAGAAGCTCAAGGAAGAGAAAAATAATGGCGCTCTCAAGAAAGAGAACAAGAAGCTCAAGTTGGAGAAAGAGCATCTTAAGATTGGATTGAGCAAGTTCACAAGAGGCAAGCATCTTCAAAGTGAGCTACTAATGAACACCATCATGAAGATGGATAGAAGTGACATTGGGTACTTGGTAAACCAAGAGAAGAAGGCTCAAGCTCAACAACAACACAAGTCAAAACTAAAGCCAAAGATATGTTTTGAGTATGGATAAGAAGGCCACTTTGATCATGAGTGCCAAACTCCACCACCACAACCCTTGCCTAAGCATGCTAGACCTTTTGCTTTCAATGCTCATTACATGCTTAGAAAGGATTCTAGTGGGAAGATGAAAGTCATGTTCTTAGGACCTCCCAACAAGAATAGGCCTAAGAAAATTTAGGTAGCAAAGTCACTTGTTGAGAAGGTGAAGGGCCCTCAACAAGTTTAGGTTCCTAAAGCTTGATCTCTTATGTGTAGGTGGACTACAAGACTGGTGGAAGTCATTGGATTATTAATAGTGGTTGCACATAACATATGACCGGTGATCCTCGTATGTTCACCTCACTAGATGAAGAAGTAGATGGACAAGAAAGAATCACATTTGGAGATAATTCAAAGGGCAAGGTTAAAGGATTGGACAAAGTGGCAATATCAAATGATCATTCGATCTCAAATGTGCTATATGTTGCTTCATTGAGCTTCATCTTGCTATCCGTTGAACAATTGTATGATCTTGGCTTCCAATGCTTGTTCACCGAGAAGGAAGTTATTATATCTAAGAAGGATGATGATTAAGTGATATTCAAAGGATTTAGATACAACAACCTATATCTAGTGGATTTCACCTCCGAAGATGCTAATTTGAAGACTTGCTTATTCACCAAAACAACACTTGGGTGGTTATGGCATAGAAGACTTGCTCATGTTGGGTTGAGCTCACTCAAGAAGCTAATAAAGAATGATTTAGTGAGAGGGTTAAAGGATGTGAAGTTTGAGAAGGACAAGCTTTGTAGTACGTGTCAAGCCAGCAAGCAAGTTGCAAATACTCATCCAACAAAAGCTTTCATGTCAACCACAAGAGTGCTAGAACTCCTTCACATGGACTTATTTGGTTCAACAACATACAAGAGTTTAGGAGGAAATCTTTATTGTCTTGTGATTGTTGATGACTATTTAAGATATACGTGGGTATTCTTCCTTCATGACAAATCCAAAGTTACATCTTGCTTCAAGAAGTTTACCAAGAGTGCACAAAATGAATTTGAAGTAAAGCTCAAGAAGATTAGAAGTGACAACGGTAAAGAATTTGACAACACAAACATAGAAGCCTATTATGATGAAGTTGGGATCAAGCATGAGGTCTCCGCAACATATACTCCTCAACAAAATGGTGTAGTTGAGAGGAAGAACTGGACATTGATCACTCTTGCAAGAACAATGCTTGATGAGTACAACACTCTCGAAGCTCTATAGGCAAAAGCTATCAATACCGCATGCTATGCATCCAACCACCTATTCCTTCAAAAGTTTCTTGGCAAGAGACCTTATGAGTTGCTCAATAGAAAGAAGCCGAACGTCTCCTTCTTTAGGGTGTTTGACTGCAAATGCTACATCTACAAGAAATAACACCTAGAGAAGTTTCAAAGACGTTGTGTCGGTGTTTCGTACAAGCACCGGCAAGTAAATTTATAGTAATGCGTGTTAGGCCCGGATGGTGCGCTAGAGGACACAAGATTTATACTGGTTCAAGCCGAATGTCCCTACATCTAGTCTGTTGTTGCTCATGTTATTAGCACCGAAAATGGTTCGTAGTAGGGAGTACAAACAATTGAGAGAGGGACTGGTCCCAAGTCTCTGATGGAAGGGTCAAAAGGATGCCAAGAGCTTAGTAGCAGCTTGACTGTGTGTGTTGTGTATTGTGCTATCAAAAGTCGATCCAGAGTTCGTCAAGCATCGGTCGGCTCCGACCGGAAGGGTCGCGGTCGGAGCTTGGCGGTCCTATGGTTGGGAACATTGATGTCGATCTAGTGAGTCTAGGCTTCCAGAAGTCCCTCATCCCCCTTCGAGGGAGGGAGCGCATCCCCTTTTATAGATGAAGGGGATGGCTTTACAGGTGAGAGGGAGAGAGTACAGATATTTCTAAGTCTTGCTGCCTACAGTGATGAAAACTGGATAATGGTTGAAGCCCCCCAATACTGTTGATGTCGCTATAGGATGTTAGATGTGCACGGGAGGTCGAGCTATCTTCTTTAGGAAGGATGACGCCGGTACCTACAAGATACTTCTTGATGCCTAGTGGCATGTGGGGAGCCATGCTACGTTCACTCGGTATGGCAAATCCTAGAGCCTATACCACGATCGATGTCCAGAGACACATGGGGGGCTTACCATATGGGAGTTTCTAGCAGCCCCTACAATACTTTGTGTTAGGGTGGCTGCAGAGCACTGCTTTGTATAGGGTATGGTCCCTGGTACAGTGGTGTTGACTTGTGAGCCATGCCTTGCCTTTCTCCGCATGCCTTCTGGTTCTTTCTGAGCAAACATCCCTGGTCAGATGGCTCCAGTTGGCCCTCAGTGTGTCATTTAGAGAAGAGCGGTGAGCAGGCTTCCCGCGAGCCCTAGTCGTGGGGTCGGAGTCACGGGGTCAGAGCCGGAAGCAGCGCTGTGGGCAAAACATTTTGATCAGAGGGGGCATCCGGAGGCTAAAGTGAATACTCTGATCTGGTGGACCTGAGGGGCCATGATGCGGGTGCTGCTCCCTTGGGATCATATCGTGGTGATAGCATATTCATCATTTGTGGAGGACGCGAGTCTTTTTCTGGACCGTAGTGGTTGTCGTATGTCTACGTCGGGTTCCGTGCCTGAGGGTTGAAGGCGGAGACTACAACTTTGTAGAGTGAAGAGCACGTGCCCACAACACTGTTCAGGCTCTGCTATGCCTAGAAGGGTCTAAAGCACCCATCCTGTTGTTCCCTAGCAGTACCTTTCCTACCGGGGCGCAGGGTATGGTCCCTGGTATAGTGGTTTTGACTTATGAGCCATGCCTTGCCTTTCTCCGCATATCTTTGGGTTCCCTCCAAATGGGGAGCCCCCGGTCGGATGGCTCCTATCGGCCCTTAGTGCGTCGGTCAAAGAAGAGCATGAGTAGGCTTCCCGTGAGCCCTGGTCGTGGGGTTGGAGCAGGAAGCAGTGCTATGGGCGTCCCTCGAGCGAGACCGAGCCTGTCCCTCGGGGGTCGGGCGAGGTGGAGTCAATCTCTAAGCTCTCGGGCGAGGCAGAGCTGGCCCTTATCCCTTGGACAAGACCAAGCCTGGCCCTCAGGGGTTGGGCGAGGCAAAGTCTATCCCCAAGCCCTCGGGCGAGGCGGAGCTGGCCCAAAGGCATCGGGCGAGGCGAAACCAAACTCCCGTCATTCGGGAAAGGAAAGTAGCTACGCCCTTGTCCATCCAGAAGTTTTTAACGTTCGATGGTTATTAGTTCCACCTCCTTGGGTACCCCGGTATTAGGTCCCTGATAGTAGCCCCTGAGCCCCTAGGTGATTCGGGTAGAGTCACCCAGGGGATGTATTCAATTTTGTCGGAGTTAATTCGCCAGAGGGTGCGCGCGAGCGCACCCGATGGGTGTAGCCCTCGAGTGATTCGAGTAGAGTCGCCCAGGGATAGTATCAGACCCTCCGTGGGTAAGGCCGTAAGACTTGGTTTTTTGTCAATTGGATATTTTTAAGGGAAACGTGGTATTCCGTTCGTGGGAATTTTATTTAGGGCCGACGAGCTCTTGGCGGAGCTGCAGACAAAGCAGGACCTCAAGCTGAAGGCTAAGGAGAGGTCTGCGACATTGCAGGAGAAGGCAAACCAGGATGCCGTGGTGGTCGATCGGGCCATCTGAGAGAGCAACGAAGCACGTCAGGAGGCCGAGGCACGCCGGGCGGATCTTGGAGTCGAGGTGGCCCGACAGCTGGATGCCGAGGAAGTTTCTGCTGGTCTGTGCACCGATCTCACCGAGGCGTGGGGACTTCTTCAAGTTGAAGGTGATGAGTATGATCGCCTGTCTTCCACTGTCCTGGCAGTGTGTGACGACCTACGGGTGACGCAAGAGGAGGGGGCTGGTTCCCTCGCAGTCCGTGCTACTGGTATCATGGCGCGTGGGCCAGCTTGAGGAGAGCGCCTTTTGCCTCGAGATCAGCCAGGCCTTCACTGTCAACCATTCCCATTATGCTTAGGAGATCAACCTAGGGGTGATAAGCCAAGGCTTTGCGCTTGTCTATGAAGATGCTGAGCTAGATGAGATGGAGAAGGCGGTGGCTCCCCTTGCGCGGAACCTGGCGGACAAGCTGAAAGAAGAGGTTCTCCCTTCGTGGAAGTAGTTAGTGGAATTGGTTTGATAAACACTTATTTGTAACATGTGAACAAGTGTCAGTGCTTTTGTGTCCTAGAAATGGTTGCATAAGTCTCGTTTTGTTTGTTTTGATCTTTCCTTCTCTTTTTGTGATGAAAAAGATTTAGACAATCGACCCTTCCATTTGTTAAGACCATAGGGCCTAAGGTTTTTTAGGGGAAACTTGATTGTGCTGGTGAGCAAAATTACTGTAGCTATTTGGGCGTGGGCCTTTTGTGGTCTTACCAGTCTGTTCCGCCAAACCTTGCCCCTAGTCTTGATGTGAAGAGGAGGTCAAATGTAATATTTTCTCGAAAAGAAAAGAAAGGAGGTTCCCATACCTTTATTTGATGATTGTTGCGTGACCGTGCGTTATGAGCTTGCTAATGGGGATGTTTGGATGGAACGCGCGCTACCCCATCCTCGGTTTCTACGGTCGGAGGGGCTGAGTTGACGACACTTGCCTCGATGGCTTGAGTGTCGTGCTCAATGAGCTCGCTAACGGGTATGTTCATGTGGAATCTGGATCCATCATTCGCTGATGGGGTCGGCAGAGCGCTCATGTGGCATTCCACTACTTCTAAACCCACCTCCCGATAGATGCCCGAGCCGTTCGTTGGGCTCAGGCGGCCCGTTGGCCTCTCCTCGATGGAGATTCTGTGGGTCTAGCTCGAGGTTAGAATCGAATGAGAAAGGTCAAGATGTCACTGTCCGCTTCTTGCACGGGGTCGGGCAAGGCCGCTGGGGCTCATTTTGGTTTTTCTCCCCTAGCTCTGTTTGATACGATGCGGCCTCGAGCCCTTCATGGGCAGGCCTTCAAACCCCGGTCAGGCATCGCTCATATTAAATGAGGCGGCTACCGCTTCGTGACGTGACACGAAGCGTTGAGATGCAAGGGTTTGCATATGCAATGTTTGAATGCATGAATTTAACATATAGTTTAATCGAGACGAAAGCGGGGGTCGGTAACGTTACCTTGGTGGTATGAGCCGTGGGAATCTCCTACCAAACATGTCCGTGCTAGGTTCGGGTCTGACGTTTGCGACGAGGCCAGCGTAACCTACATAAGTATCGCGATTTTTTGTTTTCGTCTCTCGGTGGCAATTCGAGCCGTATGATTGATTTTTAAACGATCTATCAGCTTCCCCCTGAAGGGGGCTATATAGGCGGACCCCTCCAAACTCCTTTTGGGAAGGTGGGAGCTAAGGCTAGGGTCTGGTGGTTTGTCCAGTTGTACTCATCGTTGTATTCCCACACGCCGTGCTTTTGGTTTCCCAAACATAAGGAGGGGTCAGGCTAAGAGGGTGTTTAAACAAACATGCGCCCTCGGCAGCCCTTGAGCGATGTCCATGCCCCTGCTGCTGCTGGGGTCGGAGGCCCAGTAAAGAATTTAATACTCAAAGTAAGTAAATAGGGGTACTTATCTTTCAATTGGTTGTTCATTTGTTGTTTTGCCTGGGCCGCCTGATCGACCCAGGAGGCCCATTGGACTCCCCCTGGAGGGAGGTTCCGTTGTTGGGTTGTTCTAGGGGCCTTTCGCCTTTCCTCCGCTACTATGCTCCTTCTTTAAATTGGGAGGGGGAGAGGAGTTCTCGCCCCATTCCTAGCCAGCTTCTGAGCCACCACCATTTCTCCTTCCTTTCCACCGAATGTGGTGGTTCCTGAGTAAGAGAGGGTGATGCGAGGGAGAGAATAACTCACAGGTCTGCTTGTGAATTTGGAGCGCGATGTCGAGCTGGAGGTCGTCCCACATAGATGAGACGGTGTGAGCCGCCCTTGCTGTGGGCGCACCACCACCACCGATGGAGGAGGGGCACTGGAGGACGCCGAGCATCATTGACCTTGCCGTCGTTCGTTGTGGCCTTCCTTCGGTGGGAAGTGCCTCCTGTCCCAACGCCGTTGTTGGGGTTGGAGCTGATATGATGGCGTAGTCCCTGAATGCCCCAGTAGAGGGGCACCGCATTCGCTGACGCAGTGCTCGATGTTGCAGATGACGGTGCCTTCAAAGATCCCACGGCGCAGTGGGATGTTGCCGATGGAGAGCGTGGTGCGGCGGCCGTAGTAGATGAATTGTATTATCGATGTCGCTGCAAACACTTCTTGATGCCGTATAGCGGCCCCTTGCCTTTCTCCGCACGTCTTCTGGTTCCTTCTGAATGGGGAGCCCCCGGTCGGATGGCTCCAGTCGGCCCTTCGTGTGTCGGTCAGAGAAGAGCAGTGAGCAGACTTCCCGCGAGCCCCGGTCATAGGGTTGGAGTCACGGGGTCAGAGCAGGAAGCAGTGTTTTGGGCCAAGCCTTCCATTTGGAGAGACTGCTTAGAGACAGCTGGTGCCGAAAGCAAGTGCTCTGGTTGGAGAAGTGGGCCAAAGAAGCTGATGAGCGAGCAGCCTGTGCCTTCATCGGTCGCACCGTCAGCAGATGCCGCTAGATCGGTTTAATACCCTTTTTTTAAGCACAAGTAGTTAGTAAATGTAAAAAGTTTAAGTTCATGGGGGAACCCCTGTGTAAAATGTTCATGTGTGTTTTAATGACTGCAATCGGTTTTTGTTTTTGTGATGGAGTTGCTCCGTTCGGGGAAGCTTGTTCCCTTTCATTCCTTAGTTCTCCCTTAGCATAATTTTGTTTTAAATTTCTTTCTATCTAGTACCTGTCCATTTGTTTCATAGGTCACAACTTTGCGAGCCCGGGGCATGGCCCACGAGGCTCGGCCGGTCATAACCATAGGAAAAGGCGGGGTGCGATCAGTCGGAATGTTCTAAAGCAAAGTTACGTAAGGTAAAACAAAGGAACAAACTACCCTTTCATTCAGGTAGGAAGGAGTTTCTTCATATAAAACCAAAAGAGTACTTAGGGTAAAAACAAAAATAAAGGGGTCGTAAGCCCCCTAGTGGAGCCCCCTGAGTGCCCCGAGCCAAAAAGTGTTCGGGTCGGGGTGCTCGTATGGGAGCATTCGCTAAGTAAAGGTAAGACTGAAACTTAGGAAGAGAAGAAAAGACATAGCTGTTCCAAGGTCATCGGAGAGAGCATCATCATTGTTGTCCCTTAGTCGGTAGGCTTCCGGTCGGATCCCTTCGTGCTCCAGTTGTCTGGATCCTTGTCCGCTATGCCCCCTTCTTCGGTCGCTGTCTCCTCGCCTTTTTCTTCCTTTGGCCTGCCAGTTACCTCAGCAGACGCTTGAGGAGTTGGCAATCCTTGTAGAGGTGTTTGATAGGGTAGTCGTGGCTGGTGCATGGGCTCTCCATGAGATCGTGGAAGTGGCCCGAAGGGTCTTGCTGGGGCTGCGTGCCCACATGATCGGCCGTGGTGATCGGCGCAAAGTTTGCCGATTGGCGGCGATCCTTTCTATTCTTTTTTCCCCTCTGCATGGAGGGGCCCTCGTCTTGATCCTGGCACTTGGCCTTACCTTTGTCGCAGCCTCCGTTGAAGCACGGTGGGACCGGCGCTTGCTGGAGGTGTTGGACAAAGGTCCGTGGTCCCAGGTAGTCAGGGCTAGGACTTCGATCGACGCTGCGCATGTCTCGGTTTGGCCCAAGCCATGCGTAGACAGGCGGTCGGCACGGGGCGATCATCAAGTTGAGGTGAGGTGCCATTGCGGCTTCCTGGGCCACAATCTGTGGTTGTTGCGGTGAATGGGTGTAATGCCCCATCTGCTGCGTCCCTGTTCCCCGGACGGGGAGCGCGGTCGTGGGTCGGCGTCATGATTCGGAGCACTCCGCTTGTTGAATGGCGGCAGTTTCCAGCAGTGCCCCAAGGTTCTGGTGGATCGCCCGTTCGCGAGGGTTGTTCGGCTTGAGCAGGTCACACAGGAGCATTGCCACAGCGGCAACGTTCTGACTAGCCCGAGTGAACTATGGTGGATCAGTCCTCTGAACTAGGACGTTGTGCTAGGGCTTTCGGGCATGACCTCGAGCGCTATTTGCTGGTTTATGTGCATGGGGCACTGCGTGGTGTGTCGAGCGTGCTAGTGCAGTCGGTGGCTGATGCAACCATTGTTGTCGTCGTTCCTCCCTGTGCTCAAGTGTGAGCTCGGGGGTCTCTGCATGAGGGCCCAGAGGGGCGTGAGTCCATGAGAACTCTGCTTCCATCGATGGGTGTCTCGGAGGGTCCGCCATGGCACACTCCCGAGACGGACGGTGGCTAGGTGCCATGTCGCCGATGCTGGAGCCATCAATCTTGCCATCGTCATCCATGAGGTCGAAGAAACAGGTGGAAGCATAGCTCGCCATTCCCACGAATTAGGATGTGAGAGGAGGCGGTGCGAGCATCCTTTCGGAGCCCCCGGGCATATGCGTCCATGGAAGACGCAAGGCCATAGGGGAAAGAGGGGTTTGAGCAGAGAGTTTGCTCAGAATGAAGCATAGATGACGCGCCATCAAAGTTGCGCATCTCAGAGTCGATGGAGGATGTCCCTCTGATGGGTGCCGGGTCACGAGCCTCCTCGTAGAGGTGGAGTATGCCAAGTCGGTGAGCGATGAAGTCCAGGCTTTCCTCTCTAGAGATGCTTTGGACGTGCCCCTCAGGGGTTTGCACCATGAAGCATTCCTGGGAAGGGTGATGGCTCCCCCCGCTAGAGTCAGAGCTAGAGGATGACTCTGGTTCCTGCGTGAGGAGCCCGTGGAGTGTCTCTGGATCGTGTTCAATTGCCCCCATGAACTCGCTGTCCATAGGCGGCTGAACCATGCATAGTGCCAGAAGGTGGCCAGCGGTTGCCACAGCATTGTGGATGCCGAACGGAAACGCCATCGAGGCATGCCATGTGGAGCGTTCCGAAGAGAGGGTGATGTGGTGTGGGGCCTCTCTGGATGATGGGGGTCCAAGGGAGACACCGGGCTAGCCCTCAAGCCTCCGGTAGCTAAAGTTGACCGGAGGGAGAGACTGGACGGCTGCGTGGGCCAGTGCCAGCTCTCCTCCTAGTGTGACAATGAAATCCAGGTCACCAAAACACACACGTGCACCCAAGACCCAGCTGATTGCATGGTTAGCCATCCGAGGCCTGATTTGGAATGTGCAAAGGCCCCTACCTGGCGCGCCAACTGTCGGTGTTTCGTACAAGCACCGACAAGTAAATTTATAGTAATGCGCGTTAGGCCCAGATGATGCGCTAAAGGATACAAGATTTATACTAGTTCAGGCCGAATGTCCCTACGTCCAGTCTATTGCTGCTCATGTTATTAGCACCGAAAATGGTTTGTAGTAGGGGCTACAAATGATCGAGAGGGGGACCGGTCCCAAGTCTCTGATGGAAGGGTCAAAAGGATGCCAAGAGCTTAGTAGCAGCTTGACTATGTGTGTTGTGTGTTGTGCTATCAAAAGTCGGTCCAGAGTTTGTCAAGCATCGGTCGGCTCCTACCGGAAGGGTCGCTGTTGGAGCTTGGCGGTCCTGTGGTTGGGAACGTTGATGTCGATCTAGTGAGTCTAGGCTTCTAGAAGTCCCTCATCCCCCCTTTGGGGGAGGGAGCGCATCCCCTTTTATAGATGAAGGGGATGGCTTTACAGGTGAGAGGGAGAGAGTACAGATATTTCTAAGTCTTGCTGCCTACGGTGATGAAAACTGGATAATGGTTGAAGCCCCCCAATACTGTTGATGTCGCTGTAGGATGTCGGATGTGCACGGGAGGTCGAGCTATCTTCTTCAGGAAGGATGACGCTGGTACCTACAAGATACTTCTTGATGCCTAGTGGCATGTGAGGAGCCATGCTACGTTCACTCGGTATGGCAAATCCTAGAGCCCATACCACGATCGATGTCCAGAGACACGCGGGGGGCTTACCATTTGGGAGTTTCTAGCGGCCCCTACAATACTTTGTGTCAGGGTGGCTACAGAGCACTGCTTCATGCAGGGTATGGTCCCTAGTACAGTGGTGTTAACTTGTGAGCCATGCCTTGCCTTTCTCCACATGCCTTCTGGTTCTTTTTGAGCAGGCGTCCCCGGTCGGATGGCTCCAGTCAGCCCTCAGTGTGCCGTTCAAAGAAGAGCGGAGAGCAGGCTTCCCACGAGCCCTGATCACAGGGTCAGAGCAGGAAGCAGCGCTGTGGGCAAAGCCTTTTGATCGGAGGGGGCGTCCGGAGGCTAAAGCGAATACTCTGATCTGGTGGACCCGAGGGGCCATGATACGGGTGCCACTCCCTTGGGATCATATCGTGGTGATAGCATATCCATCATTTGTGGAGGACGCGAGTCTTTTTCTGGACCATAGTGGTTGTCGTATGTCTATGTCGGGTTCCGTGCCTGTCGATGAAATATGGTCAGCAGTCTACCTAGGGGTATGCCCAAGGAAGTAGATTATCGACAGATAGATGCGCAAGTAACAAACAAGATGGTTACGCAAGACAGACACAAGATTTTATCCAGGTTCGGCCACCATAAAGGCGTAATACCTACGTCATGCGTCTGATTGTATTGCTGTATGTCAATGAGAGATGTTTTTTAGAGGGGTCCCCTGCCCGTCTTATATAGTCCGAGGGGTAGGGTTACAGATCTAGAAACTAATCCTAGCCAGTTATAATTGCCATAGGTGGCCGGATAAGGATTCCTATTCTAACCAACCAGGATCTTGCTTGATCTCCAAATCCACCTTGACTCCTTGCACGGGATTCTGAACAGGTTGCTCGGGCCATGCGTCATCTTCTAGTGGGCCAGACCCCCTGATCCGAGCCGGCCTTGGCCTAGCCATAAGGGTATAAGGGTTAATACCCCCATAGCTAGTCCTCGAGCACCATGTATTATGCTGCGACACGCCGTTCGATCTCCTTTAACTAATGTGATCCGTCTTCATGTCATTTCCAACTGATTGAAACATTGACCAATCAAATGTGCCAGCATTCTGGAGAGCAGTAGACCACGATTAGAGCCGAAGATTCCGGTTGTCCGAAGAATGCATGGTGCTCTTAAAGAAAAAAGAAAAAGATTTCTTTCCTTATTAAGTGTGCCCACTTGTATTTCTAAAAAGAAATGTAAGTGACCCTTGGATAATAGTAATTCTGGCAATTAGTCAAAGCGTAGGGGTTGATAAGATAAACACATTCACCGTAAGGTGAAGTGTGCCCACTTAGTCCCTGAGCCTGGTAGTAGGTGACGTAGGCACGTGGTGCTAGGGTCTAAAAAAGAATTTCCACTGAAGTTAAAAATCCAATCATCGTACAAGCAATACGAGATGCACCGGCAGGTGCATCATACCAATGTAGTCCCTAAGCTTGCTGGAAGGTGAAGTATAAGCCTTGTAGCAAGGTCCAAATAAATGCCTCTCGACTGTATGTAAGTACAAATCACATGTAGCCGAGGAGAGCGGTCTCCGAGCAGTGGTCGGAACAGCCTCCGAGCATGGTAGTGGTCGGAGCAGTCCCCGAGCACGGTAGTAGTCGGAGCAGTCCCCGAGCATGGTAGTGGTCGGAGCAGTCCCCGAGCACTGTAGTGGTCTGAGCAGTCCCTGAGCACGGTAGTGGTCTAGGCAGTCCTCGAGCATGATAGTGGTCTGGACCATCCCTGAGCACGAGACGTGCGGCGAAGAACCAAATACCACTTGTACTATTATTTGGTGTATTTATTTATCTTCTTACTCTATCAAGTCTAATATGACACGTCTGGTCAAAAAAGTAGATGGGTATAGCACGTCATACTGCCCTCTTGTCATTTCAAGCAAACAGTCACTTGGCACCTGTTAGGAGGTGCGCAGCGTGGGCCCTCTCACACTGGTAACAAAGAGGCGCATACACTGATAATGAAGAGGCGCATATATTAGCATAGATCTCGAGGTTGGGAAAATAACCATCCACGGCGCGTGCGCATGCCTCCCAAGAATCTCGGGCAGATGAAATGACAGAACTCTTGGTTAAATGTAGTATAAAATTGGGGCGTTACTTTTTACCAAACCCCATTACCATTCGCCGCCACAACCTTCTTCTTCCTCTTGCAAACCCTAATACCTCCAAAATCATCACCAACCAATCCTCCACCGTATCCTCGTTCATCAGTAAAGCCAGATTCATGGCGAAAAGTGATGCCTAGAAGAAAGCAGGAGTCATGGCGAAGGAGTGGTGGAAGTCAAGAAGCAACGAGCAGACCATCGAAGACCTCGTCCTCATGGGAGTACTCCATAACAAAGAACTCGTAGGATGGCACGCGCTAGAGGGCGAGGGGTACCCCGATCCATAACCAGGTGAGATTGTGGTTTTTGAAGATTTCTTCAAATGGGGTTTTGGGGTTCTAGTGCACCCTTTCCTTCAGGGGCTCTATCTGTACTACGAGATTGGGATTTGCAATCTGCATCCCAACTCGATTCTCCTTGTCTTCACCTTCATTCATGTTTGCGAAGCATATGGTGGCTTCTAGCCCCATTTCGACTTCTTTCGCCATCTTTTCTGTCTGTGGAAGAAAGGAAGCGGCGGCTCGAAGATAGCCGGAGGTGTGTACCTCAATCTTCATGATGGGATGAAGGCCCAGTACTTGCACTGCCCTTGGAACATGTCGCTTGACGACTGGTACAAGAAGTGGTTCTACATCCATGAAGAGCCGAACACGATCACATTGTGTGATGTGAGGTTTATTCCGGAAAAGAGGACCAGCTGGTCGGAGAAGCCCGAGCACCTGGAATAGATTCTAGAACTAATTGGGATGATCCCATGGAAGAAACTGGATGGTCCTAGCATGGTCGGGAACTTCATCAGCCAAAGGATCTAGCCCTACTAGAGGAGGGTACATCTCGGCTATGAGTACCAAGGTAGCGTGGATCCAACAAGGACGAGGCAGGAGGCGCTTGACAAGATCGAAGTCAGAGCCAGAATTGGAGAGCTATTCAACTTAGCTGATCCAAATTATGTTAGATCGAGCGCCATCGAGCACGCTTTCAAGCTCACCCGACCTCCCCCAAAGGTAACTCATCTTACCTTGTACCCGTAGTCTCATATTGTAGTAGAAACTTACTATGTGATTGCCTATTTGTTTCCCAGGTTAATGGTCGAGATAGAGCGATAGTGTTTGTGTCGCCACCCCCTGGTGTAGATTGGCCGCAAGTTGCTATCCCGACCACCCAGACCAGCATCAGGGGCGAAGACGTGGACTGGGCCATGCTCGGAGTTGGAGAGGAGGCAGCGGCCAGAGCTACTGGAAAGCAGCCGGCGACCAGCAAGCATCGTCAGGTGATCTTGACTCTGTCGGACGACGACACAGAGGATGCAGACATCTTTCAACTCATCCCTCGAAAGAGGAGGAAGCAACTAGAGTCGACGGAGCAAGGTGGCTCCTCCGTGCCGGTGGGACTCACATCGCATACCACTGCAGCGCTGAGGACAAGCGGCGTAGGGGTCGAGCATCAAGCCCCAGCGTCGGTGCTGATCTTAGAGGGAGACCAGGTGTCACCCACAGAGCACGTGGAGCAAGCACGGCCAAAGAGACGTGCTTTCACCATATCATTCCATGCTTCCAACATGTAAGTATTTGTAACCTTGATGTAAGCTTACAATTTATATTGATTACGGTTGCCTTCTGAACTTATCTCGGACATATTAGGTCGGCATCCACTGAAAATCTAGACCAACTAGCTGGGAGCGGCGTGGCTCCACCAGCAATGTTAGAGAAGACTGCCCAGCAGCCGGCCAGGGAGGAACCCATAGCAGAAAGTCCACCGGAGCCTCAGCAGACAAGCAGCCAGACAACAGTCCCCGAGCAGGTGGTCGAGGGGAGAGCTGAGCCAAGCACAAGTGCTCTGAGCACCAACCCTGTGGAGGGCGACACCTCAGCACTAGGGGTAATAGGTCAGACCGAGGAGCGGTGGCTAGAGTCGAGAGCACAGAGCACGCTTGTCGATGCTATAGCCCGTGGGAAGGCCATAGTTATCGCAGAAGCTGCCAACTCTGGACCAGCACCGGTACCTAAAGAAGAGGCTGAAGAGAACGAAGTAGAAGAGGTCCTGGGCCATCTACAGGACAGATGACAACATGTATATGTGTCGCACTGGCGAAACAACCAATGGGTTATTCATGAGGAAATCTCAGAGGTCGAAGAGACCAAGAAGGTTGAACGAGCGGCAAAACGACTGGCGACGGAGGTCCAGGTATGTTTTGCTTCATCACCTAATCTTGCTATGTAGTCAAACTTTCTTACTTAGTCTTTTACACATAGGACTTAATGAAGACCGCAAGGTACCATAAGAAATGCTTCGACCAGATTGAGGGGATCACTGCAAGCAACAAAGAGCTGATGACGGAAGTGGAACGTTTGTGTCACCAACTTGAAGCCGCCAGCCGTGAGAGGACGGAACAAGAGTCCTAGAACCAGAACCTGGTCGTCCTGCTCAGTAACAAAGAGCAAGAAAGAACAAGTAAGTAGTCACTTTATCACATCAAGTGTATGATAAGTGTTGTTGCGTTGTTGGTAGTAATAGCTGTAGTGCAGACTTAGAAGCCAAAGTGGTCCATCTCTGAGAGGAGAACAATCGTGCGGTCGCGGAGTGTGATCGCCTGAAGGAGGACAACAAAAAACTGGCGCATGACCTATCATAGCTCTGGGACCACATGACCAAGATGAAAGAGGAGCTAAAAAGTAAGGTTTCCAAGCCCCTATGCTCACTTTTGTTGCCCGCCTTATCTTGTCGTGATATGATGTTTTAATTGCTTGTGCGGTTTATAGTTTTAAAAGTCAATGCCAAGAAGCATCTGGAAGCCATGATGAAAGATTGTGACGGCTGGAAGGCATGGTGCCAAGAGATCACCGAGGATCGGAACACATGGAAAGACCGGTGCCAGGAGGTGGCAACGGGCATTTTGCCAGTCCTCAACCTTATTGACCCAGCGCTTATAGAGGAAGCGCCAAGGACGCCGCAGCTCGGTCTGGTCGATAGGTGCCAAAAGGCATGGGGATGGTTCCAAGAGTTCGTGAAGGAGGCGGGTGAGTACACAGGTGCACATGTGCTAAGCATGGTGTGTGCTCACTACCCCTTGATCAATCTCAAGCGCCTAGAGGCTAGATACCCGAAGGAGGTAGATCCAGACAAGGCTGAGGAGCTTTGGATGACCCAGCTGGATTTGTCTTCAAAGATAATTGGTGACATTAACCTGTGTGGAGGTGGGACAGTGTCTGTATAGGGTATGCCATCAACAAGTCAGCTAGAAACGCCATCAATTTTAAGCCAACCGACGAAGCCTATGGTCTCGACTAGCCAGGCATCGGCGGGGCCATCCTCTTTAGCTCGACCAATACAAGAGTCCTTGAGACTTGAGCAGGATGTCGGGAGCAGCGAGCAGCAAGTGCCGCGTGCCCCAACCAGCCAACAGGATAGGCTAGAGCTATAGAAGAAGATGTAGTTGTGTTATTGTAAACTTGTACCTTTTCAGGCAAGCTTGTAATAACGTAACTGTATATCATCATAAGCTTGTTTATTTTGTATAAAACGTATTTAAGCTTGGAACTCATGTTGGTGTAACTAAGTGAGAATATGTTAGCGTTCTATTTAGTTGTACCAGTTTAGTCGACATGTCATCCTGAAAGGTTTGTACGACCCTGGTTTGCCATGTGGTTGGAGTGTGAGGTGCGTGACCTATGCACACATAGACATAGACAAGTCAAACCAGAGGGGACCTACCGATCACCCATAGCGTAGAGAGCAGATCCCATGCACGCATTGGGAGGAACTGGAGATAGGGCTTGCTCCAAAAACCTAGGAAAGAATGGTGGCCGGTTTTGACTGGTTGAGTTAGAATAACCATAGACTTCGAAGTGGCACATTAGAGTGGTCGGAGAAATCATAATAGCTTTATTGAATTAAATCAAAAGTACAAGAGGAGTACATATCTTAGTAGTTAAGCATAGAAACACCTAAGCTTGTCGATGTGCCATGAATTGGGTACGTTCGTACCATCCAGGTGAGCTAACCTGTAAGACATTGGTCGTGTAACTTCCTTGATCTTGAAGGGCCCTTCCCATGGAGTTGCGAGTTTATGGACACCAGCCTGATTCATCTTCCACTTCAGGACCAGGTCCCCAACCATGAAGAACCGCTCCTTAATGTTCTTGTTGTAGTACCTACGCAAAACAGCAAGATATTTGACTATATGTATGCAAGAATCAAGCCGCTTCTCTTTTGCACTATTCACTTCTAGCTCCCATGCTTCATTGGCCTTGTCTTCGTCGAAGTTCTCTACCTGTGCTGATCTAAAGGCTATATCTACTAGGAGCACTGCCTCAGCGCCGTAAACCATAAAGTATGGTGATACGCCGGTATTGTGACTGGGCTGGGTTCTGAGGCCCTAGACCACGGCTGGTAACTCTTTGAGCCATCTTCTAGGAGCCTTATCATTTTCTCTGTACATCCTCTTCCTCAGTGCGTCTAAGATCATACCATTTGCCCGCTCGACCTGTCCATTAGCTCTGGGATGCGCCACCGAGATATATTTTACTACTATGCTCCTTTCATCGTAGAAGTCCCAAAAAGCGTTCCCGGTGAACTGAGTACCCAGATCAGTGATGAACATGATAGCCTTTTCTAAAGATGCCTATACCAGAGGCATGTACTCTATCCACTTAGCAAATTTGTCAATCAGCACAAAGACACATGTGAATTTCCTAGGAGCCGGTTTGAAGGGCCCGATCATATCCAGTCCCCAGCATGCGAAGGGCCAAGAGGCTGGTATTGTCTAGATCTCATGTGCTGGTTCTGCATCGGCTACAGCTGACGGCCAATAGAACCCTGCTCGGAAAGCCTTACCAACCAGCATTCTCAAGGCCACGTGGTTGCTACAGGAACCAGAGTGGATCTAGTCTAGGAGATGTTTGCCATCCTCCTGGGTTATACACTTCATCAAGATTTCCTCCTTTGCGTTCTTGCACCATAATTTGCCATCGACGAGCAGGTATTGCTTACTGCGACGCATCAGACGTTCGTTTTCTGTCTGATTAGTGTAACCACTACCATCTGTCAGGTACTTGGTGAAAGGTACTCTCTAGTCGGGCTCATTGGTGGTCGGAGGTGGCTCGATGGTGCTTGACGCCGGAACCGTAGCCACCAATAGCTGGTCTAGAAGCTTGTCGACCGTGGGGTCTTCCTCTTTGATGGAAGGCATGAGCAGGTCTTGAATGAATACACCATGTGGGACTTTGGCTCGGGATGATCCTAACTTTGACAGCGCATCTGCTGCTTGATTTTTGTCTCGAACCACGTGTGCGTACTTGATGCCGTAGAACTTGCCTTCCAGCTTTCTGATCGATTTACAGTATGCATCCATCTTTTCACTGGTCGTGTCCTAGTCCTTGTTGAGTTGGTTGATGACCAGAGCTGAGTCTCCATAAACATAGAGATGTTTGTGTGACAGAACCGCCCAATTTATACAAGATCAAGTACGGTTGTCCCTGCTAACACGTTGACACACCCATACTTTCACTCATATAAACCCGGTAGTCCGCCGAGTGTCCCGAAAGACCTCGGTAAATCAACATCACAACCAAGATCGCGTGATTAAGCAAATACACATCACATACATCGGGTTGCAGCGGAAATAATATTACAAAGGGGTTAACAAATAATAGTACAAGTTTGGGTTTCAAAATCGCTTAGTGAAAACAACATAACTTTCAAATGATTACATTAATATAAGTTCCAAATATATTGCTAGCATAGTGACATCATCCGACAAAAGCATATAGATGAGAAGTAAGTATAGAATCACCGAGCCCACCGGTGGTTAGCCACCATCATCAACAGGTCGAGAACATCACCTGCAACAAGGTGGGATAAACCCTGAGTACTCGAATGTACTCAGCCAGACTTACCCGTCTTAAACCAAAATAAAGCGACACCAAGGATTATGCAAGGCTTTCTTTAGTGGGCTAGCTGACTTATTTGCGAAAAGCATAAGCTATCATGAAGAAACCATTTTAAATACTTTGCATCATCTTTATTATGACCTATCTATCTAGGTAAGCACCTGTACTATAGCAATCACTTGATTAACCAATAACATCTAGTTACCAATTTAGATTTAGCATATCCCATACCATCCATATAACCATCATTGTTCCATAATAATTACTACGATGAAGTAACTTGAGTCAAATGCTCACTATCCAGGAGCGATGGCGATTCGAATCGATTCCTAACCAGCTGGTGATTTATTCCTTACACAAACCTCACTCACCCGCTAAAGTGAGATATTAATCACCGAGTCAACTTTCCAGGAATCTCGAGTTTGTTAGGAACCACATGTACCCAGGGGCCGACCGACTGCACTTTGGTCTTATCATCTCGCCCCCGTGTCCTACCACACCTGCTCCGGCACAGTGCGTTGCGGGCAATCTACTCGGCCTGAAAAATCTCCCAGCTTCGCGGTCGGAAGGTACTTTATCCGGCCAGCTAAATGTAAGGCATGCATTCAACATGACTCGAGGCCCAACAACGGTCGGTCCTTAATCGACACAGACAGAAACTAACAGCACCCCAGAACCCTGTCTGGTTGCCTCCAACTTTTTCCGTCCGGTCTCCAATTCTCCATCACACATGGTTAATTCTAGGATATCATTCTTTCCATAGCTAAATTCTTCTAGTAACCACCTATCAATGTAGGTGACCGGATATCACCGATCGCTACCGGTCTAAGCAAGGCTAAGCAGTTATTCGATCCTGACCTAACAGGGTAAAAAGGTAATAAGGTAGGCAAGGATAGTAATAAATGCATCAACGGTTTCAATCAACTCCTACAACTTAATGCAACAATATATAACTCATATATAGAAAGAATTGCTTTTATAAATTAGGAGACTTATAATGCTCCGGGGCTTGCCTGGGATCCGACATAAGTCAGTTCAGTTAGCTTGCACCATCCTGGTGACATCTCAGATCCTAGCACTCGCTTAGTCCTTCCATCTTCGGGACAGATCCATCAAACACTGTCTTCGGGTTTGGCTCCAACATCACGTCCTTCACGTGGTTCATCTAGCGTACCTAAATGAGATGCAAGATGCATGTGTATGAATGTGATGAATGGTAACACAAGATGCATCACATAAGCATTCAAGACAACACAAGATTATGTAAGACATAGACACCAATAGCTATTTAACTATCATCACACAACTAACTATAGAGAGCAAGCACATCAAGCATGACACAAGTTTAATAAGGTCACAAGTATCATAACTTGATCATCAACAAAGCCACACTTAGCAATATACAAGCAAACAACTATAATTGGAATCTGTCAATTTCTGGACATGCAAACAGCAGCTACAAGATTTAGCCATAACTGGAGTTACACAAATCCAAATGACTTGCAAGAAGACATTATGGAAATCTTATGAAATTTTCTACAATTCATATTTAAACCTATCAGCATGATTCCAAAGTTAACAAGGTTAAACAGGCACATTTCTCAAGGCTGGTCTAGAAATTCCAGAAAGCTACAATTTCTGAAGACTAACTTAGAACAGTCATAACTCACAAACTACTTGGCCACATGCCATGAAAATTTAACACAAGCTAGTTAGGTGAGTTATCTACAACTTTCTTATTATCATCTCAAGATGATTCTACAGTTAGAAGGGTCAATTAATCCAATAATTGCATCTCTGTCCAAAACATAGACAGAAACTGACATGCCACTTTAAACAGCTATAAATGGAGTTATACATATCCAATAAATGTGGTTCTAGACTTTTTAGAAAGCTTATCAAATTCTAAACAACTTTGTTGTAAACACCTAAAGCAAATTCTACTATTAAGAAGGCCCCACAATACCAACAAGGTAACCCTGTCAGAGTTTGGGCAGAAACAACCACTGATATTTAAGCAAGTATAACTCAAGATCTACTTAACAAAAAATCATGATATTTAGCTTTTTGAAAATCTTAATAAAAGTACTACAACTCATGTATTATCACAAAGTCATGATTCATAACCTAACTAGGCCAATTAATTTAATCTTGCAGGCCTATTCAGAATAGGGGTAAGGCAATACAGGCAATTTGTTATTTTTATAGATCTTAAACTATCAAGCCTAAAATACTGAAATTTTTACCATACATCACTAATCACATCAGTAACACTTCATAAAAATTTTACATTTATTTGAGTAAAATAACTGCAGTTATAAAAAGAACAAGACATGACTAGCATTAAGAACCTAACTGCCTAAATCTATTTTTACAGCTAAACCTTTAAACTAAAACATGTAATATTATAGATCTAGTGCACAGCGAATTTCATAAGGATTCCAAAAAGTCCACATTTGTTATTTTAGGATTTTTCTACTAATTAATACGGATTTTCAAAGTGTAGCATTCAAAACTGTAAAAACCAGAGAAAACAAGGAAATTGAAATCTTGCATCGGGGTCCCTGAGGAAAACATAAATTAAACATCAGCGAATCGACCCTTCTTGGCACTATTCACTGGAGTCACAAGTTCTTCACAAAACCCCCTGCCTTTTCCCTTATTCGAGCGCGAGGTCCCTCTTCTTCCTCCTCCGGCCGGAACAGAGCAGCACGCCGGCGCTCGCTCTTCCGGCCACCGTGGTGCTCACCGGCGGCGAAGGAGGGGTGGAGGAGCACCAAGGGAGCATAGCGGATCCGTAGGACTAACTTGCTCGGCCTGAGATGAGCCCGGACGTGCTGGCCGCGGTAGCGGCGATCTTGGCCCTCCTCGGCCATGGCGGCGCCCGCGCACGGCCGGCTATTTCAGCTGCGAGGAGACACGGAAGTGGAGGTGGACGGCAACGTTCATGTAGCTAGGCATGGAGAGTCCAAGGGGCAGCAGCAACGCTAGCAGTAGTGAGCTCGGCGGTGGCATCCATGGTGGCCGTGCTCCGGCGTGCGCGCGCGCAGAGGAAATGCACCAGGGAGGGCGAGAGCGAGGGAGGGAGGCATGGAGACACCCGGGCGCTCGGTTTGAAGCAGCAGGGCACGAGGCGGCACGTGGCATGGAGGTCGGACGCACGTCAGCCATGGTGGGGCGCGCTCTGGTGCATGGCCGCCACGAAGTCATTCTGACGAACACGCGGCGGGCGACGGTGAAGGTGATGTGGGGAGCCAGTTTGGGCCACTTCCAGGCCGAATCAGACATTGGGCCAAGAATGAAGTTTGAAGCCCATGAACTGCTCTTCATTTTTCATTCAGAGACCAAGGTCATTAGAGCTCTTCAACGGCGGGTAATTAAGCCACAAACTGCTAGTGTCAGCGTATTAACAGCGACAAGCAAACGTTCAAATTGACGATGAAAACGAGGTCAAACTGGTGCCATCTTTTTACATGCCCTTCCTCATGAACTTAGCTCCAACTTCCATTTTGGGGTCAAGTCAAGTTACTTAACAAAATTTGGAGAACGCGAGACGTCAATGCCGATGTCGATGAATTTCAGACTTAGAATATTTCTAAGTGCTGAAATTAGCAGCAGGTTCCAACTTCGTGCCTCTGTTTGACTTATTTCCAAGTTGATCTAGCTCTTGGTCCAAAAATAAAGTTTGTTCTACATGATATGGACTACAACTTTCATTTAAGGTCCAACCTCAACACTGGTATAGAACCTGTTGTTCTACTTTGACCAAAGTAGGATCACGATGAAGCTTAAATTATCCTTTTTGATCCATTGGAGCATTTTCTTGGCATTTTCCCAACATGAACCTTTCATGACTTTTGTTGTAGAGTTCATCTAGAGTCATTTGGGCATGGTTGCAAGTTTTGGTTGACATCTCATGTTCTCATTCACTTAATAGCGCAATTCAAGCACTTAGTAAAATCATTCCAACAAGGATATAACTTATCATTTCATGTGACTTTTTGATTCCAAGCTTCATGAAACTTTTCGAGTGATCCATATAGATGGGTATTGATATGAGACACATGAAGGTATTCCAATAACACCAGCCAAGCATATATCTTGAAACGGGCCTATATGTAAAGCAAGGGTGCAATATCCGAGTTTAGGTTGGGGCTTATTTCCATAGGTTTGACCTTGACATCTCCAACACCACTTAACATGTCATGGTTGAGCTTAAACCCATTGCTTAACTAGTGACAAACACCTAGGGTGTTACAGCCCTCCCCCCTTAAAGGAATCGCGTCCCGAGATTCGATGCGAAAGACTTTTAAGGGAAGAGAAACATGTCATCCAGTTTCCAACATCAGTGATAGCATTAGGCTACTTAACTTTGGAGCATCAGAGAGGCTAATTTGGTCATGACACTTTTTGATACTTGCTCTTCGTCGTAAGCTGTTGTCTGAAGAATTTCCTTCTTCGGCCTTCATGAAGTATTGTTACTTTGGGAGGAATCCAAGATAGCAATGTCCTACGTACTTTATCCTTGATGTACGAAGAGCGATACAAACGTAGACTAAATACTTGTAGCATCTACTTCCCTAGTGGATACAACACATACCATATGGACTTTGCACTAGATGATAATCTTCTGAAGGATACTCGTTGCAATGGTTCCATGTGTGCAGTTCTCTTTCTCTGATAACAATATTGTATGGTCTGAGTCTGCCGAGTGAGTGGTAAACATAGTAGCTGACTCTGTCGGCTCAACGTTCTCGATGATCATTCCTTAGGGAGCCTTCGTATCCAAGTTGCAACAGTGATCTGGGTTGAATCTGATGCAACCTCTTGGGTAAAAAAAAACACATATAAGGTACCAAAGGCATGTCAGCATTAGAGAACCATTGATGCAGAAAGATGTTAGCATGGCTTGGAGGACAACACAAGTTGCAAGTAATCACAAAACTAGGGACTAGGTCACTATCAAGCAGGTTGAGTACAATTTGCCTTCGTGGTGCAGTTGCACAACAAGTTGGGTTGACTTGCATCGTAGCAAAACCAGCCTTCTTACTACATTTGTCGTCGAGGCTTCCATTCTAAGGCCAATCAATATCCCAAAAACCATAATCCAAAAATCTGCGGTTTGACACCTTTCCAATTGCTTTCGAATTGCAAGGGCACAATTTTGACTTCTAGAACACCTTGACTGCTCACGCATCGCTGATCTAAGAGGGCAAAGACAAGGCACATAGGGGTGCAATTAGTCTTCTCAAGGGTATGGAGGGTAGTCTAACAGCAATACACCTACAAGTTGTAATTTCTTGGCATGAATTACCAACACAACCGTCTAATGTAAAGGATGATAGCAGTCACAGCGAAATTGCAGATTCTGTACCCTTTTGTTTTCTATTCATATCTCACAAACTACTGCTCCAATATGCACAAATTTTTGTGGACATGTAGATCCATGGGTCTTCTAACTACTCACCAAAATTCAACTCAAATGGACACCGTTTGACCATCCAAACAATTCATCTACCAAAACTGCTCTGTTCTAAAATGGCAGCAAACCGAGCCAACAAGATATCTCTTAAATCTGATGTTTTACTCAACCAATACTCAAACCAACTTAAGACATTGAAGGATCCTAAGCGAGGAATGAGATCACCAAGTTTGGGGTCAATCCAACTTCGTTTGAGTCACTAATCGCTGGCTTGAAGATAACCGGTTTAGTGCCACAAAATCTGGACATATTTCGTGTTCTCCCTTTTCTTTGCTTTCACTCATTGATGTGTGTGTTTTGCACTCTCTAACCTTTCTCATAGCAGCAGCAGCCTTTCCCTAGCTAAGGATGGAGGCTAGAGTTTTCCTCACATGCTTCTTAGGTAACAATTTCCGCCATTGATCTAGATACCAACTTGACTATGCACAAGCATTGGACTTATGGGCTGTTTTCGCAGGGCACAAAACATTATTCCACATGTAGGGCATTTCTACATTGACAAGGAACCATTCCTATATATCCTTCGGCACTTCATCCAATAGAGTCCGGACACATGTATAATTGGCACCTTGGGGCATAAAGAAGCTAACTAAAATCTGGGATGTGCTTTCACTAGCTCTTTACTTAGCTGATATAGCATCCAGCACTATCTGTGTGAGTGTCCAAGATGGACTTGACTTGATAGCACATTTGGAGAAGAAGTAGCACTTGCATTGCGGGGCCAGGTTTGCTGTTTCCTTGATCAACATTGTTCTGTGAGATCTGGCCTTCGTAGTTACCAATAGTCGTTACTTAACTGAAGACTAACTTTCCTACTGGTAACAAATCAGTTGTCCCTCAACACTAAAAATATTCCAAATCTTCACTCTTGATAATAAAAATTGTGGTCGAAGCCTACAGATGGTCGCCATTGAAGTCAGCAGAAAGGGGTCACACCAAAGGAGGTCGGTTCGTCTACGTCATCCTTATGCACCTAAAGATTGAGAACTTGGACATGAATCTCATATATACCAGGTGACCTATTACAGCACATAATCTCCTGGTCCATTTATCATCCGACTGATAACTTGTTCAACCTTAAGTGTGGTGCACCTTTCTGATCCAATGAAAATGACATAAGTTGCTCACTAGATGATCGACATCATTACAGGGACAGTCACGTCGAGCAGAGTCACTTGTCTACCCTCTTGCAGTCTGTTTATGTTCCTGTTAGTGACCTGTTCTTCAAAGGTTAACCGTTGGATGACTTCACAAGGGAGTCCTATTGCATCTAGTTCGACATATAGATCGCTTGACATGATAAGGAGAGATAACCAAGGAAGAGCTCAAGTGAGAATAACATATCGATGCAGTTCTGCAATGGATCATGACTAGAAACCTCGATACCAGCGTGTGCCGAGCAGCACAACCTTGTGTGCGCACCCACAGGAGGCTCTCGGTTTCGTCGTGGCACCATAGATCGCTAATCGTGGCACCATTACTAAACATATAACCCACAAGAAATCTCACATGGCATAAATTGGGTTGCATAGGAGCAAGCACTATGCGAAGGAGGGATAGCAAACAAAGGTAGTCACAAGGTTAGGAGTCAACAAGCAAGGGATCCGAAAATCAAAACACAACGCAAGAGAGCATAGCTTAATTGCCAAAGACAACTAAGCAGGGGACTTCTTGCCAAATTTCCATATATGTCTTGTGTCCACCAAGTGATTACCAAAACTTGGACGTGGTTCTAGGATAGCGCTCTTCAACACTCGTATGCTTACCGAGGACAAAAGGGGTGATAACTATGGCACTAATTAGATAACAAGCATACATACCCACCACTTGGCTAAACTAGAGGACATTAAGCATGTAACCACAATTATTTCTAGCAAGGCTAAGCACACACTTTTCTCAAGCACTTCCTATTCAAACAACATGGAACACGACATTCTTGTTTAACTCCACACAAGGAAGATAGTGCAATACATCGACCACAAGTTACTTAGTACTTAGAACAAGGAAGGGAAGCATATTGATGCACAAGCACAAACATGATGCATGCTCATCCTATTCGTCCTCATGAAATTGCTAGCCTAAGGTGGCAATCACGTTCTATGTCGGTGGCATAACACGTACTCTCTCGATATATAGCTAGTCGTCAGCTACATTCAATCTACACATTCGTGGTTAGCGTACCTGCAGGCAAATTCATTGTAGCCCATTCCCACAAGAGATAAATAAGCGCATAATGAAAACAGTAAACTAAGATACTCTCCATATATACATCCCCAGATGTATATACTTTGATATCCATAGCTACCCGATACATATACCCGCAATTAAGTACCTTCATATATACATGTGTGTAACATGTAAATATTCCAGTAACCACAGCTAACTCTCCCCTAGACCGACAGTTGGACGGTCATGCTCTCACAACTCACACTTACCTGGGCGTAGAGGCAATTGATCCATACATTACCATTCAAACGAATGGCATCCATACAATAGCACGCCGTATGGACGACGAAAGTAAAATTTTCAATAAAGTACATCCCCCAAAGTTAGTACTTAGATAGCCACCTAATAGTCCTTAACTAGGCATAAAGGAAGATGTCCCTAGCATAGTTTTGCAAATAAGTTTTGACAAATTTGCCTGTAGCAAAAGTTTTAGTTAAAATAGACCTTTTAAAACCAAAACTTAGCTTTTAAAACTATGTACCTGACAGTATTATGCTTAATCTCGCTCTGATACCAGCTGTGACAGAACCGCCCAATTTATACAAGATCAAGTACGGTTGTCCCCGCTAACATATTGACACACCCATACTTTCACTCATATAAACCTGGTAGTCCGCCGAGTGTCCCGAAAGACCTCGGTAAATCAACATCACAACCAAGATCGCGTGATTAAGCAAATACACATCACATACATCGGGTTGCAGCGGAAATAATATTACAAAGGGGTTAACAAATAATAGTACAAGTTTGAGTTTCAAAATCGCTTAGTGAAAACAACATAGCTTTCAAATGATTACATTAATATAAGTTCCAAATATATTGCTAGCATAGTGACATCATCCGACAAAAGCATATAGATGAGAAGTAAGTATAGAATCACCGAGCCCACCGGTGGTTAGCCACCATCATCAACAGGTCGAGAACATCACCTGCAACAAGGTGGGATAAACCCTGAGTACTCGAATGTACTCAGCCAGACTTACCCGTCTTAAACCAAAATAAAGCGACACCAAGGATTATGCAAGGCTTTCTTTAGTGGGCTAGCTGACTTATTTGCGAAAAGCATAAGCTATCATGAAGAAACCATTTTAAATACTTTGCATCATCTTTATTATGACCTATCTATCTAGGTAAGCACCTGTACTATAGCAATCACTTGATTAACCAATAACATCTAGTTACCAATTTAGATTTAGCATATCCCATACCATCCATATAACCATCATTGTTCCATAATAATTACTACGATGAAGTAACTTGAGTCAAATGCTCACTATCCAGGAGCGATGGCGATTCGAATCGATTCCTAACCAGCTGGTGATTTATTCCTTACACAAACCTCACTCACCCGCTAAAGTGAGATATTGATCACCGAGTCAGCTTTCCAGGAATCTCGAGTTTGCCAGGAACCACATGTACCCAGGGGCCGACCGACTGCACTTTGGTCTTATCATCTCGCCCCCGTGTCCTACCACACCTGCTCCGGCATAGTGCGTTACGGGCAATCTACTCGGCCCGAAAAATCTCCCAGCTTCACGGTCGGAAGGTACTTTATCCGGCCAGCTAAATGTAAGGCATGCGTTCAACATGACTCGAGGCCCAACAACGGTCGGTCCTTAATCGACACAGACAGAAACTAACAGCACCCCAGAACCCTGTCTGGTTGCCTCCAACTTTTTCCGTCCGGTCTCCAATTCTCCATCACACATGGTTAATTCTAGGATATCATTCTTTCCATAGCTAAATTCTTCCAGTAACCACCTATCAATGTAGGTGACCGGATATCACCGATCGCTACCGGTCTAAGCAAGGCTAAGCAGTTATTCGATCCTGACCTAACAGGGTAAAAAGGTAATAAGGTAGGCAAGGATAGTAATAAATGCATCAACGGTTTCAATCAACTCCTACAACTTAATGCAACAATATATAACTCATATATAGAAAGAATTGCTTTTATAAATTAGGAGACTTATAATGCTCCGGGGCTTGCCTGGGATCCGACACAAGTCAGTTCAGTTAGCTTGCACCATCCTGGTGACATCTCAGATCCTAGCACTCGCTTAGTCCTTCCATCTTCGGGACAGATCCATCAAACACTATCTTCGGGTTTGGCTCCAACATCACGTCCTTCACGTGGTTCATCTAGCGTACCTAAATGAGATGCAAGATGCATGTGTATGAATGTGATGAATGGTAACACAAGATGCATCACATAAGCATTCAAGACAACACAAGATTATGTAAGACATAGACACCAATAGCTATTTAACTATCATCACACAACTAACTATAGAGAGCAAGCACATCAAGCATGACACAAGTTTAATAAGGTCACAAGTATCATAACTTGATCATCAACAAAGCCACACTTAGCAATATACAAGCAAACAACTATAATTGGAATCTGTCAATTTCTGGACATGCAAACAGCAGCTACAAGATTTAGCCATAACTGGAGTTACACAAATCCAAATGACTTGCAAGAAGACATTATGGAAAGCTTATGAAATTTTCTACAATTCATATTTAAACCTATCAGCATGATTCCAAAGTTAACAAGGTTAAACAGGCACATTTCTCAAGGCTGGTCCAGAAATTCCAGAAAGCTACAATTTCTGAAGACTAACTTAGAACAGTCATAACTCACAAACTACTTGGCCACATGCCATGAAAATTTAACACAAGCTAGTTAGGTGAGTTATCTACAACTTTCTTATTATCATCTCAAGATGATTCTACAGTTAGAAGGGTCAATTAATCCAATAATTGCATCTCTGTCCAAAACATAGACAGAAACTGACATGCCACTTTAAACAGCTATAAATGGAGTTATACATATCCAATAAATGTGGTTCTAGACTTTTTAGAAAGCTTATCAAATTCTAAACAACTTTGTTGTAAACACCTAAAGCAAATTCTACTATTAAGAAGGCCCCACAATACCAACAAGGTAACCCTGTCAGAGTTTGGGCAGAAACAACCACTGATATTTAAGCAAGTATAACTCAAGATCTACTTAACAAAAAATCATGATATTTAGCTTTTTGAAAAGCTTAATAAAAGTACTACAACTCATGTATTATCACAAAGTCATGATTCATAACCTAACTAGGCCAATTAATTTAATCTTGCAGGCCTATTCAGAATAGGGGTAAGGCAATACAGGCAATTTGTTATTTTTATAGATCTTAAACTATCAAGCCTAAAATACTGAAATTTTTACCAGACATCACTAATCACATCAGTAACACTTCATAAAAATTTCACATTTATTTGAGTAAAATAACTGCAGTTATAAAAAGAACAAGACATGACTAGCATTAAGAACCTAACTGCCTAAATCTATTTTTACAGCTAAACCTTTAAACTAAAACATGTAATATTATAGATCTAGTGCACAGCGAATTTCATAAGGATTCCAAAAAGTCCACATTTGTTATTTTAGGATTTTTCTACTAATTAATACGGATTTTCAAAGTGTAGCATTCAAAACTGTAAAAACCAGAGAAAACAAGGAAATTGAAATCTTGCATCGGGGTCCCTGCGGAAAACATAAATTAAACGTCAGCGAATCGACCCTTCTTGGCACTATTCACTGGAGTCACAAGTTCTTCACAAAACCCCCTGCCTTTTCCCTTATTCGAGCGCGAGGTCCCTCTTCTTCCTCCTCCGGCTGGAACAGAGCAGCACGCCGGCGCTCGCTCTTCCGGCCACCGTGGTGCTCACCGGCGGCGAAGGAGGGGTGGAGGAGCACCAAGGGAGCATAGTGGATCCGTAGGACTAACTTGCTCGGCCTGAGATGAGCCCGGACGTGCTGGCCGCGGCAGCGGCGATCTTGGCCCTCCTCGGCCATGGCGGCGCCCGCGCACGGCCGGCTATTTCAGCTGCGAGGAGACGCGGAAGTGGAGGTGGATGGCAACGTTCATGTAGCTGGGCGTGGAGAGTCCGAGGGGCAGCAGCAGCGCTGGCAATAGTGAGCTCGGCGGTGGCATCCATGGTGGCCGTGCTCCGGCGTGCGCGCGCGCAGAGGAAATGCACCAGGGAGGGCGAGAGCGAGGGAGGGAGGCATGGAGACACCCGGGCGCTCGGTTTGAAGCAGCAGGGCACGAGGCGGCGCGTGGCATGGAGGTCGGACGCACGTCGGCCATGGTGGGGCGCGCTCTGGTGCATGGTCGCCACGAAGTCATTCTGACGAACACGCGGCGGGCGACGGTGAAGGTGATGTGGGGAGTCGGTTTGGGCCACTTCCAGGCCGAATCAGACATTGGGCCAAGAATGAAGTTTGAAGCCCGTGAACTGCTCTTCATTTTTCATTCAGAGACCAAGGTCATTAGAGCTCTTCAACGGCGGGTAATTAAGCCACAAACTGCTAGTGTCAGCGTATTAACAGCGACAAGCAAACGTTCAAATTGACGGTGAAAACGAGGTCAAACTGGTGCCATATTTTTACATGCCCTTCCTCATGAACTTAGCTCCAACTTCCATTTTGGGGTCAAGTCAAGTTACTTAACAAAATTTGGAGAACGCGAGACGTCAATGCCGATGTCGATGAATTTCAGACTTAGAATATTTCTAAGTGCTGAAATTAGCAGCAGGTTCCAACTTCGAGCCTCTGTTTGACTTATTTCCAAGTTGATCTAGCTCTTGGTCCAAAAATAAAGTTTGTTCTACATGATATGGACTACAACTTTCATTTAAGGTCCAACCTCAACACTGGTATAGAACCTGTTGTTCTACTTTGACCAAAGTAGGATCACGATGAAGCTTAAATTATCCTTTTTGATCCATTAGAGCATTTTCTTGGCATTTTCCCAACATGAACCTTTCATGACTTTTGTTGTAGAGTTCATCTAGAGTCATTTGAGCATGGTTGCAAGTTTTGGTTGACATCTCATGTTCTCATTCACTTAATAGCGCAATTCAAGCACTTAGTAAAATCATTCCAACAAGGATATAACTTATCATTTCATGTGACTTTTTGATTCCAAACTTCATGAAACTTTTCGAGTGATCCATATAGATGGGTATTGATATGAGACACATGAAGGTATTCCAATAACACCAGCCAAGCATATATCTTGAAACGGGCCTATATGTAAAGCAAGGGTGCAATATCCGAGTTTAGGTTGGGGCTTATTTCCATAGGTTTGACCTTGACATCTCCAACACCACTTAACATGTCATGGTTGAGCTTAAACCCATTGCTTAACTAGTAACAAACACCTGGGGTGTTACAGTTTGACACCAAGCTCGACCACAATGCGCAAACCATGTAGGCATGCTTCGTACTCGGTGGCATTATTTGATGCTGGGAAATAAATCCTAAGGACGTACCGGAGCTGCTCCTTGGATGGTGACACGAAAAGGACTCCTGCTCCTACACCGTCGATGTTGAGAGAGCCATTGAAGTACATCTTCCAATACTTATCGGGCCCCTGAGAGGCAGGTGTGCTTAAGTCCGTCCACTCGACGATGAAATCGATAAGTGCCTAAGACTTGATTGTAGTACAACTTACAAATTCCAAGGAGAAAGGGCATAGCTCCATTGCCCATTTGACGATGTGTCCGTTCGCATCCTTGTTGCGAATGATGTCTCCCAGAGGGTACTCGGTCATGACCACCACATGATATCCGTCGAAGTAATGTTTCAACTTTCGGGATGTTATCAGTATGGCGTAGATCAGTTTCTGAATCTGTGGGTACCTGGTCTTGGATTCATTGAGTACCTCATCGATGAAATAGATTGGTCGCTGTACCTTGTAGGCATGGCCAGGCTCATCGCGCTCGATCACCATGGCAGTGGAGACCACCCGATTAGTTGCTGTAATGTAAAGTAGGAGGGTTTTATCTTCTCTGGGAGTAGTGAGGACCGGAGGTGATATAAGGTATTGTGTTAGCTATGTGAAGGCAGCGTCTGCTTCCTCTGACCACTCAAACTTCTCGGATGCTTTGAGCAGCTTGAAAAATGGTAGTCCTTTCTCTCCTAATCTTGATATGAAATGACTGAGAGCAGCCATGCACCTGGTAAGCTTCTAGACATCCTTCACCTTTTTGGGCGGCTTCATGTTTAAGACAGCTTTGACTTTCTTCGGGTTAGGGCGTATGTCGTCGTGACTGACGATGTTGCCAAGCAGTATACCAGAAGGAACACCAAAGATGCACTTCTTTGGGTTTAACTTCCATTGGAATGTATTAAGGGCTGCAAAGGTGCGTGTCAGGTCATCAACAAGGGTATGTGCTTCCTTGGTCTTGACAACTACGTCATTGACATAAGCCTCGACAAGGTTATTTTTTATCTCGTCTTTGAGGCAGGCCTGTATGGCGCGTTGATAGGTAGCCCTAGCGTTCTTGAGCCTGAACGACATGGTCATGTAGCAATAGGCACCAAAAGGCGTGATAAAAGATGTCTTGATCTGGTCATCCTTTTTGAGAGCGATCTAGTGATAACCAGAGTAGCAATCGAGAAAGGACAGCAGCTCGCAATCGGCGGTTGAATCTACAACCTCGTCTATGTGAGGTAAGCCGAAGGGGTCTTTAGGGCAGTGTTTGTTGAGATCAGTGTAATCAACGCACATTCTCTATTCATTATTCTTTTTGCGTACAAGAACCGGGTTGGCTAACCACTCCGGATGATACACTTCTTTGATAAATCCGGCTGCCAAAAGCCATGTAACTTCTACCCTAATTGCCTCATTCTTGTCGTGAGCGAACCATCGTAGCTTCTGCTTGATAGGTTTGGCCTTGCCATTGACATTCAAGGAGTGCTCGATCAAGTTCCGAGGTACACCGGGCATGTCAGCAGGTTTCCATGCGAACACATCCATGTTGCTCCTCAAGAACCTGACGAGCGCGTCTTCCTATTTGGGATCTAGGTTGGCCTCGATAAGGGCCATTTTGCTGGGATCACCATCGACCAGTTGGATCACCTTGTGCTCCTTAGACTTGATGTTCTTGCATGGAGCCTTGAGCTCTAGGATCTCCAGGTGGTCGGCTAAGGTCTTCTTAGCGTCGAGCATGATCTCAGCCATGCGAATAGAGAGGTCGTGAGCCTCTGCTATTTTGAAGCTGTCGTCCTCGTAGGTGTAAGCTGCGTATATGTTGCCCCTGAGAGTTAGAACTCCTTTCTCGGTAGGCATCTTGAGCACCAAATACCTATAGTGAGGTATGGCCATGAACTTGGTGAGCGATGGTCGACTAAGGATAGCATGGTAGGTGCCGTCGAAGTTAGCGACCACGAAGTTGATGTAGTCGGTGCGGAAGTAGTCTGGGGTACCAAACTGCACAGGTAGCGTGATCTGCCCGAGAGGTGTAGTGCTCTGACCGGGGAGAACACCCTAGAACTGTGCCTCATATGGTATGAGATCCGCCTGGGTTATCTTCAGGGATGGCAGACTGTTCTTGAACAGTATATCGATAGAACTGCCACCGTCAATCAGCACTCTATCGAACTGAACCTTGTTGATACAAGGATCGAGGACTAGGGGAAAATGTCTTGGCTCAGGTATTGCCGCCCATTAGTCCTTTTTGTCGAAGGAGATCTCGCGGTGAGACCAAGGAGGGAGCTGCGGATCAGCGATGAGGTTGTTGGTGTTGGCCACATTCAAGCAGGCATGGGCGAGCAGCTTGCGTTCTTGTTTGGTCTCGATGGACACTTTGCCTCCAATGATGGTGTGGATGCGATCGGTTGGCTTAATGTACTTGTGACGGGGATCTGTGTCTTCATCATCGTTGTCTTCGTTGTGCTGTTCCCCTACGTCGTTAGGCTTGTCGGATGTATTCGGAGCCTATTGATACGTGTAGATAGACTTGAGAACACGGCAATTCTCCATGGTATGGTTTGACTTGGGGTGGAGCTGGCAGGGCCCTTTCAATGCTTTGGTGTAGTCTTCTTCATAGTTACGACGTTCGCCACCTTTTTTAATGGTGTTGACCTCACCATCGTCTTCACAAGCACGCTTGCCCCTGTAATCGTCACGGTGGTTACGTCGCTGATTACGTTGGTCACGGGAGTCGTTGCGCTGGTTGCGGCGGTCAAAATTGTCATTCCAACCACAATTGTCGCGGTAGTCGTCATGGTGTGGGGGTGGTCGGAGCATGGAACCCTTGCTGCTTCTTTGATAATTATCTTTTTAGCGTTGTTGGCGTCCACATATTTCTTAGCAGTGGCCAGGAGTGTTGTGACCAATTCAGGTCTCTTGCAAAGGAGCTTGTCCCATAGGGCATCATGGAAGCAGAGACTAGTGATGAAAGCCTCGATTGCCTTGTTGTCAGAGATTGACGGGACCTTGATACGCATCTCTGAGAAATGCCAGACGTACTCACATAGTGGCTCATCTTTTCGGTCTTGAATCCACTGCAGATCATATTTGTTGTCGGGTTGCTCACAAGTAGCAATGAAGTTGTCGATGAAAGCTTACTTGAGCTCTTGCCAAGAATCAAAGTAGTTCGTCGGTAAGCTGACCAGCCATTGGTGACCTACATGGCCGACAGCGACTGGGAAGTAATTAGACATGACATGCTCATCAGCCATGGCTGATCTGCACGCAGTTTCGTAGAGCATGACCCATAATTCGGGGTTCTCCTTGCCATCGTACTTCTGAAGTTTTTCGAGCTTGAAGTTCTTGGGCCATATGACTTGGCGAAGGTGCAGAGTAAACTGCTTCAAACCCGGAGGGCCGTGGGCAGTATCATATTCCATACGGCGATAGCTTTCGTGGGATGCACGATCGTTAGCTCTTTGGTTGATGCGATCATGTCCTCCGAGGTAATGGCAGAGATCGTTATTGCCATCACGGCGATCTCGGTTGCCATCCTGATTAACCTTGCGACCATGGTTATCGCGGCGATTATCATGGTTGTCTTGGCGGTTGTTGTCCCAAACATCGTGGCGGTTGTCCTCCCGACGGCGGTTGATGTCTCGACCACCATCATGGCCACCGTTTCCACCTTGATGGTTGTCTGATGGGTCGTTGTTGCGCGAGCCATGTTGGTTGAGTGGCTGTGAGCGACTTGAGTACTGGCTGCTATGGCTTGATACAACTGAGATGGATGGAGCCCAAGCTTGATTTACAATCTCTGCGGTCTAGGCCATAGCAGCCATCAAGTAAGCTTGTATATCATCACGAACTACCTATGTTTTTGGGGTGTTGGGTAGTTGTTGCATTGTCGCCATAGCAATAGCTACGTTGACGCTTGGAGTCCTGAAGACCTGCTTGTCCCCCACCCTATCAAAAGCATTGTTAAGGTCATGTGGCTGGACCCTTATGCGTCGGGCCTCCTCTTCTACCTCGGCTTCAATTTGTCGGTGATTAAACCGGTCAATATTGCGTGCTTCACGTGCTAGCCTTTCTTGTTCTGTTTCGCCGACCGCCGGCGGTTCATCATTACTGACAACATTGATCAAGTCTCCTCGCCTTGGTGGGAAGGACAGGAATAGTGGGAAACCCGAGGCATGGTCTGGGGTATCCAGATCGTATTCAATGGCTTCATCATCATGATGCTAGAGCTCGGTGTGGACGGAGGCATTAGATGCGATGCTGGACGAGGAGCTTGAGCGACCCTCTTGAACTGTGTGGACCGATCCTTCTTGATAATCCTAAATTCAGACCATGTTGACAAAGTTGTGCAGGCCATAGGGCTGGACATGGTGATTCTCCATCGAGGCTTCATACTTAGAGAGTCAGAGACCTATCGTAGGGGCTGGCCGGCGATGGACGGAGCGCCCTTTAGGAGTAGATGTGACCACGAGATCCGTATCGAGTTGTACAGGATGACTGGCCCGAGCTGGTTGGGTAGATCTGTTGTGGGTTGAAGTTACTTGCTCATTAGGTTGACTTTGAATCGAACTTACCAGAGCCAGGGTTTTGGCAAGTTTGGTGCCGACCCGATTGATGGAGTCGAGCAAGTCGGTGTTGTCGATCTGCCTCCTTTTATAGCGAGGAAGCAGACGATGGGTTGTCGGTGTGGCTGAAGATGATGCTGGCGTGGTCAGAGCCAGATCCACCATGGTCGGAGCCAGATCCACCATGGTCGGAGCTAGATCCTCCATGGTCAGAGCCATAGCCGATGCAGGTGAAGTAGTGGTCGGCGCAGATTGAACTCGCACCTCCTCTAGGGTCATGGCGATGAAGTCGTTGAAGCCAGTGGTCCAGGTGATCTGGCCAATGGTGAACGTGAGGTCGTTCGGTGTAGCCATGGAACCAGGGATGATGACCATCTTGTTCACCTGGAGAGCAGTACGCATACCCCCTACCTGGTGTGCCACTATCGATGAAATATGGTCGGCCATCTACCTAGGGGTATGCCCAAGGTAGTAGATTATCGGTAGATAGATGCGCAAGCAACAAACAAGATGGTTATGCAAGACAGACATAAGGTTTTATCCAAGTTCGGCCACCGTAAAGGCATAATACCTACGTCCTACATCTGATTGTATTGTTGGATGTCAATGAGAGATGTTTTTTAGAGGGGTCCCCTGTCCGCCTTATATAGTCTGGAGGGTAGGGTTATAGATCTAGAAACTAATCCTAGCCACTTACAATTTTCATAGGTGGCCAGATAAGGATTCCTATTCTAACCAACCAGGATCTTGCTTGATCTCCAAATCTGCCTTGACTCCTTTCACGGGATTCCGAACAGGTTACCCGGGCCGCGTGTCATCTTCTAGTGGGCCAGACCCCCTGATCTGAGCTGGCCCAGGCCTAGCCATAAGGGTATAGGGGTTAATACCCCCACAGTGCCCGAGGGCTGAAGGCGGCGCCTACTACTCTGTAGGGAGAAGAGCATACGCCCACAACACTATTCAGGCTCTGCAACGCCTAGAAGGGTCTAAAGCACCCATCCCGTCGTTCCTTGGTAGTATCTTTCTTGCCGAGGCACAGGGTATGGTCCCTGGTACAGTGGTTTTGACTTATGAGCCATGCCTTGCCTTTCTCTGCACATCTTCTGGTTCCCTTCGAATAGGGAGCCCCTGGTCGAATGGCTCCTGTCAGCCCTTAGTGCGCTGGTCGGAGAAGAGCAGTGAGCAGGCTTCCCATGAGCCCCGGTCGCAGGGTCGGAGCAGGAAGCAGTGCTGTGGGTGTCCCTTGGGTGAGACCGAGCCTGTCCCTCAGGGGTCGGGTGAGGCGGAGTCAATCCCTAAGCTCTCGGGCAAGGCGGAGCTAGCCCTTATCCCTTGGGCGAGATCGAGCCTGGCCCTTAGGGGTCGAGCGAGGCGGAGTCTATCCCTAAGCCCTCGGGCGAGGCGGAGCTGGCCCAAAGGCGTCGGGCGAGGTGGAACCAAACTTCCGTCATTCGGGCAAGGAACATAGTGGCGCCCTTGTCCGTCCAGAAGTTTTTAACGTTCGATGGTCATTAGTTCCACCTCCTTGGGTACCTCGGTATTAGGTCCCCAACACATTGTGATATTGGTTTTCTTGTTGGTTACTCATCAAAGTCCAAAGCATATAGAGTATTTAATCATGACACCGGCTTGGTTGAAGAAACATATGACGTGGAATTTGATAAATCTAATGGCTCCCAAGGAGCACATGAGAATCTTGATGATGTAGGTGATGAACCATTAAGGGAGGCTATGAAGAACATTTCGGTTGGAGACATCAAGCCTAATGATGATGAAGATGATGTACAAGTGATCAATCCTCCTTCTTCATTAAGTGTACCACAAGATGGTGAAAAAGATGGGAGAGTAGAAAATAAAGACACCCATGTCTCTCATGAGCAAATGGTGGTACAAGCACAAGATGTTGATGCTCCACAATCTCCCCCTCAAGCGGTTGATAAAAGAAATTCACCTCTACTTCAAGCTCATCCACAAGATCTCATCATAGGGAGTCCATCAAAGGGAGTAATGACTCGCTCACAAAAATTTGCTTTATTTATTGAACATCACTCTTTTGTCTCTTGTTTTGAGCCTACCAAGGTAGAAGAAGCTCTTCAAGATCTGGATTGGATCAATACCATGCATGAAGAGTTGAACAACTTCACCCGCAATGAAGCTTGGACTATTGAAGAGCGACCAAAAGGTGCAAGAGTCATTAGAACAAAGTGGGTGTTCCGTAACAAGAAAGATGATCAAGGTGTTGTTGTGAGGAATAAGGCAAGACTAGTTGCAAAGGGGTTCTCTCAAGTTGAAGGTTTGGATTTTGGAGAGACCTTTGCACAAGTTGCAAGACTAGAAGCCATTCGTATCCTTCTTGCATATGCATCACATCATAAAATAAAACTATATCAAATAGATGTGAAAAGTGCATTTTTAAATAGCTTTATTAATAAACTAGTCTATGTTAATCAACCTCCTGGGTTTAAAGACCCTAGATATCCTAATCATGTTTATAGGTTGTCTAAAACGTTATATGGGCTTAAACAAGCCCCAAGAGCTTGGTATGAGCGCCTTCGGGATTTCCTCATTAAGAAGGGCTTCACCATTAGAAAGGTCGATACCACACTATTCACCAAGAAGCTTGATGGACATATCTTCGTTTGTCAAGTTTATGTTGATGATATCATCTTTGGATCATCAAATGAAGATTCTTGCAAAGAGTTTGGTGAATTGATATCAAAGGAGTTCGAGATGCCAATTATTGGAGAGCTTACTTTCTTTCTTGGTTTTCAAGTCAAGCAAATGAGAGAAGGGATTTTTATCTCTCAAGAGAAATATATAAATGATCTTCTCAAGAGATTCAAGATAGATGAATGTAAGTCAATCAAGACACCAATGCCAACTAATGGACATCTCGACCTAGATGAGGGAGGTAACTCGGTTGATCAAACTCTCTATCGCTCTATGATTGGTAGCTTGTTATATTTAACCGTATCTAAGCCTGACAACTTGTTTAGTGTGTGTATGTATGCTAGATTTTAAGCTAATCCTAAGAAAACTCATTTGATTGCCGTTAAAAGAATCCTTAGGTATCTTAAGCACACACCAAGCAATGGCATTTGGTATCCCAAATGAGCTATATTTGAATTAGTTGGCTATTCTGATTCGGATTATGCCAGTTACAAAGTTGATAGAAAGAGCACATCCAAAGGGTGCCATTTGCTTGGTAGATCACTTGTGTCTTGGTCCTCCAAGAAACAAAATAGTGTGGCTTTGTCCACCGCTGAAGCGGAATACATTTCAAAGGATTGGGCTATCATGGTGGTCATGCCCCTACGATGGAAATCATTTCGGTTTTCAAAGGATGGATGACAAGGTTAATGATGGACTAGTTCTAAGTGTCGTTTGGTGTTGAGGAGACACTTAGAGTAGTTTAGGACTTTGTTTTTCCTTTGGCCATACTATTAAGTGGGGTATGGACGGGTAGCTTGACCTAGGTAAGTCTAGTGAGTTAGGTGTGGTGCACACTTGCTAAATCTAGCACTAGGTAGCTCCTAAAAAGCCCTTAGATCCATTGGAGCAAACTTCATTCACATATGATCAAGAGTTGAAAGTGAATGGAGGGTCAAATGCTGACCGGACGCTGGTTCTAGAGTGACCGGACGCTGGCGTAGAGTCCGGTCAGTTCATTTGATCAAGGTGAAATCGTCTGGTGTGACCGGACACTGAGAGGTGAAGTGACCGAACACTGGGTCCCAGCACTCGGTCGACTCCAGTAAGGCTCCAGAGAGGAAAAATCATGACCGGACGCGTCCGGTCACAACTTAAACACTGGAGATTAGGGAGAATTGACCGGAGCATCCGGTCAACATGACTGGAGTATCCGGTCACCCCGCAGAGGCTCATAACGGTTCGCTTTTTAGCCATGGTTATAAATACTTTCTCCATTCATGTGTGGGGGTACTTTTACTTATTCCAACAGCTGAAAAACACCTTTGAGAGTGCCAAGAAGAGCAAGGTCCTAGTGAGGTGATTGAGATTTGAGAATCCCAAAGAGAGCCCTTATTAGTGAAAGCAAGAGTAGCAAAGTGTGCATCCACCATTCTCATTAGGCTTGTTGTGGTCAAGTGAGAGTTCGTGCTTGTTACTCTTGGTGATCGCCATCACCTAGACGGCTTGGTGGTGATTGGGAGATTGATGATCATCCGGCGGAGCTTGTGGATGACCCAACTCAAGTTGTGAGCGGTTGTGGGTGATTCACCACGATGGAGTGTCTAAGAATCAACCCGTAGAGAGCACTTGATCCTTGCGTGGATCAAGGAGGAGCTACACCCTTACGCGGGTGCTCCAACGAGGACTAGTGGGGAGTGGCGACTCTCCAATACCTCAGCAAAACATCGTTGCATTCCTCCTTCTCTCTTTACTTTGAGCATTTACTTTGAGCAATTCAATTCTTGTCATTTACATTCATAGAATTGTCATGCTAGAGTAGGATTGGAACATAGGTTGCTAAATTTTTGTGCGGTAGATCAATAGAAACACTTTCTAGGCACAAGAGATTAATTGGGCTAATCGTAGGACTTAATTATTGCAAAGAAATTTAAAATTAGCCCAATTCTCCTCCCCTCTTGGGCATCTTGATCCTTTCAGACCGGTTGCAAGCGTGAAGAACAAGTCAGAGGCTTTGGAGCGATGGACCGCATGGCGGTGAAGCTTGAGCAAGACTTAACGCCGATGGACGAAGGCAACGGTGAAAAGCAAGTGAAGTCAAGATCGATGAACCAATATGATCACGTGATGATATGAAGTGGATCATATCATTGTTGATCATGTTGGTGCATGTGTTACATCAACATTGGAGGAGATGGAATGGAATGCGCAAGGCAAAGGTATAACCTAGGGCATTTCATTTCACCGGTCATAGGTGTGTAGAGAAGTTGATGACCGGGTTTAGGATAGATGGTCGTACTATCAAGAGGGGCAAACTTATTTGCATATCGGTCATCTAGTGCCACTTGAGTGATCTAACTTTGCATTGTCGCTAGGATTGAGTGGCGTGGCAAGTTGAGTGGCTAATCCTTTAGAAAATGATTGTGAAAATGCTAACACACATACACATGGTAGTGTACACTTGGTGGTGTACACTTGGTGGTGTTGGCACATTTGTAAAAGAGAAGAAGTTGGAGTTAATGTCGATCAACTCAGTGAAGGAACAGAGGCAAGAGTTTGTAACTCCACCGATGGAGTGTCTGACGGTGCCACCGGCGCCCTATATAGAAAAGATAGGGTCTCACAGAGGTGGACCGAACGCTAGTCATGTGGTGACTGGACACTGGGGTCCTGTGTCCAATTAGTGGTAGCAGCGAGTGCGTGGTTTTGGTCTTCGACCAGACACTGGTAGGGTGCGTCCGGTCAGGATGATGTACGGTGACGTAGGCGACACAAAGAAGTTAGAGAAGGATAGGACGCTGATGCTGCTTTCGATCGTGACCAACCGGACGTGTCTGGTCGCAACTGGAACCTTACTGCAAACAATCAGACACTGGGGTCCTACGTCCGGTCACTTTGAGCTACTGCGTCCAGTCATCACTTGACCGTTGAGATCGGGTAAATAGTGTTTAAAGCCGATGACGCGTGGCAAGCATCGGGCGATCAAACGCTGGGGTCCTGCGTCCGGTCGATCTGACCGGAGCGTCCGGCCGTCCCGCAATTTGTCCAGTGAAGGGGTAACGGCTAGTTTAGCCCATGGGGCTATAAATAGAAGGTGGTCTCAGCCATGGCTGGTGCTGAGCACCTCGGGAGACTTTGTGTCCATACTTGAGAGTGCTTAGAAGCCCTCCATCTCACATATGCTTAATAGTGATCATCTAATTGTGTGAGAGAGCGATTCTAGTGCGATTGCATCGTGAGGTTGCATTCAATGGCACTAGGGGATCGATTTGCAAGCCAGTGGTGCTTGTTACTCTTGAAGGTTGCCACCTCCTAGATGGCTTTGTGGTGGTCTCCGTCGAAGCCCGCAAGAAGCTTGTGCGGTGCTCCAGAGAAGAGCTTTGTGAGGGGCATTGTGCTCGCTCCGCGGGAGCCATAAAGAGCAACTCTAGTTGAGCGTGTCATTGAGCTACCCTCACTTTTGGGGTAGGTTCTTGTGGTGCCCGACGTGCGGGCTTGGCGGGTGATGCCAATTAGCCGCCGAACCACCAAGTGAGCGGTTGACACAACGGGAACTAGCATATTGGCAAGCACGTGAATCTCGGGAGAAAAATCACCGTGTCAACCTTGTTCCTCCCGTTGGTTTTGTATCCTCATTACACAAGCTTGTAATTACTTTCATATACATTGTGCTTGTGTAGTTGATTTTGTAATTAGTTAGCTTGTGTAGATTACTAGTTACCTTCTTGCTTGTGTAGCATAGAAGTAGCTCCCTTGCGTGGCTAATTTGGTTTATATAACCTTATTAGTCATATTGCTTAGTTTGTGTAGCCTTGTTAGGCATTGGTTGTCTTGTTATTGAGCATTGCTAGTGAGCTTAGTTAGCTTTGTGCTTTTGTTTATTAGCATGTCTAGGAGCTCCCTTATTGCTTGAAGTACTAGTGGTATAGGTTTGTGTGACCTTGCTCCTAGAATTGGTTAGGCGAGCTCTAGCTAGCCCGGCACCTTTGTTGCTTAATTAGGATCTTAGCGAGGTGCTAGAGAACATATATAGATGGGTGTAGTCTTGGCTATACCGATAGTTTTAATTCCGCACTTGTTTTGGTTAGCCGGCATGATTAAGTTTTAGAAATGACTATTCACCCCCCTCTAGTCGCCATCTCGACCCTACAGCGGCGTCCTTCCGATCCGCTTGCTCCCCATGGTGTGTCGTCGTCCCGTTCGTGACCTTCGGGCCGCTCCTGCTGCTCCCGTTCGACCCTGACTCGGACCGCGTCGGCTTCTACTGTGTCCCGGAGAAGAAGGTCTTGTCCAAGACGCTGCCCGACATGCGCGGCAAGGTGGCGTGCGGCTCCTCGTGTGGGCGGCTGACGCTTATGAACGAGGCGATGTCCGTGACGCTGCTGAATCCATTCGCCGGTGCCCGTGCCCCCCGCGTTGAGCTCTCGCCAGCAGGCGAACACGTTGCGGCGGCGTCCTTGTCGGAACGTGTGTCTAGGGTCCACGGCCGGTGGGTCCTCCATCCCACCAACGGCTACGGGGACGCGGATGTCGCAGGCAGAGCCCTCAAGCTAGAAGACATGAGGAACGTGTTCTTCCATGAGATCATGCTCTCGGCGCTGCCCGGTGCCGCCGACCGCGAGTGCGTGTCCATGGCCATGCTTGGGTGCTCCACGGAGGTCGCGTTCTGCCGGGTTGGAGTCGACAGCGCATGGACGCTGCTCGACACCAAACTGGAGTTCTCTGTGGGGTCCATCATCTACTGCCAAGACAAGTTCTTGGCGATCGACTACATTGGAGAAATCTCCGTCTACAGCAGCAACGCCGCCGGCGCTACTCCAACCGCGACGCTGCTGCCATTGTTGTCGCCACCTGCGGGGCTCTGCCACCACAGCAACCTAGAATCAAACGTTGAGTTGCACATTGTGGGTGCCATGGTGAGCACGTTCCATGAGATATAGAGCTTCACTTACAGCAGCGCGATCTACAAGTGCAACCTCCATGACCGTACGCCGAGAGACATCGATGATCAGACACTGTTCGTGTCTAAACATTTCAATGAAAGCTTCAGTGGAACAAGTGTATCAAAGTACAAGGAGAACAAAATCTATACGTCTGAGCCATTGTATGGGAATTCATACGACTTGGTCCATCGACTGGAGATTGTTGATATTGCTACCGGCGCATCCGAAGTGAAGCCCGTCCAGGAAAAGATGCAGGGTTCCGAGGCTCTAGGTTGCATTCGACCTAATCTCTGGAAGTTCTAGAGTTTGCGAGCCTACGACGCTGCGCATTCCGTGACTGTGTTAAATTCATAAACTTTATTTTTTTGATTAAATGTCACTTTAACGTTGATATTTAATTTAACAGTATTGTTATCTTATCGTGCGATCCGTGTGTTTTTAGTATAAATTGTTAATTATTCTGTAGCAACGCACGAACACGCTACCTAATTTTTATATAGTTATATCTATGAAAATTAGCAAATTGTTTCGACACGGGGAGTGCCTTAAGTAGATATGGCTTGCCACCAGGCAATCGTACAGGTGCGGACAAAAAAAACTGACAACGGTCAACGGGTTAGCCCGGACATAGGCGATTTGAATGAATAATGGCGAAGGAAGGCGTGTTTAGCGATTGTTTAAAATTGAGTGCCTGAATGTGATCGAGAGACGTAGAAGATTAAAAATGAATTGCTTGATTTATTGATTGATCGCTGTTATCATATTTCCAATTGCTTGATGCGCTGATCATGTCATTGAATCACCATAAGCTAAGGAAAATCCGACGCAGGACGACAGGAGGGATTCAAATCGCCGGTTTAAAATCAGACGCGGGACGACAGGAGGCTTCAACACGATTGGATATAGAGATCAATGTAGTATAAAATTATATTTCATGATGTATTTGGTGATTTCGTTTCATGTTAGGGGTGTTAATATATTTTTTCTATAAATAGTACTTGGCCCAGTAGTGTATCAATGAACGACCAGTCCGCATTGCAAATAGTATACCCTTTTCGCCTTGTCTCCCACTCCTTTCCGCCTTGTTCTTGCTCCGCAGGGATTTAATACTGAGACGGCAGCAAACTCCAATGAAATACAAGAGAAGGTATCCCTCATTTGTCAGTCAGAGACTCACAATATCACATGCGATCCACGATTTCATCAGATATACGCAAGACGAACCTCTATGGGCATCTAGAAAGTTTGAATAATTAGATGGACCTTCTGTAAGGTATAGGACTAAACTGAATGTGAAGGACCATGCTACTCTCACTTTATGTCAACGCACTTTCTGATTACACTTATCTAACAAAAATTCTGCGTGCTCGTGAACCAAGGAAATGGGCACGTCCATGTAGTTACAAAACTAGAGAGCACAACAAAACAACATTCTTTGATTGTTGGCTCAGCTTTCTGCGGACGCTTTCTTTCTCTTCTTTTTCCTTTTTTCATCCCCATCGAGCCTACTTGACCGCTTCGACAGCTCCTGCTTGATTTCCATGAGTTTCGCCTTGGCATCACGGAAAGGTGCATCTGATCTCATCGCCAACAATTCCTAAAACATGGGCACATAACATATATCAGCTAAACTTATAAGTAAAATATCTAGTAGCTCAAAATTTCAGGGAGAAAAAGAGACACCGTACTTTTATATGATCCATTGCAGCGAGGTTGAAGCCTATAGTATCCTTGCATTCCTGGGGGCAAAGTTAAGATGATGATCAGAATGTTGCAAAGCTGCTTTTTAAATTTCAAGAAAAGCTAAATTACCTTTACTCTACAGTAAAGAATATCCTTCAGTTCTGTCAACAACGATCTTGCAGCTGGGGTAGCAGTTAATTGATTATGATGTGTCTGAAGGAGCACTAAGCAAACCCTACAAACAAGCTCAACCTGCAAGGATATACCAGAAATCAGGATGTTGCATGTGGTGCTTCAGGAAAATGAAGGAAATCAAAATGTTGAGTTGTGATTGTGACAGTGAAGCATATGAAACACAATTGATCAACATGGTTTTTCCAAAGGAAATAAAACTATAAAATACATGTGCTAGTAACATCCGTGTTTGCTGATTGTAGGAGGCACAAGTAATTATGTTTGTATCTCGAGAGACCTGTGTAAACATAACCATTGCACACCACAAAAACTCACAATAGCGTCTATGTTCAGTATTCAAAGACTAGAAACCACCAATCAAGACAGCAGAAATAATGTGGAACAAACTGGGAAAGTGGTACTTCAAAGGACAAGAAAGATATATTTTTGCAGACATCAATCTTTAACATAAAAAGGCTTGTCACGATCAACAATGACAAAACTAGCCAGAAGTATTCGATGTGAGCAGAAATTGAGAAATCTAGCAGACAATGCTATTGACATTACTGTAATTATTGGCATAATAGCAAACACGATTATATATCAATGCATTCTTTTACCTTTGAAGGAACCAGAGACCACTCCTTCAAGTATGACATGAGCTTTAGTGCATCCGAGAATGGCAATGCCTGGTCCAAAGATATATTTTTTTTGAAAAATATATATGTATGTATAATGATAAAGGGCGTACCCAGTGCAGAGAGCTCCCGCTCTGTGCGAGGTTTGGGGAAGGGTGTCGGTGGCAAGCCTTACCCTCGCCTGTGCAATGCGAGGAGACTGCGACTCGAACCCAGGACCTTCCGGTCACAGACGGTAAGACTCTACTGCTTGCACCAAGCCTGCCCTTCATATGTATGTATAATGATAATTGCTAGAAATAAATTTATGATTAATCACAGGTAATAAGAAGCACTATTACTATGATCTCAAATTTGAAGCCAATGGAAGATAGGAACGGAACATAGGATAAGGAAATGAGGAATTGATGTTTTTAACTAAAGAAGGAATTGAATTGAAAAGTGATTCACAAACTTTCTATTAGTAAAACTAACCATACGAAGTTAATTTCAAATATACAGACAAACAGGGAGAAAAGAGCTGGTAATGTTATGGTGGGCCGCGTCTACCAGCGCCGCAAGCGGAGCCGTGGCTAAGGATGCAGCGGAGCGGCGTGCGACGCGCGCGACATGCATGCGGCTGCATGGTGACCACGGCCAGAGCGGCTTTAGTTCCTTAAATCTAGGATCTCAGATTTGCGTTTGTTAAGTCAGCTAAAGTTTGATAGTTAGTTAGTGAATTGTGGAACACTTGGCTATATAGCCTAAACATTTGTTTAATAAGAAGTTAGCTGGAGATTGATATCAATCTCTCCAGCTCTGTTAGCCTCAACTTTCTCCTCTGTTCTTGTGTTCAACGCCGGCCGACAGCACGGCGTTGCACACTCACCGCCGAGGAGAGAGCAAGCCTCGTCCTCCCACGTCACACGACTACAACCTCAGAGGAAGTAGCAGCGGTTCTAACAATCTGGTATCGGCCATGTCAGGTTCGATGACTGGCGTTCCCACCACCGCCCTTTCCTCCGCCGCCATTCCACCCATCCACCCAACGACCACCACCGCACCCACCACCACCGCCCCGCTCCCGCAAACCACCGCGCCTCCCATACCGGGAGATTCCTCCTCCCCAGACCCCCTCACCGCCGCCATACTTGGACTGCAACGCTAGATGGGGCAGTTCGCCACACGCCTGTCCGCCCTGGAGGGGCGGGCCTCGTCGTCCGCCAGCAGTCCGTCCGCGAGCAGTCCACCCCCGGCCTCGTTTTCGTATGGCATGCCGGGTTACGGCGGCATCCCCGCGGCGCAAACAACCGGCTCCGTCGTGATTCACTCGGCGGCGTCGGCTGAACCCCAGGTACCCTCAACGCCGCTGCCCATCACCCAGATCCCATTTCCCCATTCTCCTTCGCCACCCCCTACCTTCAGCGCGCCACCTCCACCGCCGCCGAGCCACTACGACGGCCACTCTGAAGGCCGCGGCGCCCCGGGACACTACGAGGGCCACGCAGACGCCCGCGGTGTGGCCCGTTTCCAGAAGCTGTCCTTTCCGACGTTCGACGGGACGGACGATCCCCTGGCGTGGATGAACAAATGTGAGCACTTCTTCCGGGCGCAGCGCACGCCGGAGGTGGACAAGGTCTGGCTCGCGTCGTTTCACATGAACGGCGTCGCCCAGCACTGGTACTACATGCTGGAGCGCGACGCGGGCGGCGTCAGCAACATCTCCTGGCCCCTCTTCAAGGCGCTCTGCCACCAGCGCTTCGGGCCCCCGCTCGCCACCAACCACCTCTCCGACTTGGCGCGCCTGCCATTCCGGGGCACCGTGGCGGAGTACCAGGAGGCGTTCCAGGCCCGGATGGCGCACGCCGGCCCATTGTCTCCGCTCCAGCAAGTTCAACTCTTCACCGGCGGCTTGCCGGAACCGATCCGCACCGACGTCGAACTCCAAGGGCCCACGGACCTGCAGCGTGCGATGGGTTTAGCTCGCGCCTACGAACGCCGCGCTGCCGTCCTGCCACCGGCGCCCGCGGTTCGCCCACCGCGCCCGCCGGCGCGCAACCCGCCGCTCCAGCCGTGCCACCGACGACAGCACCTGTGGGCCCTGCTCAGGCGGCCCTATCGGCGCCCCCACGGCCGTTCCGTCGTCTGTCGCCCACCGAGATGGCGGAACGCCGTCGCCAAGGCTTATGCTACAACTGCGACGAACCGTACATCCGGGGGCACAAGTGCCAGCGCCTCTTCTACCTGGAGGTCACCGACTTCCACGAGTCCGAGCCGCAGTTTCCAGAGGAGCCAACGGCCCCGGAGTCGTCGGTCCAGGGCGGCCAGGCGGATGATCTGCCCCCACTCATCTCCTTGTACGCGATCGCGGGTATCCGCACTGCAGATACGATGCAGCTCCGCATCGCCATTGGCAACCACGAGCTTACCGCCCTCGTCGATTCCAGGTCCACGCACAACTTCATCAGCACAGAGGCTGCTCGCCGCGTCGGCCTCCACTTCCACGACAGCCAGGGCACCCGCGTGGTGGTCGCCAACGGTGACCGCGTCGCGTGCCGCGGCCTCGCGCGCGACGTCGCTGTCCGCATCGCCGAGGAGCACTTCACCGTTGACTGCTACGCGATTCCGCTCGACTGCTACGACGTCGTCTTGGGCACCACGTACCTGCGCACCCTTGGTCCCATCCTATGGGACTTCGACGACCTCTGCATGGCGTTTTGGCGCCACGGCCGGCGCATTCTCTGGAAAGGCATCGGCTCGACGCGTTGGGACATTCCCTCCACCAGCCGCCTCCACGCCTTGCGCAACTCCGAAACGGCCCTCCTTGATCGCCTCCTGGATTCCTACAACGACGTTTTCGCCGCGCCGACAGGGCTACCGCCGCCCCGCGCCTGCGATCACCGGATCCATCTACTTCCGAACACCGCGCCGGTGGCAGTCCGCCCGTACCGCTATCCGCAACTCCAGAAGGACGAGCTGGAGACTCAGTGCGCGGCGATGCTTGAGCAGGGCATCATCCGGCCCAGCACCTCGCCCTTCTCTGCGCCCGTACTCCTCGTCAAGAAGGCGGACGCGACATGGCGCTTCTGCGTCGACTACAGGGCGCTCAACGACACCACGGTGAAAGATAAATTTCCGATCCCGGTGGTGGAAGAGCTCATCGACGAGCTTCATGGCGCACGCTTCTTCACGAAGTTGGACCTACGTGCGGGCTATCACCAAGTCCGCGTCCACCCGGACGACGTCGAGAAGACCGCGTTCCGAACGTATCACGGGCACTTTGAGTTCCTCGTGATGCCGTTCGGCCTCACCAACGCGCCAGCCACGTTCCAAAGTCTGATGAACGCCGTGCTTCGCCAATTCCTTCGTAAGTGCGTCCTCGTATTTTTTTACGACATATTGATCTACAACGCCTCTTGGTCCGAGCACCTGCAACACCTCCGCGCCGTCTTCGACGTCCTCCGTGCGCACGAGTTACGCGTCAAGCGCTCGAAGTGCGCCTTTGGCACCACCTCGGTGGCATACCTGGGCCATGTGATCTCGGCCTCGGGCGTAGCCATGGACGGCGACAAAGTAGAGGCCGTGGCCTCCTGGCCGCAGCCCGCCTCGGCACGGGGTCTCCGCGGCTTCCTCGGACTCGCCGGGTACTACCGGCGATTCATAAAGGACTTCGGCACGGTGGCGGCTCCCCTGACCAAGCTGCTGCGCAAGGAAGGTTTCCACTGGACGGAGGAAGCGACGGCCGCCTTCACAGCGCTCAAGGAGGCGCTCTCGACTGCTCCCGTACTTCACCTGCCGGACTTCACCAAGCCTTTCGTCGTCGACTGCGACGCCTCCGGGACTGGCTTCGGCGCTGTGCTGCACCAAGGCGCAGGACCTCTCGCGTTCTACAGCAAGCCCTTCGCCGCCAGACACCTGAAGGTGGCGGCTTATGAGCGTGAGCTCATCGGCCTCGTACAGGCAGTGCACCATTGGCGACCCTACCTCTGGGACCGTCGCTTCGTCATCCGCACGGACCATTACGCGCTGAAATACATACTCGACCAGCGCCTCTCCACGGTTCCGCAGCACCAATGGATAAGTAAGTTGTTTGGGTTCGATTTCACAGTTGAGTTCCGCCCTGGCCGCTTGAACACTGCGGCGGACACGCTCTCGCGTCGCGAACAGGAGGATCCGCGCATGGCGGCTGTCTCGGCGCCAACCTTCAGCCTCTACGACGACCTGCGCGCCGAGCTCGCCGCGGACGCCGCTCTGCGACAGCTACGTGACACCATTGTCGCGGATCGTGGCGTGCCATGGCGTGTCGCCGACGGCCTCATCCTCTACGGCTCGTGCGTCTACATACCCGCGACGTCGCGTGTGCTTCCGGCGGTGCTCCAGCTGGCGCACAGCGGGCCATGAAGGGGTCCAGAAGACCTTGCAGCGCCTACGCCTCGACTTCGCCGTCGACCGTGACCGCACGCTCGTGCGGGATTTCATCCGCTCCTGCTCCACCTGCCAGCGGAACAAAACTGAGGCTCTCCGCCCCGCCGGCCTCCTCCAGCCGCTCGACGTCCCCTCGCAGGTTTGGGCTGACATTTCCTTGGACTTCGTCGAAGGGCTACCCAAGGTGCACGGCAAGAGCGTCATACTCACGGTGGTCGACCGTTTTTCGAAGTACGCTCACTTCATAGCGCTCGGCCACCCGTACACGGCATCGTCGGTCGCCCGCGCCTTCTTCACCGACATCGTCCGGCTCCACGGCTTTCCGGCGTCAATCATCAGCGATCGCGACCCCATCTTCATCGGCCACGTCTGGAGGGATCTGTTCAAGATGGCAGGAGTGCAGCTGCGCATGAGCACCGCATTTCACCCTCAGACGGACGGACAATCCGAAGCTGTCAACAAGACGATCGCCATGTACCTGAGATGCATCACCGGCGACAGGCCTCGAGCGTGGCTGGAATGGCTCCCGTGGGCCGAATACTGCTACAACACCAGCTTCCACTCCGCCTTGCGTACCACCCCGTTTCAGGTGGTGTACGGTCGCCCTCCTCCGCCGATGGTGCCCTATGAACCAGCAACGGCGCGCACTGCTACGGTCGACACCATGCTCTTGGACCGCGACGCTTTCCTCGCCGACGTACGCGACCGGCTGCTGCAAGCCCAGCACTACGCCAAGCGCCACTACGACGCTCATCACCGCCCTCTGGAGTTCAACATCGGCGATTGGGTCTGGCTCCGTCTCCTGCACCGCCCCGCCCAGTCGCTGGTTCCCGGCGCCCGCAGTAAGCTCAGCCCGAGCTACGCGGGACCCTTTCAGGTGACGGAGCGCGTGGGCGACGTCGCCTACCGCCTTCGACTGCCAGACGGCGCGCGCATCCACGACGTCTTCCACGTTGGCGTTCTCAAGCCCTTCCATGGAGCCCCTCCGACAACTACTCCGGCATTGCCACCCATGCGCCACAGTCGTCTGCTGGAAGCACCCGAACGCGCCCTGAGCTCGCAGCTGCGCCGTGGGGTCTGGCACGTGCTCATCCAGTGGGCCGGCCTGCCGGAGACCGACGCCACCTGGGAACTAGTCGACGACTTCCGCGCGGCCTACCCCGACTTTTAGCTCGAGGACGAGCTGTTTGTCGACGATGGGAGTGATGTTATGGTGGGCCGCGTCTACCAGCGCCGCAAGCGGAGCCGTGGCTAAGGATGCAGCGGAGCGGCGTGCGACGCGCGCGACATGCATGCGGCTGCATGGTGACCACGGCCAGAGCGGCTTCAGTTCCTTAAATCTAGGATCTCAGATTTGCGTTTGTTAAGTCAACTAAAGTTTGTTAGTTAGTTAGTGAATTGTGGAACACTTGGCTATATAGCCTAAACATTTGTTTAATAAGAAGTTAGCTAGAGATTGATATCAATCTCTCCCGCTCTGTTAGCCTCAACTTTCTCCTCTGTTCTTGTGTTCGACGCCGGCCGACAGCACGGCGTCGCACACTCGCCGCCGAGGAGAGAGCAAGCCTCGTCCTCCCACGTCACACGACTACAACCTCAGAGGAAGTAGAAGCGGTTCTAACAGGTAACAAGTTCACAGTTTAGTTTGCCGTGAACCAGTATCTGACACAAACAGTCAAACACAGTTTTTTTTAACATAAACTCGTAAGAAATTTTGGCAAGTGGAATTACACTGTTAAGCAGTCTATCACCAAAGAACAGAAAACGCATACCAAGAGGGCCTGCTCCAAATCATTTGGACGGATGCTTGAAACTACATTCAGAACATAATCTGAAGGTGAATGCCCTTGCATTATAACATTAGGTTGAAATTTAGCTGCCTTCGCATTAATTTGCTCTTCCTGAAAATTGTGAAACATGGAGATCAAGAAAATGTTCCATTATTTATGGGTGGAACAAGGTGTAATATATGAGTGTACCATTTTATGCTGATTAATGTGTTTTAGTTCCTCCTCAGCAGTGTCAAGTGCATCCATGATTGCATCAGCAGAAGTTACAGTCTCTTTTGTTTTCCTACCAGGAACACCCACAGAACCTTCATCAGGGGCATCATCTTTCTGCCCATATCTATACTCATCGTTTTCTAAATCAGCCTCAAAGGTTTCCTCCAATCTTTTCTCCTTCTCTTCCTGGGGTATATTGGAGATTTAGGGGTGAAAAAGAGCAATCTCTAAGAAGCTTGAAGAGCTAGAATATGTTCTGAGGCTACTCAAAAAGAAATTTCATCTCAACCCTCTATAATCACAAAATACCTCAATGAACAGATGTTCTTCAGTACGATCCCAACGCCGAATGGAGCGATCATGCGAACCTGTTACAATAAAATCACCACGACTGCTGATTGTGAGGCACCAAACTTCAGCATGATGTCCTTCAAGTGTTAACAACAACTCAAATTTATCAGCATCCCAGTACTTCACAGTGCGATCTTTCCCCACACTGAACATATAATGAGTTCTATACACAAACTTAACATCCATCACGCTGCAAAGTGAAAACATCCAAGAAATTATATAAGGTTCTGCCTATAATCAAAACAAAAAAAAAACAACAATTAAAAAGCAATATCATACCTGTCTGAATGAGCAAATATAGATCTGTGGCAGTCCCCGAAATCCATACCCCAAATCTTCAAATTTTTGTCCGCAGAGCCAGTAACTAGCAAAGCCCCATCAGATGATATGTCCATACAGAGAACTGGAAGTTTGTGCCCATAAAGGTTTAGAGAAGGTTTCAGTGTGTCCATGTGGTAGACCTGTATAAACATAAGAATGTTTGAGGCAAGAAAAAGAAACAAGAGGTAATTATAGATTGAAGCAACTTTTTATTCCTAATGGTTTCCACTTTCCGAAATGTAGTTTTGTAACTCAAGAAAATCACGATCAGATTTCTATGTGAAATGCTGATGTTGTCCACAAGGTTCATCGTTTTGATCAGAACAATGTTATTACTAAATAACAGAAGTAATTACCTAAGTAGCAACCAAACTTAGCATAGAAAGTGAAATCCAGAGTGACATCTCTTGGATTTTACATTTTCAGGAGAACTAGAGAAGGGCAAATGATGATTTTCATGTGTCAACAATCACTTCAGTCACTGACTCACTGCAGACACACTAAGAACCAATTTAACAAATGCGCAGACAATAAATATTGAGTAGTGTTAGTGGACAACAGCCAGGCGGGAGTAAATAGGAAACTAGAGTTATGGCGGCAGACCATTGAGTCTAAATGTTTTAGATTGAGCAGAACTAAAACCGAATACATGAGATGCGACTTTGGCGTAGTTGTACAGGAGGAGGGAGATGTGAGTTTGGAAGGTCAAGTAGTGCATAAGAAGGATACCTTTCAGTATCTGGGATCGATGCTACAGAGGGATGGAGATGTTGATGCGGACGATGGCTATAGAATCAAAATAGGGTGGATCAAGTGGCGACAAGCTTATGGCATTCTCTGTGACAAGAGGGTACCACAAAAGCTAAAAGGCAAGTTCTATAGAACGACGATTAGACCAGCTATGTTGTATGGAGCAAAATGTTGGCCTACAAAGATTCGACATGTTCAACAGCTGCGTGTTGCAGAAATGAGTGTTGCGATAGATTTGCGGTCACACATGAATGGACCGAGTTCGGAACGATGATATACGTTATCGCCTAGAGGTAGCACCAAATGAAGAAAAGCTTGTCCAACATCGGTTGAGGTGGTTTGGTCATGTCCAAAGGAGACCTCCAGAGGCACTAGTGCATTTTGGAGTCCTAAGCCAAGCTAATAATATGAGGAGAGGTAGAGGAAGACTGAAATTGACATAGGGGGAGACAATAAAAAGAGATTTGAAAGCTTAGGATATACCTAGAGATTTATGTTTGAATAGGAGTACTTGGAAAGCAGCTATTGAAGTGCCTGAACCGTAACTTGGGGCTCTTGGTGGGTTTCAACTCTAGCCTACCCCAACTTGCTTGGGACTGAAAGGCTATGTTATTGTTGTTGTTGTTGCAGACAATAAATATTGACACATCCTTTTTTTCTAAGCAAATAAGCACCTAATGCAAACATGCAGATGGCACTTTAGAAATATTATAATGGTAGACAGAAAAGCACAGGCATACATCAGTGAGATTTTTTCTCTTGCTATAATAACAATATCTAGTCTAGATTACATAAACAATCCAGTCATATGGACCAGGGGTTCAGGTTCACCAATCCCATACCATCTCTCCAAAAACTATAATCTAAATACATATAAATATTCTAAACACATAAATGATACTCCAAATTTCCAGTTACATAAAACCCCATATAAAAGGAGAAGTTCTGTGAGTAGAAATGATTTAGAGAGCAACCTTGACATGGCAATCCAAGAGAGCAACAGCAACGTGCTTTCCATCAGGACTGATCGAGACAGCAAGGACGTCTTCGGTCATTTTCAAGGTCCTCACATTAGCTACAGTCAGCTGCTTAGAGTCCTGTAACAAAATTAAGAAATCAATAAGATTTTTAGTGAACTCCGCCTATGGTGGGGCGCCTTTAGTGTCCCAACATAATAGGTTCCAAGCCCTGGTAAAGGAGGATGGTTGTGTTAGACGCGGCGAGCCAATATAAAAACTTAGCCACTTTAATGGAGATGAAAGCCAAAAGAAAACAATATCTTTCGATCGAAGATGCCTGAGGAGTGGAGAAGATGCATATTGGTACCAATCTACAAGAATAAGGGAGATATCCAAAGTTGTACTAATTATCGGGGAATTAAGTTGATGAGCCACACTATGAAGTTATGGGAGAGAGTCATCAAGCAGCGCCTGCGAGGAACGACGCAGATATCAACAAACTAATTTGGTTTCATGCCCGGAAGGTCAACCACAGAAGCAATCTTCTTAATAAGACAGGTTATGGAGCGGTTTAGAGAGCAGAAGAAGGACCTCCACTTGGTTTTCATTGACTTGGAGAAGGCTTATGACAAGATACCAAGAAATGTTATGTGATGATCTTTGGACAAACATAAAGTCCCATCAAAGTACGTGACCCTCATCAAGGACATGTACAACAATGTTGTGACTAGTGTTTAAACAAACGATGGTAACACAGATTACTTCCCGATTAAAATTGGACTTCATCAAGGGTCAACCTTAAGCCCGTATCTCTTTGCCTTGGTAATAGATGAGGCTACCAGGAACATACAAGGGGATATCCCTTGGTGTATGTTGTTCGCTGATGATGTAGTGTTAGTGGACGAATGCAAGACGAGAGTAAATAGGAAACTAGAGTTATGGCGGCAGACCCTTGAGTCTAAATGTTTTAGATTGAGCAGAACTAAAACCGAATACATGAGATGCGACTTTGGCGGAGTTGAACAGGAGGAGGGAGATGTGAGTTTAGAAGGTCAAGTAGTGCCTAAGAAGGATACCTTTCGGTATCTAGGATCGATGCTACAGAGGGATGGAGATATTGATACGGACGTTAGCCATAGAATCAAAGCAGGGTGGATCAAGTGGCGACAAGCTTCTGGCATTCTCTGTGACAAGAGAGTACCACAAAAGCTAAAAGGCAAGTTCTATAGAACGACGATTAGACCGGCTATGTTGTATGGAGCAGAATGTTGACCTACAAAGATTCGACATGTTCAACAACTGAGTGTTGCAGAAATACGTACGTTGCGATGAATTTACGGTCATATAAGAATAGACCGAGTTCAGAACGATGATATACGTGATCGCCTAGAGGTAGCACCAATTGAAGAAAAGCTTGTCCAACATCGGTTGAGGTGGTTTAACCATGTCCAAAGGAGACCTCCAGAGGCACCAGTGCATTGTGGAGACCTAAGCCAAGCTAATAATACGAGGAGAGGTAGAGGAAGACCAAAATTAACATAGAGGGAGACAATAAAAAGAGATTTGAAAGCTTAGGATATACCTAGAAATTTATGTTTGAATAGGAGTACTTAGAAAGCAGCTATTGAAGTGTCTGAACCGTGACTTGGGGCTCTTGGTGGGTTTCAACTCTAGCCTACCCCAACTTGCTTGGGACTGAAAGGCTATGTTGTTATTGTTGTCGTTGTAATAAGCTGCTTAGTAGAGTTGTTGGGATTATACAAAGAACTCCAGAAATAAATAATAGCCACATGACTGAATCTTTGAAATGGATACTGAGATGAACAGGTCATTTGATCATAAAAAGGTACTACATCAACAGTGACACACAAAATTATTTTGACCTAGAACTGTTATTCAAGCACTTAATATAACATCCAATTGAGTTGATGGATGGAGCAACAATTTTTCAGGTGACAAAAAAAAACAATACAGAAGATAGTCATATAAGAAAATCATCATCATTCAATATAAAAATGGTACTTTTTTTTTCTTGGAACTGATATGTGGATAAGTAACTAGGAAAACAGGAACTGATGCACAACATTACTTGACGCATTCTACGTGGAATACACAGGAGGCTCACATTATCAGACTTCTGCACCAATTGGTATTCCCAGAACTTGACATCATGATCAGCACTTCCAGTGACAAAGCCTCGCGCACCAACAGTTCCATCTTCATCTGGAATAGGTACAATTGATCGTATGGAGCCAGCATGAGCTTCTATGGCCTCAGTTAAGCTCCCACTAGCAATATCCACAATCTCCAAAGTACCACTTTGTGTACCAACAAGAGCAAACCGATTTCCGACGAAAGCACTGCACAACCCATATCCAGAGTCAATGGTCCGAAGGCATTCCCCTGTACTAGGATTCCATATCTTGACAGCATTGTGGCTAGTCGACATCATAAGGTTGTCCTCCGAATTAAGGGAGACACTCCTGATGTCAGAACGGTGTCCATGCATCTCAACCGAGTACATCTTCGATACCTTCTCGCTATCCACTGAATACGTCTCAAGCATGTTATTGTTGAGTGATAGAGACAAAGTGGCAAGGCATCCTCTTGGAGGATTACTTGGAGAGAATGCAATCGAGCATATTTTTTTGCTTGCCCGTAAAACTTGAAATAGCTTAAATACATCGGTGACGATAATAGTGGGATTTTGTAAGTTTTGAGCTGGTAAAGGATCAATGATAGTGCCATTCTCTTCGGCAATCATGGATTTCACAGATGCTTTCTCCTTCTTTCTGTTCACCCGCCTTTTGGCCTTACGTGCAGCCTCTGTTTCATCAAGAACCCTATAAATATCTGCTGTCTTCCCAGCCACCTGGCATACCACAAGACTACCGTCTCTATTAAACCTAACATTTGCCACTCGTTCCTTGCTCTGCCGTGGAATCTCACCAAATAGCTTGAGCACATCCCACTTGCTCCAATCCTCACCCTCCTCTACTGATTGTCGGATTCTAAACACCTGCAGCTCTGGATCAGCAGACCCAGACACTAAAAATCTCTCGCTAGGATCCACATCCATTGACCAAATCTCACTGCGGTGGCCACCAACGATTTGGAGACAGTGCTGTGTTTCAAGGTCCCAAACCCTGATAAACTTGTCCTTGGAGCAGCTCACCAGCTTCTTACCAGAATCGAGAAACACCAAATCGGTGACCTGCACATTGTAATCCTCTCAATTAGCACTGCTAAGCTTTGCTAACCAATCAAACAGACTCAGAGACATGTGAAGCAGCAATGTGCCTGATCACGGTGGCCACGCAAACGGAAGAGCCCAGCCTGTGCAACAACGTCCCAGAGGATGACATCGCAGTCCTTGCTGCCAGAAGCGAGGACTGGCGCCAGAGGGGCCGAAGCGGAGGGCGGCCGCAGCGGAGCGGTGGCCGTGGAGGGTTGCCTCGCAGGCACCTGTTTCCGCGTCCCACAGCCTGATGCTCCCATCCGCGTGCCCGCTCGCAATCTATACCAAACAAAAACACCAATCGCACGAAATTGAGCCAAATTCAAACGCGGGAACCAGCCAGCCAAATTCGAAGAGAACTGAAGGCAGGGAGAGCCGGAGGGGGTTCCGGGGTACCGAAGAGGAGACGGCGGCGGAGGGGGAGGAAGCGATGCAGGAGACGGCGAGCGAGAGGGAGGAGGAGGAAGGTGCGAAGGAGACAGAGGGGAGACCACGCTTGAGGTCCCAGGCGGCGAGGCGGTCGAGGGCGGCGGCGAGGAGGCGGCGGCCGGAGGGGTCGTAGGCGACGTTTGACTCCGGCGACGCAATCACACCGAAGGTGAGGGCCGGCTCGTAGCGGAGGTAAGCCTTCACCATGGCGGGCAGCCGGCGGCGGCGTGGGCTGTGTGGTTCGGGCAGCGCACTTATGTTGTGTGTTAGGGTTTATGGCGGCGGGTAGAAGGGCACCGGGCCGCCGGGGTTTTATTTGATGTATTTTTATAATAAAAACTTGTTTTAAAATATAATTCTGATACTAATTTTTATAATTTTTTTTTTGAATTAAAACTTTTTATAAATTTAGTTAAACTTAAAATTTATTGGCTTCTTAGAAAGCGAGTAGTTCACTCTATTTAGAACAAACGGGCTATGTCTCTTTCGCAGATTATAGTTGTCGGGATTCTATAAGTGTTAACTTCAGAACCACCAGCTAACGTCTATATTACATTAGCTATAATATTGAATTATTGTACATTCATCATGGCAAACTTCATTACCTGGTCAAAGAAAAGAATATTTGTATATTTACATAACAGAGTATGATTCTACTATTTTGTTAAACAAATGGACGAAGTTGAATTTCCTTCATCTTATAAAAGAGCGGTGGCTTAAGATGTATATGACACTCCTCCTATTATGAAGCACAAATAAGGTTGGGTTCCATTATGAGGGCCAAGAGCTCCAAAATTTAGTTCTAAGATGAGATTGGTCAATCTAACCATGTTAGAGTAGAATGTGCGGGAACATTATCAAGGTATATCCTATTGCCAAAAATGCTCACAAATCACAAAGTTCTAAAGTGAGCCAACTGAAGCCGGCAATGCCAGCTAAGGTTTTCTAGTGGTGGAACCACAGGAGAGGTGTAAAGAGGCATAGCCTCATGGGCTGCTTGTCACGAAGGGGGAAAACATGTTTGTTTGGTACTAAAAGTGTGTCACGATTAAAGTTTGGAAGAAGCATAGATGTCTTCTTTTTTTTTACGAAAAGAAGAAGCATAGATGTCAGGTGTCAAATTTAGAGTTTTTTCATTGGTAATTATTGATCGACTAGATAAAGAGACTTTTCCCTGTGTGCCCTTATAAAAGATCGTAATCCCCTGTGTGCCCCTGAAAAAATTCAGCGGTCTTCAGCGCCACTACTCCAACTTTTTCGTGTCATCCATGCCACTTCCGTCAGTTTGGGCCCTAACGCCGTTAAACTGCAGGTGTGAAAAGACGAAAATGCCCTTAAGTTTAAATATGTTATTAATTTTTTTTGAGCATCTTAACGACTTCAAATGAAAAAACTCAAAACTAGAAAGTTGTAGATCTCGTCGAGATCTATAATTTTCATATAAATTTTTTTTTCATTTAATTTTGCAAAAAAAATAATATGATTTTTCTAAGATATATTAATCATATCAAATCATATTTTTTTTGCGAAATTAAATGAAAAAAAAATTTATATGAAAATTATAGATCTCGACGAGATCTACAACTTTCTAGTTTTGAGTTTTTTCATTTGAAGTCGTTAAGATGCTCAAAAAAAATTAATAACATATTTGAACTTAAGGGCATTTTCGTCTTTTCACACCTGCAGTTTAACGGCGTTAGGGCCCAAACTGACGGAAGTGGCATGGATGACACGAAAAAGTTGGAGTAGTGGCGCTGAAGACCGCTGAATTTTTTCAGGGGCACACAGGGGATTACGATCTTTTATAAGGGCACACAGGGAAAAGTCTCCTAGATAAACGCCTTTTTTTTTGTTGACACTTACGACGACAGATTTACAGGAGACGATGAAAATCATATCAGACGTGGAAACATGGATTTGGTTTTCTAGCGGAAGCAGATAGGATGCGGACGCATATGCTCCAAGTGGAGGTTTTTTTTTTTTTTTTTGCCTCTCATCTGGGTTACAGCTGTAGCATATGTTCGTACACACGCACGTCCACTCAACACACGCACGCTACTCACACCACCCGTGTACAAACAAACCTACAACTACACTCAGATCTAGACGACCGCGTCCTTCTTGAGATCACCGAAATGCACTGATTTCATAGGCGACGGGCGCATCGTAATCTCCTTATAGCTCTACGCGAGAGAGGCTACAGATTTTTGGGAATAAATTCCGGTGAGCACCAGGTAACCCTGGTGGGCAGGCTGCCCACCGCAAGCCTTTGTCGTCTGAGCTGAAGCTTGGTCTCAGTGGAGGGTTGGTGATGTTTTTTCCTTAATGTTGCCAGATGAGCCGAAGCATATCCGTTGTATGTAGGGCCCTGTTTAGATTCCAAAAATTTTCACCCCAAAGTGTCACATCGAATCTTACGGCATATGCATGGAGTACTAAATGTAGACGAAAAAAAACTAATTGCACAGTTGGATGAGAAATTACGAGACGAAACTTTCGAACCTAATTAGTCCATAATTAGACACTAATTGCCAAATATAAACGAAAGTGCTACAGTAGCCAAAACAAAAAACTTTTACCATCTAAACGCGCCCTAGATATAAGGTCTGAACTTAAAATGTCAATTAAACCAAGCTTGGTCCGACACTTTCATCAGTCTCCAAATCGATTTTTCCTACCAGCTTGGTGTATAGTAACATGATGTGCTGTGATGTTCCCGAGTTAGCGTCTTTGCTACAACTCTTTGTTGAAGCAGATTTTTTTTTTGCTGGTCAGTGGAGCAGCTTAATTGGAGTTGCTAAAACTATTTTAGAAAAGCTTTCAGTAGAGTAGCTACCCTAGTGTCGAAAATGATAAAATATCTATAATACCTCTTTATTTATTTATTTATTTATTTTTGATTTACTTTAATATTTTTATTTTTAATGTTTTTTTATAAGTCAGTTGGATGACTCTTTTGATGACACCAATAGGCGTTTTGTGCGAAGAATCCAAGAATCTGAGGTCAAAGAGGCGTTGAAAAGGATGAAAGGAGGTAAGGCGATGGGACCGGATGGTATCCCAATCGAGGTGTGGAGATGCCTCGGGAACATAGCTGTAGTATGATTAACCAAGCTGTTCAACCATATTTTTCGATCGAACAAGATGCCTGATGAGTGGAGCAGAAGTATATTGGTACCGATCTACAAGAATAAAGGGGATATTCAAAGTTGTACAAATTACCGGGGAATTAAGTTGATGAGCCATACTATGAAGCTATGGGAGAGAGTTATCGAGCATCGCTTAAGAGCAATAACGCGGGTCTCTATGAACCAATTTGGTTTCATGCCCGGAAGGTCAACCATGGAAGCCATTTTCTTAATAAGACAAGTTATGGAGCGGTATAGGGAGAAGAAGAAGGACCTACATATGGTTTTATTGACTTGGAGAAGGCTTATGATAAAATACCAAGGAATGTTATGTGGTGGGCTTTGGACAAACATAAAGTCCCAACGAAGTACGTCGGGCTTATTAAGGACATGTACAGCAATGTTGTGACTAGAGTTCGAACAAGCGATGGAGACACGGATGACTTCCCGATTAAGATAGGACTACATCAAGGGTCAGCTTTGAGCCTTTATTTGTTTGCTTTAGTGATGGATGAGGTCACAAGGGACATACAAGGAGACATCCCTTGGTGTATGCTTTCCGCGGATGATGTAGTGCTAGTTGATGAAAGCCGGACATGAGTGAATCAGAAACTGGAGTTATGGCGGGAGACTTTGGAGTCTAAAGGTTTTAGACTTAGTAGAACTAAAACTGAGTATATGAGATGTGACTTCGGCACTACTACTCGGGAGGAGAAAGATGTTAGTTTGGAAGGTCAAGTAGTGCATAGGAAGGATACCTTTCGATATTTAGGATCAATGCTACAAAGGGACGGGGATATTGATGAAGATGTTAGCCATAGAATCAAAGCAGGGTGGATGAAGTGACGGCAAGCGTCTGGTGTCCTATATAACAAAAGGGTACCACAGAAGCTAAAAGGCAAGTTTTATAGGACGGCGATTAGACCTGCTATGTTGTATGGTGCAGAATGTTGGCCTACGAAAAGACGACATATTCAACAGCTAAGTGTCGCGGAAATGCGTATATTGCGTTGGATTTACGGTCATACAAGAAGGGATCGAGTTCGGAACGATGATATACGTGAGAGATTAGGGGTAGCACCAATTGAAGAAAAGCTTGTCCAACACCGGTTGAGATGGTTTGGACATGTGCAACGAAGACCTCCAGATGCACCGGTGCGTAGTGGAATCCTAAGTCAGGATAGTAACGTGAAGAGAGGCAGAGGAAGACCGAAGTTGACTTGGGTAGAGGCAATAAAAGGAGACTTGAAAGAATGGAATATACCCAAAGACTTAGCCTTAGATAGGAGTGCTTGGAAGACAGCTATTCACATGCCTGAACCTTGATTGCTTCTGTTGGGTTTCAACTCTAGCCTACCCCAACTTGTTTGGGACTTAAAGGCTTTATTGTTGTTGTTGTTGTAATGGTTTTTTTATAAGGACTTAAATTATATTAAAACTGGAACTAAAAAAAGGAACTCTGGAAGGATGCAAACCGCCCCAGCCATGCAACAAGGACACGCAAGAGCGTGTGGCAGAAGCTTTGACCAGAAGGCTACTGCCGAGCGCGTAGTGGCAGGACTGGTGGAGCCACCTGTTGGACGCGAAATTGATCTGCGCAACAACATGATGACTATCGTATTTTTACAACAGCGATTGCTTTCCGAGCAAAGCAAAGGATCCTCGCTTTCGTGGAGGGGAACAAACCGTTTTTCAACACAAAACGGCAAAGATGAACCAATCCCTAGGGTAGCTAGGGTTCGGCAGGACTACGAACTACTATGATGGAGTAACGTAGATGAAAAAATAGATGTATTTTTATGTTTGTCCATTGATCAGAAGAAAAATACCAACAATATTCTATTCTATTTCCATACTAGAGAAGTGCTCGTACATGTATCCAACTCCCGTTATGTATCTCTGCCGAAGACCAGATGGACCCCCCCCCCACACACACACATATATATATATAATATATAATATTGTTGGTATTTTTTAATGTGTCACTTGTTTGAAATACTAAGCCATCTATCATAAACATATATCTCTAACTTTACTAGGTTGTCATCCTTAGTGTTGATGCAGAGATATTTATTGGTACTATCTTCTACAACTAAAAAAACAAAGTGTGGACACCGTTTTGGTATGACAATTGCCTTGGTTCATTCGTCTGCCACTCCATGCGATCGATCCTATCTCCCACGCTGTCCAACGGGTGAGCGAGAAAAGGAAAGACGCGATAGAAAAAGAAATTGTTATCCCTGCGATCCCCGCCTACTTTAAAGAAAACAAATCGATCACCTGAGGCCACATGCATGGAAGAAAACAATAATCATGCATGGAAGAAAACAATAATCATGCATGAAAAGAAACAATAATCATGCATAGAAGGAAACATCAGTGGTGCCAAATAAAAGATGTGCAGATTATACATGGTGAGACTGGTGAACCTTCTGTAATTTCTTAAACGAATATTCCCACCATTAATATATATGTCTATTCCCCTACGTTTCTTCGTGCTCCCATTAGCATATAACATGAAAGTATTATTGTGTTCATCGCCACTTCTAGTTGACTACTTCTATATACTTCCTCTACCCTAAAATATAAGTCGTTATGAAATGCGTGCAGGTCAAACTTTCTCAACTTTGATTAGATTTGTAAAAAATGCGTGCAACATTTATATCTTCAAATAAGTTTATTATGAAAATATATTAAATATTCTATGTAATGATACTAATTATGTATTACAAATATTAATATTTTTTTATATATAATTGGTTGAAGTTAAAAAAAAGTTAACTTCTTAGGAAGCGAGAATGAATTCTTAGCCTGTTCGGTTGGCTGGTTCGTATCGTTGCGGGTTCGTAAAGAAGTACTACTGACTGGTTTGTGTGAGAAAAATACTATGCTGACTAGAAAACACTGTTCATGTTAACAGAGTCCGTGTGAGGGGGCTGGCCAGCCCAGCCAGCCAGCCAGCCCCAGCCGAATAGGCGGTCTATTTTGGGACAGAAGAAGTATATAAAAGCAGTATTAAAAATATTTTAATAATCAAGTTTGTCTCTGTCTGATTGGTAAGCTTAGACATCATAATGGCATCAAAAATTTCGATTCTCATGGACACCCTCATGGATCAGTGCAAAACATCCCAATCCTACAACATACACAAATGGTAACCTTAAAGTTATGATATTTTTAAAGGATGGGCAATAAAGACCATCTTAGACGTTTTGGCATTAGAGTATATACGTGCAGACACATAGGTATGGTGGTATAAGTGACCAGACAGCAGGAGTTGAGAGTCAGGGGTGTTTGGATCATAGGACTAAACTTTAGTCCCTGTCACATTAAATTTTTAGATATCAATTAGGAGGACTAAACATGAGCTAATTATAAAACTAATTACATAAGTTGTGGCTAATTCACTTGCCAGCGCCGTGTACAGGATGGTATGGAGATGTGGTGGAATTTATTCGTGAATTTATTGGCGTACGAAAGAAATGGATATCGGAAATCTCTTCCTACCGGTATAAAAATGATCTTAGCCGTATCACAGAAAGATCTATATAGTAGAGTTTGTGAGCCGCGATGCCACGCTCTATGTGACTGTATAAATTTTATGAACTTTAGCTTTTTGGATTAAATGTCACTTTAATATCGGTCATATACTTTTACAGTATTGTTATCTTATCGTGCGATCTATGTGTTTTTAGTATAGAAGTTTAGCTGTTCCGTAGCAATGCACGGGCATGAACCTATTTGCATATATACTCGAACCTGTGTGTACATGATTATATGGAGATGCAGCGGAACTTATTCATGGATTTATTGGCACATGAAAGAAATAGATATCGTAGAATTCTTTTTACCGATATAAAATATTATCTTAGCCGTATCACGAAAAATCTATACAGTAGAGTTTATGAGCCTGCGACGTCGCACTCTTCGTGACTGTGTTAATTTCACGAACTTTGATTTTTGAATTAAATGTCACTTTAACGTCGGTATTTAATTTAACAGTATTGTTATCTTATCGTGCGATCCATGTGTTTTTAGTACAAAAGATTTAGTTGTCCCTGTAGGCAACACACGAGCACGCTACCTAGTATAGTATTACTACTAGAATAACTACTAAGTAGTTCTTTATTAACTATGTGACTAAAGAGAATATATATATAAATCTATGAATCTAAAGTATCCGCAAGCGCACAAATAATATACCTATTGTAGCATTTTATCCAAGAGTATTCTAGGTATCATTATTTATATTTTTACCACTAGAAAGGTCTAGCATGGATATGTATTGATAACTTATGCTATTGAAGGAAAAATAAACCATAGCCATTACTCTACTCATAACAGGGATATGTCATAGGATAAGATATGTGTAAATGATAAGTAATAATAATGATAAATCACTCAGATCACTCCTTTCTATAGCGTTAGCATGGTCAGGTAGAATATTAGAGGAATAATTCCTAAGTCATTCTTAATTACAAGTCAAAGCATACATTTGATTAGTGCAATTACACCTAGTAATCATGGCTATAATCATCATCATATCTACATATAAGGGATATTACTAAGAAAGATTGAGGGCAGAGCTCGTTCTACCTTCGTAATTGGACCCTACGTGCACCTATATTCGGGGAGTGGACTACAAAGGACTCAACAGGGGAGTCACATCCGCGATCTATCATATGACCCAGAATATAGGGTGTATACGTAGGTAAACAATGTATAAGCACTACGCTTACACAATGTCGACTACCCACCCCATGTACTTTAGAGTGAGCGCTATATGAACTTGTGCATAAACATAATGATAAACTAGCTATACTAAGTATATAATCAACGTAGACGTTGAACATCATAACGAAAAACATGAATAAGATGAACATTGAGATTGTCATAACAATTGTAACTAGCATATAAAAATAATAGAGAAACAAGAGAGAGGGGTATAAAATTTATACCGAACCAGGTTCTTGACAAGATCGAGAATCCAAACGAAGTCCTGATTGTCTCCCTCTAGATCTATCCTAACTAGTTATGCTATGGAGGAGAAGCTCTGAGGAGATTAGGGTTTCTGTCTTCTCAAATAACTTAATGACTAGGGTTATACCTGGGGGAGAGGCAGGGGCTGAATTATATAGCCCTAAGGGTCCAACATGAGCCCTTGGATCAAACCGACTTAAGCAACGGCCTAGATGTATCCTCAAAGGCGGTGGAAAACTGACATAGCGATGAGGCTGATAGGTGGGCCCAGGGGAGCTGGGCGGCCCCACCTGTAGTCCAGGCAGCCCCACCTGTCAGGGGGTGGCCCTCCGCTTTGGTGACGTGGCTTCTGGACCCTTCTAGAGTCTTCCCACGTAGGTACCGCAGCGGAACTTCGTATTTTCCTTTGACGATTAGGTCTTCCTTGGCAGTTTTCTGATTAAACCCTGCTGGAAACACAGATTCACCAAAACTTATAGAATTTATTAGTTTAAATCCTTAAACCTTCATTGGTGATTATATTTATACCCTTATGCATGTTTAATTGACAGTTTATATTGGTTGTTAATTACTGTCAATAAATACCGCTATTAATCCTCTGGTTTGTTGGCCTTGTTCTTGATATGTATCAAAATTCTCTCCATCCAGCCAATCAATCAGAGAATTTGCACCTTCCAGCCAAACAGTTAGCTGGCATTAAAAATCTTTTCTAATCTCCTTCCTCCGAGTCTCTTCTGCGTCCTCTTCATGCACGTGATTTTCATCATGGCCGTGTCACATTTATCAATTGTGTCGAACACACCTATCCCTATAGAAATAATACTTAAATAATATGTCAGCTAACTAATTTGATCACCAGCGACTACAGGAATTTGGCCAACCATGTATACCAATTAACTAGCCAAATTACACCACCAACACATGCCCCCCTGTTTTTGGTATAATTGTGTTTACCGAAAATACTTAGGAGTCAATCTTTTACTTCAGGACGATGTTTGTAGCTCCACCGGCCGTAATATTGCTCAGGGTGAGGTCCAGATAGCACATCGGCCAAATATATATTTTGCTCAGGGCAATGCTCGAAGAACACATCGGCCTAAATATTTTACTCAGGGCGATACTTAAACAACATATCGGCCATAGCATTATCAAGCAGCTTGCCACACACTAGGATAGTACTTCAAATATTTACCATTTAGAGCTTTAGGCAAATTCTCCCTGCAAAGATTGCACAAAATATGAATTTCTACGAACAATCTCTACAACTCTATAGGGTCCTTCACAACTCGGCAACCATTTACCGAATTTATTATCTTTAGATCCTAGAGGCAAAATCATTTTCCATACTAAATCTGCTATCTGAAACGATTTTCCCTAACTCTTTTATTATAGGCCTTAGCTGCCCTCAATTTCTCCTTTTCAATTTCACGTAAGGCCTTTAATCTCTTGTCTGGAACCTCATCTATTATGTCCATCATCAGATTACTATAGTCTACAGCAGACAAATCATTTTGTCTAGCTACTCTAAGAGCTTGTAAATTAATCTCCACAGGTAGCACAACTTTCTGTCCATACACTAACTCATATGGTGTCACTTGAGTTGCTCCATGCTTAGATATCCGATGAGCCCACAAAGCTTCCGAAAGCACCTCATGCCATCTTCTCGGATACTCTTCATTCTTTTTCTTTATAAGCTTAATCAAAGTTTTATTGATAGATTCGGCCTGTCCATTAGCTTGAGCATAATAAGGCGACGAATTCAACAACTTAATTCTAAAAGATTTGGCAAATTCACAAAATTGGTGAGACATAGAAGAAGCACCTCGATCAGAAGTCAAAGTCTGAGGAATACCGAATCTATGAATAATATGCTCCAATATAAAATTAATCACTTCTTTATGAGTCATATTTTTTAAAGGAATTGCTTCAGTCCATTTAATAAAATAATCTGTAGCTACTAGGACGAAGAGATGACCTCTAGATGAAGCAGGATGTATCTGACCAATAAAATCTAAACCCGATCCTCTAAGTGGCCACGGCTTAACAATAGGGTGCAACATAGCCGCGAGTGCTAACGGTATGTTTCCAAATTTTTGGCATTCTTCACACCCCTTATAATATCAAAAACAGTCTTCTAACATCGTCGACCAATAAAAACCCGCTCTTTTCAATAACCATCGCATCTTATTAGCCGACTGATGTGTCCCACGTATTCCTTCATGTACTTCACCCATAGCTTATTCTAGACTTATTAGAATCTAAGCACTTCAAAAGTAACCCATCTATTGTTTAGCGATCTAATTCATCATTTAACAAAGTATATTTTAAAGCTTGACGCCGAATTTTTCTATCCCTTATTTGACTTGGATCCTTTAAATAATTAATTATAGGGCTCCTCTAATCACCAGGTTCTAACTCATTTACAGATCCGATTATTTGTGAGCCATGTACCAAATCTTCTTTGGTTTGTACTATTTGCCGTTGGACTAAACTAGCACCTGATGCACCCTGTACTAAGCCTGGGCAAAATACCCGATACCCATTACCCGTAACCGAATTACCCGAACCCGGACCCGAATTACCCGAACCCGAGGTACCCGATCCCAAATTCGGATAGCGATTTTGATTACCTAAAATTAGTTTGGGTAATTCGGGTAATATCCCCCGGTACCCAAACTACCCAAACTACCCAAAGATTTGTTTTTGTCTTTGTATTTATCATATGTTGTTAGCTGAACCATTTAACTTATCACTTTATTAGAATATAATTCTCTCTATTTGAATGAGTGACTGTAATATATTATTCTCTACAAATTGCTATTGAAATTCTATACAAATTGCTGCTGAAATTATGTATAGATCACTACTGAAATTTAGTGTAGTTGGTTGTTTTCTGTAAATTTGGGTATATCGGGTAATACCCGAACCCGAACCCAAATTATCGAGTACCCGAATTTGCGGGTAGTGTTTTTTCGGAGGTAATATCGGGTAGCAATTTTCATTACCTGAATTTTGAATTACCCGAATTACCCGACCCGAAAAAATCGGGTAACCCGAACGCCCAGGCTTACCCTGTATCAAACACACCTATCCCTATAGAAATAATACTTAAATAATATGTCAGCTAACTAATTTGATCACCAGCGACTACAGGAATTTGGCCAACCATGTATACCAATTAACTAGCCAAATTACACCACCAACACATGCCCCCCTGTTTTTGGTATAATTGTGTTTACCGAAAATACTTAGGAGTCAATCTTTTACTTCAGGACGATGTTTGTAGCTCCACCGGCCGTAATATTGCTCAGGGTGAGGTCCAGATAGCACATCGGCCAAATATATATTTTGCTCAGGGCAATGCTCGAAGAACACATCGGCCTAAATATTTTACTCAGGGCGATACTTAAACAACATATCGGCCATAGCATTATCAAGCAGCTTGCCACACACTAGGATAGTACTTCAAATATTTACCATTTAGAGCTTTAGGCAAATTCTCCCTGCCAAGATTGCACAAAATATGAATTTCTACGAACAATCTCTACAACTCTATAGGGTCCTTCGCAACTCGGCGACCATTTACCGAATTTATTATCTTTAGATCCTAGAGGCAAAATCATTTTCCATACTAAATCTGCTATCTAAAACGATTTTCCCTAACTCTTTTATTATAGGCCTTAGCTGCCCTCAATTTCTCCTTTTCAATTTCACGTAAGGCCTTTAATCTCTCGTCTGGAACCTCATCTATTATGTCCATCATCAGATTACTATAGTCTACAGCAGACAAATCATTTTGTCTAGCTACTCTAAGAGCTTGTAAATTAATCTCCACAGGTAGCACAAGCTTCCTGTCCATACACTAACTCATATGGTGTCACTTGAGTTGCTCCATGCTTAGATATCCGATGAGCCCACAAAGCTTCCGAAAGCACCTCATGCCATCTTCTCGGATGCTCTTCAATCTTTTTCTTTATAAGCTTAATCAAAGTTTTATTGATAGATTCGGCCTGTCCATTAGCTTGAGCATAATAAGGCGACGAATTCAACAACTTAATTCTAAAAGATTTGGCAAATTCACAAAATTGGTGAGACATAGAAGAAGCACCTTGATCAGAAGTCAAAGTCTGAGGAATACCGAATCTATGAATAATATGCTCCAATACAAAATTAATCACTTCTTTATGAGTCATATTTTTTAAAGGAATTGCTTCAGTCCATTTAATAAAATAATCTGTAGCTACTAGGACGAAGAGATGACCTCTAGATGAAGCAGGATGTATCTGACCAATAAAATCTAAACCCGATCCTCTAAGTGGCCACGGCTTAACAATAGGGTGCAACATAGCCACGAGTGCTAACGGTATGTTTCCAAATTTTTGACATTCTTCACACCCCTTATAATATCAAAAACAGTCTTCTAACATCGTCGACCAATAAAAACCCGCTCTTTTCAATAACCATCGCATCTTATTAGCCGACTGATGTGTCCCACGTATTCCTTCATGTACTTCACCCATAGTTATTCTAGACTTATCAGAATCTAAGCACTTCAAAAGTAACCCATCTATTGTTTAGCGATCTAATTCATCATTTAACAAAGTATATTTTAAAGCTTGACGCCGAATTTTTCTATCCCTTATTTGACTTGGATCCTTTAAATAATTAATTATAGGGCTCCTCTAATCACCAGGTTCTAACTCATTTACAGATCTGATTATTTGTGAGCCATGTACCGAATCTTCTTTGCTCTGTACTATTTGCCGCTGGACTAAACTAGCACCTGACGCACCTTGTACCCCAAAACTACTAATCTATTTAGCCCCAGAACTTTCAATTTTGCCCAGAACCAAACTAGCAACCTGCAGATCGGTCTTACTTTTGATAATGGCTAGAATTGGCTTTTCCATTATTAAAAACTTTCCACTAGTAACCTTGTAACCAGGTGCTTGTTGGGCCAAATGATTAGCTCTAAAATTCTTCAGCCCCAGAACTTTCAATTTTTCCCAGAACCTACTTTTGATAATGGCTAGCATCGGTTTTTCCATTCTTAAAAACTTTCCACTAGTAACCTTGTAATCAGATGCTTGTTGGGCCAAATGATTAGCTCTAAAATTCTCTTCTCTAGATATATGGTTGATATTAAAAGTGTCTAGAGACTTAATTATGTCTAAACATCGGTCCAAGTATCTATTCAGCAACCCATCCAAACATTAAAATTCTCCATTAATCTGCTGAACTACCAAAAGAGAGTCGCCAAAAGCATCTATGTCCCTCACACCCATATCAACTAAACTTTGCAAGCCGAACAATAAAGCTTCATATTCGGCCTGGTTATTTGCGCAAGGATATTCTAAGCGAACTGATGTTTCATAAGCTACATTATTTGGTGAAATCAAAACATTACCGATGCCTTGTCCATCTCTACAAACCGATCCATCAAAATAAAGTTTCCATGGGCACACACTAATATAGCTAACATCTTCTTCATCTTTAATCCTATGATCAACAATAAAATTGGTGACAACTTGACCTCTCATAGTACGCAATGATTCATATGTTAAATCATATTCTACTAGTGCATAAGCCCACTTTCCAATTCTACCACTAAGAATCGGTTGTTGTAACATATATTTAATTACTGTCGGTTTGGCATGCAACAATACAAGTACTAGAGAGCAAATAATGCCTAAATTTGGTACATGCATAATATAAAGACAAGCATAGCCTTTCAATGAACACAAACCTACTCTCTGTATCCAGTAGACGGCGACTCACATAAGCAATGATATATTCCTTCCCGCCGTGCACCGATCACCTTTTCTTATGCAGCAATATATAATCTAAACGGCACACCAGACTTTGGCGCCCGAATCACTGGAGGGTTCGACTAGGTATCTCTTTATATTATTATAAGCATCACGTTGCTCTGCCCCCATATGAATTTGGCTTCATGCTTTAGCTAAAGTAAAGGGATCAACGATGCAATTTTTCGTGCAAGGTTAGATATGAATCGTCTCAAGTAATTAATTTTTCCTAACAACTTTTGCACATCCCTTTTACATGTAGGCTCCTCTAATTTTTTGATTGACTCTACACTCTTAGAATCAATCTCTATGCCATGTGCATGAATTATGAAACCTAAGAACCTACCAACCGACACACCAAATGCACATTTGAGTGGATTCATCTTTAAGCCATACCGACGCATTCTCTCAAAGGCAAATCGCAAATCGGCTAAATGATGATCAAACCCATCCGATTTAATGACAACATCATCAATATATATTTCCAATATAATGCCCAACAGATCATGAAAAATTAAATTCATAGCACATTGATATGTAGCTGCCAACATTTTTCAACCCAAATGTCATAACGACCCACTCAAATAAACCAATAAAGCCGGGGCAACGAAAAGCAGTCTTAGACATGTCTTCTTCGGCCATAAAGATTTGATTATAACCAGCATTGCCATCTAAAAAACTAATCACTTTATGCCCGAAAGCATCATTAATTAATATGTCGGCTATAGGCATAGGATATTCATCTTTATGAGTAGCCTTATTTAAGTCTCTAAAATCAATGCATACTCTAATCTTTCTTGTGTTTTTCTTTTCAAAAGGTACAATGTTAGAAACCCACTCAACATACCTACATGGCCGAATAAACCTAGCTTTCAACAACCGATCAATTTCTTATTTGATCTGGTCATACAAATTAGAATTAAAACGCCTAGGGGGTTGTTTATGCGGCCTAAAACCAGATTTAATAGGTAGCTTATGCTCCTACTAAATCTCTACTCAAACCGGGCATCTAGTTCCAAGCAAAGCAGTCAATAAATTCTCTAAGTAATGCACATACCTTGCTTTTCTAATCGTCCTCCAAATTTGCATTGATGAAAGTAGGTCGGGGAACACATCCATCACCAATATCAATTTCCTAAAGTGGATCAGCCGATGAGAACCCCTGTCCAAGCTTGTCCATGTCACCAAAATCTTCAACAGTTTCATGCATATCGTTCTTACCAGAACGATATTCCTCAGTACACCTCTACAACCACTTTATACTATCTTCTTTATTCATTGTTCATAGAGACAAATTATTAAGTTGAGCTACACAAGCCGGCTGTACTTTTATAGGAACAAAACCATCCCTACCAATAGCAACGTAATCATAATCTGACAAGTCCCTTCCTGTCAAGCATTGCATCTCACCATGTTGCCAATTAATAGGAGCATCAGGTTAAAGCAATGCAGGCTGAATTATCTGCTTCAATTACCTCCACATCATCTCCAACCCACTGAATCACACACTGATGTAGAGTGGAAGGTATGCAACAGTTTGCATGTATCCAATCGCGTCCCAAAAGAATATTATATCGTCCTTGTTTTGCTTCTAACTATGAGCTCCATAACAATAACACCTTTGGCTTCAGACAACTCTCTTGAGAATCCACTAAGCCCCATGCTGGTCTTCATCAACTCGCTCTCTTTTTAGGCCCAATTTAGTAAAAACCAAAAAAGGCATAACATTAACCCCAGCACCGCCATCAACAAGCATGCCGCCAGTAGGCTTACCATCGATATGTCCCTTGATGTACAAAGGCTTTAAGTGCTTCTCAGGCTTTTTAGCTTCTCAAATATAGCTCTTTGGGGGCCAAGAACTAGCTCTAGCAACTTCAATTTCAGGTGCACGAAACTTAGCAGGCAAGGCAAACACCATATTAACATCCATAGTAGTAGGCGTGCCATCTTTGCTTTCTATGTTCTTATCAATCATCATATTATCATCCTCAGATTTCTTCTCCTCCATTGTGACTGCGCTTTTCCTTCCAAGTCATCTTGGTAGGCACCATTGGTCTAGCTTGATTAAACCATTCATCACACTACTTCTCAGCTTGCTCTTCTTTAATTTCTAGTGCTCGTAGCCGTTGTACTCTCCATTTCTGTATATGAGTGAGTCCACTCAGGCAGCACTAAGACTTCGGTTTAGTTCCTAGCACAATCGATCTGATCCTAGTGCCCCCAAACTCCTAGCTCTAGTGTTGCAAGTGCTACTGCTCTCAGGCTTAAACATAGGGCATCTAGAATAAAAATTGTTCTGCTGCACAGACATTTGAAAATTCAGCCTCCTGTTCGCATAAGGCATGCCTCTTGCATTTCTGCCCCCACCATTTGCTGAACTACAATGCTGAGACACGCCTTTAGAAATTCTTGCGCTGCTACTTTGCATGTTTAGTTTATTAGATTAGATGTTTCAGCTGTCCTAGTAACAATAGCTAGTGTTTCCTCTAAATAACTCTGTTGGCCAAGCTCTAAACTGCTACCAGCCTCTCCTAAACCTATGACTTCTTTCTGATCTAATCAAAGCACAAACCAATTACTATTTTCCCCTGATGTGCACATGCATCCACTTCAGATTTATCAATCGCCATAGTGCCTATTTGCATACCATGAACAACACTAGAACCATTTGGACCAGTTGTCAGTTGATGAGTTCTAGCCATGTCACATAAATCTGAATTATCCGTGCGACCTCCACGCTTGATTGGTACCCACATGGATTTGCGCCCACCAACAAAATTCTTGTTGCCTACATTGTACCTTGGTGAACTGCTCTAGTGCAGATCCTCTCCCTTTGGATGATCCAGCTTTGGCTTCCCTGTGCGAATTAACAATTGTAGAAGCTAAATTCTTGCAGGCCACCATGCACCACAATGGCATCATTTGCCCTAACCTCCTGATTGAACCGAGGTCTTTTGCCATAAACATGTTGTCCAAACACAAAACCTGATGCCTCCCATCTAGGTTGATAAAAAACATTCTAGCCTAGTAGGATGTGGTACCCTAAGGATTAAAACCATATGGAGGAAATTGTGGATACATTAGAGGTGCACAGCCCTAGGATGTTGGCCCCATTAGAAAATGCTATTGATGAGCATATGAATTTCCTTGTCTATAAGCTTGACCACTAGAACCATGTCCAGAAGGAGATCTAGGATGCTTAGAACCTCCTAGCCAATTAAACACACTGCTGGCCATCTATGATACATATTTTTCCAATAGGTATTTAACTATCGGCCTTATCTTTAGAACATGTTTCTTGCCTTCATTGTAACACCCCTAGGTGTTAGTCATGAGTTAAGCAGCAAAATTGGACTTAAGTAGGATATGTCAAGTAATGATTATGATCTCTAGTTCATAATTTTGAAGTGATGATGAAGGTGTTAAGGTCCAATCTATGAAATTGAGTCCCATCCTGAACTTGGACAACACACCTTTGCTTATATGTGGACCCTAGTTCAGGTTAGGCATGAGTAATGTTAAACATGCTTGTTTCATAGTACATTACATCAATATGCATCTATCTTGACCAGTGGAAAAGTTTCATGAAGTTTAGAATCAAGAAGTCACATGAAATGATAAGTTATAATTTTTCTTGAATTGCTTCATTAGGTGAATGGGAACATGGGATGTCGATCCAAACCTTGCTACCTTACCCAAATGACTCTAACTGAATTCTACCACTAAAAGTTATGAAGGGTTTCGTGTTGAGCCAATGCCAAGAAAATACATCAATCGGTCTAAAACTCTAATTTAAAGTTTATCGTGATGCTGCTTTGACCAAGGTCAAATAATAGTGTGGGAATAAGTTATGAAGTTTGACCTTTAATAAAAGTTGAAGTTTAAGTGGAGTTCTACAAACTTTATTTTTGGACCAAGACCTGATTCAGCTTCTAAGTGTCTCATATAGTGGTCCCAAGTTGATAGTGCTATTTTGGCCTCTCAGAAATGTCCCTGATTGACAATAGCGAGTTGACTTGTTGTGACATTTTTATCTTCCAAATTCATATGTAACTCAACTAGATTCCTTAATATGAGTTTAAGTACACCTTATGAAGGAAACCACAAAATAAGTATCATCACTTTTGGAGCTTTGTATCTTGCAAACTAAGCTGAACCAGTCCATGATCCTTTAACCTAAAGTTGCAGAGCACGTTGTGCACAACAAATTTTGTTTAAGGGTCATGAGCTAGTTGGGTCCCAAACTTAGTCAAACTGAGGCCTCAAAACTGAACCCAATGTTGTTTTGGGACCTTGAAATTTTGGCTAAGTCTGAGATTACAATGTTGATGATGGTTGGCATTTCGCGTTCTCATGTTTTTGTTAAGCAACTCAAGTTGAGCCAAATATAAAAGTTAGACTATATGTTTTGGAGAAGAGTATACAAAAAGATGGCACATGTTTGACTTTATTTTGACCATCAATTTGGAATTTTGCTCATAGATGTCAATGCGTTGACATTATCATGTTGGGCGCCAATTACCCACTAATTTGTTGCTCTAATGGCTAGGCATCCTTAATGATTTTTATAGATCATCAGGTGGTCTTCAACTTTTCTCTTGGGCCCAAGGTCCAATTCAGGCCCATAACTAGCCCAAAAATGCTTCCCACGCCAGCCACACCGTTACCCGCCACGTGCTCGGGGAAATGCTCCTAAGGGCGATGTGTGCCTTGAGCGAGGTGGCCATGCACGCATGGGCACCCCACCTTCACTACCATGTGGTCGCGCCCCCTACCTCCCTCAGTGCACAGAGTGGAGACGTCGAGCTCCGCAGTGCCTTTGTGCTCCATCTCCCTCTCCGCACTGTCTCGCTCCCCTTCCTGCTCACTGAGCGCGCACAGCCATGGCCACTAGGCCGAGCTCCATGGCCGTAGCTGTTCCTCCACCCCCAAGCACCTCATAGCCCTACACCACCATCACCGCCTTCGCCTCGTCGTTCTCTATCTCGCGCACACACTCGCCCGAGGCAACCATCACCGAGCGCCCCGCCGCTAGAGGTGCTGCGGGCATGGCGGCTAGTGCATGTGGCTGGGCCACCTTGAGCCATCTCGAGCCAAGCTACGGGCATTAGTGGGTGCACCTGGTGATGGGGATTCTCCCCCGCATCTTCCACAATGCCGACGACGGCCTCATCGGTCGGAAATCGGTTGGTCGGCGATCCTCCTCCGCCTCCTATGTTCTGATTCGCGTGAGGGACCTCGCGCAACAATTGGAATAAGTGTAGGGGGCTAACTGTAAAGTCTATGACTCAGTTGAATAGTGCCTAGATGGACCTATTCACTAGAATATCTTTTCAGTGAAAGTTCAGGGTCCTCGGTGCAAGTTTGTTTTTCTTTTATGGCTGAAATTTTCTAAAATCATAATAAATCATAGAAAAATCTAAAAATAGCAAATGAATACTTTTTAGAATCCTTGAGAGTATATCTATGCATGAGAGTCATCTTATGATATGTGTTAGTAGAAGATTTTTGTTGTTTTTATTTATCTATGTTAATTAGGGTTTTCTAGAAATAAATTCATATCTAAAGTTGTGGTGCTACAAATGAGGTGAAATTTTTATGGTAGGCTACTAATGCTATATGTGTGTTGTGGTAAAAATTTTAGGTTGATTGGATGTAGTATTATTGATTTAACTTGTTTAGTGCTTAATAAATAGTTTTAAATGATTTATAAATAATTTATATATGAAAAAAATGTGAAATGTGGTTCCTTTGCCCTTGCATGGTGATATTGGTACCTAAGGAACCCTAATATGGCTATATGTTTATAGAAAATAATGATCTTTAGATTTATCTTGTTCTCACATGTTTATTAATAATTAAGACTTGTCTTTTTCATAGCAATTAAATTATAAAACCTGAGCATATAAAATTTGTGCAGTAGCCATGTTTTGATAACATATACCACTCATAAAAGTCTCAGCTCCTAAAGTAGTTGTTCTCATATAGTACTAAAAATAATACATATGTTGCATTATTAAAGTTGAGAATGAATGTTGTGAACATATACATGTATTTATTGTCATGTGATGCTTCTAGTAGCTATTCCTACATGCTATGATTGTTTGAATATGATTCCAAGATGTTTGGGGTAGCATATATGTCAAGAATATGTTGGTTTGTAGCAACTAAATGATAGATGAATTCAGCATGCCTCTGTTGTTATGGCTGCATGTATAGTTTTTGTGGTGGTGACATGTTTGTGATGCAAATGATGTTTTATGTAGATATGTTGAATACAAAAGTTATATATAATTTCCTTATCTTTCATGTCCTAAAATTTCATGACTTTAGGCTCGATGGTTTAGGAGTTATAGATTTTACAAGTTTGTTGTCAGGTTTTACATGTCCTCTGGACAGATCTGAATGATTGTATTGTTTGGCTCATTTAAACATAGAATCATGTATTGGTGATAATAGGAGAGCTGTAGCGAATTTTCCTAATCTTTCTAAAATATCTAAGATCATTACTTTTGATGGTCTAGAACTCTAGTTATTACTGTTCAAATGTGGAATGGCAGATTCTGTCAAATCTAGACAGAGATGCCTTCTTAATGTTGTTTAACCTTTTTAGCTATAGAATCATCTTAAGATGATAATAATAAAGTTATAGATAACTTAATAACATTTCTATAAAGTTAAGAATTCATATTTACTGGATATCTAGAACTTTAGATATACATTTATGAAGTTACTGTCAGATTTATGTCCTAGTTTGTGTAGATCTAGCTTGTTAGTATTTTTCAACCTTGTTAACCTTTAAATCAGCTTTATGTGTAAATAACAAAGTTGTAGACAATTTCTTTATCTTTCTAGAAAGTCTTGGATCACCTTTATTGGATGCCAGGATCTTTGTTCATGACTGAAAACAAATGACTGTTGTGCTGTTGTCCAAGAACTGCATGTGTAGGTTGATTGCTTTTGCTTGCCCTGGTTGGTTAAACATGTTAAGTTGACATCGATTGATGAATACTTACCATGACTACACGCAAGTAATTTAGGGTGTCATGCTTGATGTGCTTGACATCTCCTATGTTACTGCTTGAGTGATGATTAAGTTAAATAGCTCTAGGTGCTTACATTGGTTTGGTGTACTTTTATGAATGCTTTACAGTGTTGCACTTTCATGCATTCATACGTATACATTGTTGCACCTCATTTAGGTATGCTAGATGCACCACGTGAAGGACCTAATGTTGGAGCCGAAACTCGAAGATGGAGTTTGGTGAATCCATCCAGAAGACATGAAGGACTAAGCAAGTACCGAGATGGAAGATGCTCACCGAGCGAGTGTCAGTCTAACAAACACTGACCTAGTGTTGGATCTCAGGCAAGCCCCAAAGTATTCTAAGCCTCCTATGTTTTTACAAACATCACTTGAGTCCTTTATGTTTGATGCATTAGGTTATAAGAGTTGGTTGGAAACACTTGATGCATAGAACTACCTTGTCCAGAAATATATCTTGAACCCTATGTAGGTCTAGGATCGAATGTATGCTTAGCAATGCTTATACCGGTAGAACTCAGATGATTTCCTATCACCTACGAGATATACATGGATACCAAAGCATGGTAGGCTATATTTGCTATCATGGAAAATAACCATGTGATAATGAATAAACAGAGATCGGATAGGATCTAGGGATTAGAGAGGCAGTAGGACATGGAGGTCTTATGTGCATGTTTTATCCCATTCTGTGTCTATTAAGGACCATACCATTGCTGGTGCTTCTACTGAGATTGAACACATGCCTCTCACTTAGCTGGCCAGATAACTCGTTCTGACTGCGAAGCTGAGTAGCTCAACTCAGGGCGGACCCTATTCTGCAAAATGTGTATCTGAGTTGTACCAAAGGTGACCTAAGACTACCTTGGCGCAGGTATGTCTGGGTTTATATTAGAAATAAATTCCTAGCTGGTTGAAATTGATTTGAATCGTCGTCTCTCCCGGATAGTGAGAAACTCGACTAGTCCCAGCATCGTAGTAATTAAATTATGTAATATGATGGTTATGATGAACATGGAATTATTACACCGGCTATGGTTACTATTGTTATGCTACTAAATGATATACCATATGTTTATCACAGGTTAGTTGCTAATCTAGAAATGAATAGTTATAATTAACTTGATGACCGAATTATAAAATGTATAGCTAAATTAGTGGCTTTTTATACAAAATGTTGTCAAGCTAGCTCCACTTATAAAGCCTTGCATGATTCTTGGAGTGATTTTATTTCTGGTTTATGACGGGTAAGTCTAGCTGAGTACATTCGAGTACTCAGGGTTTATCCCACCATATTATAGGTGAAGTTTTTCGGCCTGCTAAAGATGGTGGCTAACCGCCGGTGGGCTCGGTGACTCTATATTTATTTCTTATCTATATGCTTTTGTCGGAGGATGTCACTTATGCTAGCAATGTATTTGAAACTTATATTAATGTAATCATTTAAAAGCTATGTTGTTTTCCCTTAACCGGTTTTGAAACCCAAACTTATACTATTATTTGTGAACCCATTTGTAATATTATTTCTACTACAACTCTATGTATATGATGTGTATTTGCTTAATCATGCTATCTTGATTATGATGTTGATTTACCAAGGTCCTTCGTGACACTCGACGGACTATCGAGTTTATATAAGTGAAAGTATGCGCGTGTCAACGTGTTAAACGGGGACAACCGTACTTGATCTTGTATAAATTGGGTAGTTCTATCACATTCATTGACTTTCCACACTCCCTCTTCTGGATTTTTTGGTTTGATCATCCTTGGAGCAGCCCTATCATCAATAATGACATTTTTTCCTTTCAAGGATTCAGCCTAATCTGACCGAATGAGCACCTTCTTGTTCTCAAAGTCAATCATATTGATAGGAAATGGGTCACTATCGAGCTTTGTCTTAGTACCTTCTGTAAATGTCAACCGTCCGTCATTAATGGCCAATTGCACCTATCGACGAAACATGTTACAATCATTAGTAGCATGAGAAAATGAATTATGCCATTTACAAGTATGCTCTTTTAGCCAATTCCTCTAGAGGCGGAATTACATGACCTCCCTTTATTCTAATATGGTTTGCTTGCAGCAAGATATCAAAAAAATTCACACTTGCTAACATCAAAAGTACACTTAATTGCCTCTCTTCTAGTAGGTGTAGGTTTCAAAGTAGCACATAAAAAGGTTTTGACTTAGGCATTTGTACCCATTCAGCTATGCATACATCAACATCAATCATGACTAGCTGAATCGTTGTCATAGCCTACAACATTAACTGTAGGCTTTTCCATGTCTTTGCTTTTATTATCCCTAAACTGGCCATATTGTTTACCATCTTGTTGGTGGTCACTAACATTAATTATAAATCATCAACATAACCTGTATTTATAACTTAATTCCATCACCAAACATAGGTATAGGGGTTTAAACTAATAAATTCTATGAGTTTTAGTGAATCTATATTTTTAGCAGGGTTTAATCAGAAAACCACCAAGGAGGACCTAATCGTCAAAGGAAATCACGGAATTCTACCGCGGTATTAACTTGGGAAGACTCTAGAAGGGTCTAGAAGGTGAATCACTAAAACAGGGCTTGACCCACTACCATGTGGGGCCAGTCTGAACTATAGGTGGGGCCGCCTAGCCCTTGTGGGCCTCATCTGTCAGTCTCCTTCGAATGTCGGTTCCTCACCGCCTTAAGGATTGCATCTAAGCCATTGCTTAAGTTGGTTTGATCCAAGGGCTCATATTGGACCCTCAAGGCTATATATACCAGCCCCTGCCCCCCCCTCCCTCAAGAGATCCTAAAACCCTAATTCATATCTCTCCTTCAGATCAGCATACAGTAGAGGGATTACGTCTAGAGCTCTCCAATGTAGTAGATTAGTAGCTTAGGAGTGAGGGTCGAGTTGGGCTCATGCTCAAGTTCTAGATCTAGTCTTGGAGGCTCGGTGAAGCCTTGTACCTTCACTTCTACATCTTGTAAGACTTATTATTAATTCATCGTATTCTTATCTACATGGCTATGCTTACTTTGAATATATATCTTGCTTAGTTAAGATTATCATTGCTTTTGTGTGTGGGTTCATAGAGCGCTTAGCTTACTATAGTTTATCGATTGGGCTAAGTAGCTGAGTCTCGTGTAAGCATGATGCTTATACGATGCTCTGCCTATGAGTACACCTTATTCTCTGGTTGGGTGGTAGCAGCAGTGAGGTGACAGCTCCAGTCTATCCTTTGTAGTCCACTCCGAATTGAGCAGGTTCTTAAATTGTAGGACCGTAGTTGTGTCAATAGAGTTAACAATTTGTAGGTGCTCTACCAGTCTAAGCTGGTGTCCCGAAGTGCACAAGAGTAGAGTTAGTTTTAGCTATAGTTGGATATATATATATACTTTGATCCTATAATAAGAATATCATAGGAATCTACCTCACCCGTTGTTCTCCCGAGTTGACCAGTTTACATTATCTTAGTGACATATTCCCTGAGTGTCATTATACTTAATTCTTATCATTATCTTTCCCCCTTGCTTTAGCTATGCTGGTATGTTGATTAGTATACATTCCTTTGTTATCCAATAAATCTTTACTCCATTGTTTCCCTATGGTAAAATATAAATAATGATACCTGGAATACTCCCGATAAAATGCTACAATGGTATTCTGTGCGCTTTGCAGAATCCTTCATATTCTATTTGCGTTAATAAATACCAACAATCATTTTTGGTGCCGTTGTTGGGGAAACAATTGGCATAAAGAATTAAATCATTAACATACCACTAGCTTTAGTAGGATTACCCCTGTTTTGTTAAATTGTGGAATAAAACAGGATAGCAGACGTCGTTTTGACCTTCCGGCAAGCTTCCACAAGGAAAGATGGACATTGAAGAACCTAGGGTACCTGAACATTCATGATCCACCAATACCGAAACCCTACCATCTCACAAGTTTGTATAGACATATATATATATATATATTCTCTAACCATGTGTAGATTGGAGAAAAAGGTCAACATCACAAGAATTCAAATCACATCTCAAGTGACGAATACAAATGCTGCACTACTCACAAATTTTATCATGTGAGTCATGGTAAGTATGATCAAGAAAGATGAGATAGTCTTGCTCATGGACTTTAAACTTGACTGAGTAGTTATGTTTTAATTATTTTGTTCCATTTCATGTTTACTTAGAATAATCCATGCATCCACTCCATTTAATTTGAATTCTCTCATATCAAATCCACAACATGTTTAGATCCTTGCATACATTCATGCCACTTGCATCTTTTATTTAAAAAAATCTCTCACCATAATCATGCTCTTTTATCTCTATTTGAATAAATCTCTATAATGCTTTCATGTTCTCTTTGTCTACCATAGTATGCTTTGGTTTGGAAGTACTGGATATACTTCCAAAGGCTTTTTAAATTAAGTGTGGTGCTTAGGTTAAATAGTCTTCCTTAATCAAATTAGACATAGAGTTTAGTTTGGTTATTTAACTAAAAATTGCTTGTGTAGACACTGAATATTTTGTTGGACTAACCCCTGTAGAAAACTCTTAAATTCAATCTAGGGCAAGTCAAGAGATGAATTCACATCAGAGATAAATCAAGGCATGTGATAAACTCAAACAACTCTGCACAAAAGAAGAAATAGTTCATACTTCATTGAAGAAGGACTGTGAGTATCAAAATTCATTCACTTTGTCTTTTGGTGTAAGTTACCTTTGCCTTGAACCATGCTAGAATGCAGCAAACAAATAAAATTTGTTATAAAACATGATAAATGAAATCTATGCTAAAGTAATCTGAAAACCATCTTTTCATTAGCATAGAGAAAAAATACAAAAGATATGGACAACAACCCATATTTCTAATTTGTTGTATACCCTCGGGTATGTGTCCACTAACATTTTGTAGGAAAAAATGAATATAAGCTATGCCTGTCCACTTCAGCTATAGAACAAAGAGAAATGAGACAAGTGCCACAAAAAGGATCTACAATAGAAGCACTCACTCATAGAAAGTGGATGAACAAATCAACGGGCCTCAAGTAATGTCGAAAGCGGCCTAGCATTGAGATTTTCAAAGACTCAAGCTAGGAGGCTGATGAGAAGCAAGGTGCAACCCACATCATATTAGCCAGAGTACACCTGCTTTCATCATCTTCGAAAAGACCAACTCACACGTCGGCAATTAGGACCAAGATGATGGGACGCCTCCACATCATGGCATACATTCTCGATCATTGGTCTGCCTACGGTGTCTCGTAAGGCTATGAACGACCATGAACACACAAAAGACCCCCTTAAGCCATTGGAGATGAAGCTTTCATGCAAATTCCAATGAAGTTCCTTCCTTGATCATCAAGATAGCTGGCGTATCACTAACATACAAAGAAGAAATCTTCGCCACACCATTAGAGGACAAAGACAACTAAGGAGAAACTTGAGTTTACATCTCCAATGGACCCAACTCAGTCAACCAAGAATTAACAAAAATCAAGATAGGTTGATGGAACAAGAACATGCAATTGTCTGTATCCTCATTGGATGGTGCAAACACAAAGCTTAATGTAAGAAAAGGCCCTGCTCAATGGACTATGAGCTCTCGCCAATAGGTAAATCAGATAAGCCTCCTCCAGGTATGTTTGTCACTAATCGTTTCAATAAAAGAAGGAAAACATAAGGTATATCCAACCAAGCATTATGCAATATAGAATCACATTCACTAGGAGAATTCTATCATCCAAACTTGATTCTGTATTCTATAAAATTCAAGTATGGGGGATGGAATTCTTCAAAACATCTCATGTCATGTTGCTAGTTTGTCTTAGTCATCCCTACCTTTATGATGAGCTCAACTTGCTAAATCTCTAACAAGTAAAAATTTAAATAATCATGCTCCTTTAGGTAGATCATACATATTCTTGTTTCTACTTTAATGAATCATGATTATTGAATCAAAACATACTTGTATAGAATTCGGTTGTATATATGGACTAACCCTTGTAGGAAAATATTCAAATTTTGTTGGGAATGTTTGGAAATCATTCGTAGAAACAAATCAAGGTTAGATGTATTCTTTAGAACAATCTCACACATCTTTGCTTTAACCTTGTTGAAAATTTGATGTAGTGGTGAACAAAAAGGCACATTATTTAGAACATGGGATAAAGATTCTATGCTAATTAAAATGTTAAAACCAACTCTGTTATAGCATAGAAGATGACCTTTAGCTCTATGACAACACTATCCTTGCTTTGAATCATTTGTATACTCCTTCAGGGTATATGTTAGCACTAATCCCTTGCAGAGAAGAAATAATGAGAGGAGCAGAAGGTCCGATCAAAATGCCAAGAAAGAACAAAAGATGGCATAATGGAAGAGTGAGAAAGGAGTGCAACATATGAGACAAGATGCTCGTGAACAACTCAACCTTCAAGAGAAGACCACCACAAGTCATCTACCCTTCATCACATGGTGTCATCACGCTCCAATGATGAAGGTAACATCCTAAGGTAAATGGTCATTATTTAAAAAGCTTCCCTTTGATCTTGGTATTCACATAAAAAAAGAAACAAACATGTTTGAGTTAACAACTTTGCTTGATCTAACCTTGTCGGCGCAAAAATATGTCGATGCGCAAAAACATGTGTCGATGCACATAGCAAGCCAGAAGGATCTGCTTAGGATGAGCCTGGAGATCCACTTGGCTTCAACACAGGACCAGCCAATCCTATGAATTCCTCCTGAGGCGTGCCAGTCAATTTGACCTACAATTGACAAAGTGTCGATGCGAAAAAGTGACAAACTAGTAAATATTTATCGTTTTGCCGTACGTTGTGATCGGATGTGGCCTAGCACTCAATGACATAGGGTTTATACTGGTTTAGGCAACATACCCTATGTCCAGTTTGAGTCGGTTGGTGACTTTATTTCTAAACCTAGGTGCTCAAAGTTTAGTTGTGGGGTTACAAACGAATAGGAGTAAAATAGGCAGTATCTGAGGTCCGATCGGACTCTGGATCGAAGGGCCAAGAGTGATGGGAGCTCCTACATGTGCTAAGTATTAGAACATATGCTATATGTAGCTTTAGAATGTCTAAAGCTAGCAGAGAGTGAGTCAGAATGATCCGTGTGTTGTCTGTTGTTTGTCGAAACGATCGAATCGTCCCCTTTTAGGAGAGAGCGCATCCCCTTTTATAGATGAAGGGGACAACCTTAGAAGTGAGAGAGAGGAAGTGTGTGCTACCTAGTCTTGTTGCCCATGCTATTGAGTATGAAATGGTTTGTTGGTGCCTACAATACTGTTGACGCCCTGATGCATGTGGTTCGTTCCATCGTGCTCTTCTGGTACGGCAAATGTCGAAGCCTACCATACTATACGACAAATGCCGACACCCACAACACTGTTTATGTCCTGACATATCTAGAATGTTGCAAAGTACCCTTCTGACATGCCTTGACAGCACTATCCTATAGGTACATAGGGTATGGTCCTCGGTATTGTGGTTGACTTATGTGCCTTATCTTATCTGCTCTGCCTGATTACTCGGGTCCTCATCGAGCGAGCATCCCCGTTAGGCCTTTCCTAGTCGGCTCCAACCATGCCGGTCCAAGAATAGCCATAGGTAGAGGCGTGTTCCTGGTTGGAGATGCGGGTCAGAGTTGAAAGCGAGCATCACCCTTCCTTGGCCAGGCCTTTCGGTCAGAGACGTGGGTCGGAGTCAGAAGCAAGCGTTGCCCTTCCTTTGGCCAGGCCTTCCGATGGGAGATGTGGGTCGGAGTCAGAAGTGAGTGTCATCCCTCCTTGGCTAGGCCTTCTGGTTAGAGAGGCGGGTCAAAGTCAAAAGCAATCCGATCAGAGACTGGATTACTCTTATGGCCTATCGTTAAGTATCTGGGATGGCCCAGGTGTTGCTCATCGTCCGCAATATCGTTTGCTGGGTTGAGCTTTTGCTAGGAAGTAGGTCTATTAGGGACACTGGGTTTATGATCCCAACATAAGGAGAGAAAGTTTATCAGTAATTTAAGGTGGAACATACCAGTTTTTGCCCAGACAATTCCAAGTGTGCCGCTTCGGGAGCAGCCAGATAGAAAAATCGACTAAATAGCTGATACGCGAAGAAATCGGCTATTACGGATTGTAAAGCTTATGGATCATGATTGATTTTATAATGCATGTAGAGATAAGCAAAATCATCAGCTAGGTGGCTATTACTAGTGTGAAGCAATGAGCAGATGAATCTAACGAGAAAGGATATAACATGGGAACAAATTGACTGTCTAGTACAAAAGGATCTACAAATGCTCTGAATCTAATATGTTACCATCAACAGTGAGGTTTGATTGGATCGATGGCAGCTATGATGATAATAACAAACTAAAACAAAAGAATCCGTAAAACCATCTATACACTGACAGGCTTTTCGAAAGACATACTATATGTGTGAAAGCTCGAGCGAATCGACTGAAATAGCCAATTTAGGTGAAAAGGGACTACAACATGTGAACAATTGACTATTTAATAGGGACAAATCTATGAACTCATTAGACTTAACCTGTTATCTCTAACAGTAGGGTTCGACCGGATCGATGGCAGCTGTGATAAAGACAATAAATCAAACCTTTAAAGTAAACAGATCTATCCACATTAAGAGAATCATAGAGACACACTATAGGCGTTAAAGCATAGGCGATCAGCTATTTAGCTGATGCAGGCATAGCAAACAGTCAAGGTCACGCCTGATCGAAAACAAATCTACCAACTAGCATCCTCCGATCTAAAGTGCCATTAGTGGGGATCGACTAGATCATTACAGCTATAATAATGAACTATAGACCAGATTTAACTAGCCAGCAAACCTCCTTAAGATTAGATATGCTTTAACCACATACTATGCATGATCAAGATTGAAGTAGAATAGCCGATGAAACATAACCCATCGCTCAAATTAAGAAACATCGTATTGTAACTAAGCAAACGATGGACTAAAAGGATATGAGGCTGATCTAGATCGATCTCGACCGAGCAGGTTGATGTTGCTGAAAACTAATAACAATAAGAACATTAGCAAGATCGGTAACTAAATGAATCTACCCAAAGGATGCCACTCTTAGGTAGAGCCGATAACTTGATCTTAATCTAATTTGAGCAGTGGAGGTCGAACTTAACTGATGCAGTCATACTTGAACTAGATAAAGATCGACAACTAGCTTATGCTAGAGTCCAACATGTCTTTCTCGACACCAACCGTAGCTTATTGTCGTTGTCTACTGACGTCATCTGAAGAGAGCCGATTCTAGTGCTGCATCTAAATCAGCTGATATCGATCCTTATGCAATTGATTCCTCGATGACACGATCTTGGAAGCTTCAAGTTTCCGCGTTCTTCTTCCCAAATTTTAGTGTAAACACATGCCCCCCAATTTTAGGATAAAAGTAATTTTATTCCAAAATTACCATATATGTACCCTCGATAGGTCCATAGTCACAGGTAGAGAATCTTGATTTGGGGCCTATTATCTATCACTATCCTTGCCTGCTTATGAGCCCATGCTTCAAAGCTTTACGAGGGCATCATTGCTTCATGGGCGCTTGGATCCATCTTTCTAGACTGACTATAAATGTCTATCCAACTCTAACGAGAGTAACTCAACAACTCAGTTATGTTTCTCTTCTGCTTGCTTCCTCGAGTGCCCTTTGCTCCACCAGACCCTCCATGGTCTAATCCCTTGCTATGAGGGTCTTGAGTGGTTAGAAGAATTCTTGTGCATAGGGTGATTATGTTGCTCATTTCAGTGCCATGTCGAGCAAGAGGATCAGCTATTGTAGTTAGAAGAATTCTTATGACATCACCTGAGTTTTCTCACCATGATTGCAGAGTTATTCTAGTGTTTGCAAGGGCTAAAATGTGTGGACACCTTTCCCCTACTCGTTTTATCAAATGCTCATCGAGGAAACCACAGACTTCTTTCCCATGGTTTCCTAGCCACCGAGAAATGGGCATCTTTTAGCAGGTGGCTTTCTTTCCCATTATTTCCTAGTCACCGAGAAATCGGTTGGGTATATAGGCATCTTTTAAGCAGGTGGCCTTTTCTCTTCCCCTGATGCAATCCTATCAGTGGGTCGATATGACTTGGTCCATGATGACCCTCGACCTTGTGGGGATCCATACTCCTTTCAATCCAAAGAAGTCTTAGTGGGTTAATCATTAGTTAATGTAAATCTTTTGCATTAATCCCATAGTATCTTGTAATCATGGGAAGCAATAAGTCTAAATCTGTTACTTCTTCATGATCCGTCTCTTGAATTTCTAGAGTGTCAATCAGTTTCCATAACTAACTTTAATTCCATAACCTCGATGAAGCCTATCTTCTCACCTCCCAGGCTATATATAAGCCATGGTTGTGGATCGAAAAACAACCTCCTTCGTTCCAAACCCTCCATGTCTTTGGTGTGATTTTGGTTTCCCATAGGCTTAAAGGCATGGAGAATAGCAAGAGGTCTACTGAAGAGGCCTTTGATGGGTCTATGTCACCACGCCAGTGTCTTCACCATCAGGAGGATGCAACCCATGATCTTGGGTGGATGGACCTTCATATGAATGCGCTGCAAGATGCTCCCATCGTCTCGAAACATAGGGTCAACTCCACTCAGCCTCCAAGGTCGTCTTCATCAATAGTTTGCCACCCGCTCCCCTGCTACTCGATGAAGTAGATCAACGATGATGATCTGATTGCATCCATCGATTAGGTTGGCCAGAAGCTCGCCGACTGCCTCTCCATCGTGGAATCGGCTCTAACCACTTTGGTTCAGCGCTGGCCACCCTCTGAATCCGATCCATCAGAGGTCGATCAGGAAACTCTAGGGGTTGTGGCCGCCATCCATCAAGATGCCCTAAGGGGTAGATCTACCAACTAGGTGGAGGAGAGGTTGGCCAAGGCCAAGGCTAGAATCATGGGTGAGATGCCTCCCAAAATTTTCTATTTCTTCTTAGTTTTGTCTTCAAGATCTTGATTATCCCTTCCTTGAATCTTTCTAGATCTATCGGCCTAGTTGGAAAGCCTTTGATCGGCTGTAGAGTACGCGACAGGATTCATCAACACCAGGGGTGCCACATCAGTGGTTCACTTGTATGATGTCCCAAACCACGTTAGAGAGGTTGCCCTTCATGGTGTTCGTCATGGTGCTACCATGGCATTGGCTGTTGCACAAGCTCGCTCTAGCCACAAGCTTTGACTTCTTCCCCATGGTTTTCCAACCATCGAAGACCCTGAGGAACATGAGCGCCTGGTCAAGGATTTCTTCAACGCCACCAACTCCGTAGCCCTTGCTTCCTAGGCCGAAGACATAGTGAATAAAGTGTTTTCTGACCTTTAGATTGTAATAGGAGAAGCTAGGAAACAATCTCTTTGTTTTAAGTGGTTTCTCTTTTGCCCTGTACTCATATTCCATGTACCAATATGTGTTTGTTCTTGCTCTATATGCGATAAAAACGTATCGGTTTTTACCCCTTCGGGTTTATTTTTGAACTAGAGGCGATACCCTTCTAGTATCAGCTATTAGAGCCAATGACCGAACAAATTGGCTATCAAGTATTAATCTAAACGCTAGGATAATATTTCTTTAGATATTTTCCATTGATTGCTCTATCAAACTCCTCTTCTCCTCCTAGTATTTCCAAAATATAAGCATTGCCATGCGCACAACATTTGATCCAATAAGGTCCTTTCCAATTAGGTGACCACTTGCCGAACTTGTTGTCTCTTGATCCGATCGGTAATTTTACCTTCTAGACCAAGTCCCCTTCAAAAAATTGCTTGCTCTTAACCTTCTTATTGTAATACTTTGTAATCCTTAGTTTATTAGCTTTGATATTTTCAAGAGCATGTAGTCGATGGCAACTTAAGTCTTCTAAGTCATCCAACATAAGATGCTTGTAAACTTCGGCTGACAAATCATTTTGTAGCATGACACGCCTCGATCCAGTTTGAACTTCCCAAGGAAGGACCGCATTATGACCATACACAAGTTCATAAGGTGATGCTTTAATCGATCCATGATAGGCCATCCTATACGCCCATAATGCCTTGTTAAGCGTTGAATGCCACTTCCTAGGTTGTTCTTCGATTTTTTTCTTGATCAACTTAATCATAATTTAATTAGATGCCATGTAACACCCTTGGTGTTAAGCATGCACTTAACCTTGACATTGCATGATCACAATCATCATTGAGCATTCATGATCATAAGCATATCATGTATTCCATCTTTGTTGGCTTATATTGCATATGATATCACTTAATTGCCTTACTTAGATTAGGGTTTACATGCAACCAATGTATGAAATGTGTGTGGAACCTTATGAATGCTTTAAACATGTTTAGAATAGCATAAAGAACAACTTTGGTATTCATGACTAAGTCTAGTTTAGTCTCTAAGTCATTGATATGGTGTATGACATCTTGTTAAAGTGCTATGTTTGACCTAGTTTGAACTATGTCATGGAGACTTTGCATGGTAGTGAACCTTTAAGCAAAGTTGTAGTATTTGAGTAGATCAACAACTTTTATGTTTGGGTCTTGAGCTAATTCAGTGCATAGCTTAGTCATTTTGAGCTCACAAAAATCTGAAAAACTCAATTTCCAACACTTAGGAAATTTTCTAAGTCGTATTCGGTTTACAGTTTCGCTGGCTCAACTTTGGGCTAATTTTACTCGGTATTGGTTGCGAATTGGAACTTGATCCTTAATGGAAATTGTATATGGTATATAGGCCTACAACTTTTATTCAGATGGTTTGCATTAATGCTTCATGGTTTAGGAGTTTTAGAGCTATGAAATCACGCTGTCAGGCCAGTACCGAAGCTCGGCTTATTGAACTAAATGGCGTTTTCAGTGGCCAACCGCCATAGACTATGGACGTCGCGTGGTGGCCACCTGTTGCCGATGTCGTGCCTGCTCTGGCCACGTTAGGCCGCTGAGCGCCAACTCAAGCCCTGCACTCGCCTGTGACCGTCCGCACTCGCATTTCCATCTCCTGCTTTCTCCTTCGTTCACCGCAGCGCCCGCAGCAGACGTAGAAGCAGCGCGACCGCTCCGCCGATGCCATTGTCGGCCTAGCTCGCACCACGTCCCTCCTCTACCACCGTAGCAGCTCCTCTATGACCCTACCGCATCACCGCACCTCTATTGCTCACTAGCCGCACTTGGTAAGGCCCTAGAGCCATGCACAGGCTCGCTGAAGTTCCACTGCCGAGCTCTGTCACTGTGGCCACACCGTTTCTGACCGCCTCTAGCCGTGGTAGTAGGTGTGTTACCTTCGTAGTCATGTGTAGATGCTCGACGTAGCCCTAGTTTATGCTTTTGTGGCCAGCTCCGACGTATCGCCATTGTTCCATGCCACCGCTCCACCATGAGCGCCACCATCGTTGCTAGCTCCGATGATAGGTCTTGATAGGTAGCTCTATAGGTGCGCAATGTCGTGTGGAAGCTTGAAGTACCGATGCCGTCACTAGTGAGGCTCGCCGTCGATGAGCTCTGCCGATTCCGCACCGTCCCACGCTACTCCCCTATTTTGGTGTGGATGACATGTGGGCCCGACTTACAGGAGGGTCCCGGCTGTCAGTGGCTGTGGATTAGAAAGCTAGTGCAATTATTTTCAGATTTGAATGAAACTTGGAAAAATCATAGGTGGAGTTCCAGAGGTCCAAATTTTGTGAACCAAATTGTGATGTGTTCGGTATGAAGTGTAGTTTTTTATAAAAATATGAAATGTACATTTTCTAGTATTTTTCATAGTGATTAAAATGAATTTAAATAAATGCTTTTTGTATGTTTACAATTTTGTAAATTAGATATCTTGAGATAGAAAACTCATAAAATTGTGATTCCAATTTTGTGGGTTTTGTGTTGACATTATCTAGCTAGGAAAAATATTAAACTTGCTGTAAACTTATTTGAAATATGATCTTTCTATTTATCTATTAATAAATGGTATTTTCTGAGGAAAAATTGTAGAAATAAAAATATGTAACATATTGCTATGCAAATTTTTGTATAGTAGTATGGTACTAATATGATGTTAGGAAAAATATATAATCTGTTGTTTGACTTCTATAGGGTTTGCTATTTTTGCTAAAATAGACCTTGTTAGCTTGTCATTTTTATAAAGAATGTTATACTTGGTAAAATGGCATGAAACTTTTACAGTAGTCTATTAGTAGCACTTGTAAGCCATGGTAATTTTCTAAGAATTTATTATGCACATTGGGTATGTGTTTATTATTTAACCTAATTATCTAATTAAATTGATAAAGGCATTTAAATGAATAGTTTGGGCTTTACCATTATGTTTTCTTGAAGTGTATTTGGTATGCTTGAACTGTGGGTATACTTGGTGTTGTCAAATTTTGAATGCTTACATGTAGTAGAAATATTGTTGCTTTATAATTTGAGTTAGAAGGGTTTTCGAACGGATTCTGTGGTGTGGTATGTTGCATAGGGAAAATAATGTTTGTTGTAGGAATGGTTAATAGCAAAGTTGTAGAGAACTTCTTCATCTACCTTGTGTTAAAATTTCAGGGCAATAGACCAAAGGGTTTAGGATTTATAGCTGTTTAAAGCTAATTTTTTGAAACTGCTTGTTCTCTAGAATTTCTAGGATAGCACTGTATAGATTATCTATTTTGGTTAGGATAGAGTGTGAATTAGCTTTTGATGAGTAAATAAGAGTTGTAGACAATTATGATGTAAACTTGTAACTATCATGTGTAGCTTAGATATTGTATTGTGTGAAATTTGTAAGTAGATAGAGAAGAGATATGCACCTACTCAGTTAGTAAAGAGTTAGCATTGTTATCATTTGGCTACTTAACATCATTGTTGCAGCACGTACATTCCTCTATCACATCCTCCATGATCCTTCTTATGCATTCATAGGGACTTACTTATGCATATGCATGCAATAGGTGCCACCAAGGAGATCACACTAGTGGAGCTCGAACGCCGAGCCGTAGGAGGAGCATCAGGGAGTTCAGCACCTGGAGGTTCCCAGAGAAGGAGAGCTTGAAGCCGATCACCTTCCTGAGTGCCCCTGATCACCAGCCTTCGACGTTCGTGAAAGGCAAGCCCCAGGAGCATTATAAGCCTCCCTATTTTATTAATATCACTTAAAGTTATTCAGTATTGCTGCATTACATGACAGGAGTTGTTTGGAAACCATTGTTGCATATTACCTTCCTTGACCAGAAATATCTACCATGAATCCTATTTAAGTCCAGGAACATTTATCATGCTTAGTTATGCTTAGACCGATAGAAGTCGGGTAATTTCCTAGTCACATGCGAGCTATAGGTGATAACTTAATCACAGGTTGGCTATATTGTGCTATCATGGAACATAACCTGGTAATGTGGAATAAATGGAGACCGGGTGAAAGTCTTATATGTGGTATTGTAGTGATTCCGTCTGTGTCATTTAAGGACTAGACGTTGGAGGTCATCTTGTCATGTTGAAGCAGCCTCTCACATAGTTGGCCGGAATAAGTCAGTTTCGACCGCGAAGCCGAGTAGTTCAATTTAGGCCTAGGACCACGAGTGGTAAAAGTGCACACTCTGGATGGTAGTAAGGATGTGCGGAGAGCCATTAGCGTAAGCCCTAAGGGCAGGGTTAGAGTCCCGATCACCCTAGGCAGAGTGGTTCTCTGATTGTGCGGCGCTGATCAGTACCCGCTGACATTGGTTCCTGAGTTGTACCAAAGGTGACCTTAGGCTACCTTTACGAGGTATGCTTGGGTATGTGTTAGGAATAATTCCCCAGCTAGGGTAGGAATCGATTCGAATCGTCGTCTCTCTCCGAATAGTGAGAACTTGACTTGAGTTCCTTTCATCAGTAGTAAATTATGGAAATGATGGTTATGAGATTATACAAGAACTCAACTAGATATGGTTATGATTGTGATGACTTAATGGTACCAACATGTTTGACATAGGCTAGATGCTAATCTAGTATGAGATAGGACTAATAACTGGTGATTCACAATTAAAGAGATGTTGGACAACTTATGCTTTTTCTAGCGAATAATGTCTACCAGCTCTACTTATAAAGCCTTGCATACTCCTTGGTATCTTAGTATATTAGTTGGACGGGTAAGTCTAGCTGAGTACCTTCTCGTACTCAGAGTTTTATTCCCATTGTTGCAGATAACGTTATGTATCATGGCTACTATAAGAACTATCTTGCTCCTACTAGTGGATGAGGACTAGGACCAGGGGCAATGGTCATTCTGTATTTCATCTCATCCTTTGTGCTTTTGGTTGGAGATGACTATGACACTAGGCTTTGTATTAAACTACAGTGTGATGTTGATGTTAAACTACTTTGCTTCTGCTACTTTCAAACTCGGTTTATAATAATTATTCGAACTCTGATGTATGAGACATATTTGTGAACTATGATATAACATATGATGAGTTGTGTTGAATCTCTACGATCTTGGTTTGTATGTTGGTTGTTTGAGATCCTTCATGATTTCATTGGACTACCGGGTTTATATGGGCTCAAGTATGACGGTTTGATCGCTTTGGTGATTGCTATTGTACTTGTGCTCTTATAAATTGGACGGTTCTATGACATGCCTCTGCCTAGCCATTAGCCTAAGCATAGTAAGAAGAAGAATTTAATAACTTTATTCCCATACTGGTAGCAAAATCTCAGAACTCTTCTGATGTGAACATTGTCCCTTGATCAGTAGTGATAGTTTGAGGAATCCCAAAATTATACACAATATGCTCCTTGACAAAATCAACCATGTTCTTTGAGGTTATCGTCTTCAAAGGAATTGACTCGACCCACTTAGTGAAGTAATATGTCGCTACCAATATAAACTTATGTCCTTTACTTGAAGGCGGAAAAATCTGGCCAATTAGATCAATTCTCCAACCTTAAAATGGCCATGGTTTGATTATTGAATTCATAGCCGATGCGGGCGATTTATGAACATTACCAAAACATTGACAATCCTGGTACCCCTTATAATATTCAAAATAGTCTTCTAGTATTATTAGGCTAGAAATATCTAGTCCTACGAATAATCCATTTCATCTTATAAGTCGATTGATGAGCTCCACATATCCCTTCATGTACTTCACCCATCAACACCTTAGCTTCTTCTTGATTTAAGCAATTAAGCAACACCTCATCGACTGTTTTGTAATATAGCTTAATCATCTAGCAAAACATACTTAGTCAATTTATACCTTAGCTTTCCTGATAACCTTCTGTGCTGGATTCTTAAGGTAATCGGCTATTTCAACTCTTCAATCATTATTCGAGGTTTCACTACTTAAGACCTCTTGAAACACTCTTTAACCTGGCAGTACTTTGAGCTAAGCGATTAGTCCTCTTGATTCTGTGCTCTCGGAATATGCTGAAGAGAAACATGAGGAAATTCCTTGAGTAACCTTTAGCACTCATCATAGTACCCCCTCAGAGTATCTTCTTTACATTTATATAGGCCAATTAACTAATTAATAATTAACTATGAATCTCCAAATACTTCAATTGTCTCGGCTTTTACTTCATGAAGAAGTTGAAGCCCCTTGAGAATAGCTTCATATTCTGCTTGGTTGTTGATAATCATTGGTTCAGTTGGAAAAGCAAACTCAAAACTTGCCCCCAAGGTGAAATAATAATAATACCAATTCCACCACCTTGCTTGCATGATGATCCATCAAAGAATAACGTCCAAGGTACCAGCTCTACATAGCCAATACTTAGCTTATGATGCTGGGTGACAAAATTAGCTATTACTTGCCCTTTGACTTGCTTTAGCCGATTCGTACCTCAAGTCAAATTCTGACAACATAAGAATCCACTTCCCCATTCTTCCATTTAATATTAGCATTGATAGCATGTGCTTGATCACATCAGCCTTGGAAACAACTATACACTTAGCCGATAATAAGTAATGTCACAAATTAGTGCAAGAGAAAATAAGCACAAGCATAACTTTTCAATGGGAGAATATCTTGTTTCTGGATCCAAAAGTCCTTCTACTTAGATAGAAAACAACTCATTCTTTCCTTTCAAACTCTTAGTGTCAAGGCTGATCCAATTGTTTGGTCATCGGTCCGATACGTACAACTTAAAAGGCTTACCTTACTAACGAGGAGACCAGCACAGATGGACATTTCATGTATTCTTTTATCTCCTTAAATGCCTTTTGTTGTACATCACCCCACTTAAATTCTTAATCATTTTTTAACTTCAACAAGGGAGAAAATGGTAGAACTCTTTCCGACAAATATGAAATAAACCTCCTGATAAAATTAATCTTACCAAGTAAAGATTATAACTCTGTTTTAGTAGTCAGGGGGCACTGCCTTATCAATTGCTTTCATACTTTTTTGACCAAATTCGATTCCTCTCTCGTGGACCATGAAACCCAAAAATTGTCTAGCTAATACTCCAAAGGCACACTTATTGGGATTCATCTTTAGACCATGTTTTCTTGTGCACTTCAGAGTCTCCCGCAAATCAGCTAGATGTTCCTTGCATCCCTTAGATTTTACCATCACATCATCAATATAGATTTCAACAATCATGTCGATCAACTTATGAAAAATATAATTCATTGCCCTCGGATAAGCTGCACTGGTATTCTTCAAACCAAAGGTCATCACAACCCATTCAAATAAACCGATTACGCTAGGGCATCTAAAAGTTATTTTTGCTATGTCTTCCTCAGCCATAAAAAATTGATTATATCCTGCATTGCCGTCCATAAAACTAATCACCTTGTGTTCGGCTGTTGCATCTATCAACATATCGGCTATCAGCATCGGATAACCATCCATAGGTGTAGCCTTGTTCAGATCTCTAAAATTGATGCAAACTCTTAACTTCCCATTCTTCTTATATACAGGAACAACATTATATCCACTCTGTATATCAGCACGGTCGGATAAATTTCGCTTCTACTAATCTTTCAGTCTCCTTTTTGATATCATCAAGAATGTTCGAGTTGAATCTCCTCAGAACTTGTTTAAATGGCCAATATCCAGGTTTGATTGGCAATCGATGTTCAACAACCGATTAGTCTAGACTAGGTATCTCATAGTATTTCCTAAGCAAAACAATCTTTAAATTCCTTTAATAAATCCACTAACTCTTGCTTATACTCAGGATCCAACTTGGCACTTATATACATCAGGCCTAGGCCTATCTCTAGAACCAATATCTATCTCTTCTAGATCATCGACCGACGTAAAGCCATGTCCTGGTTTACCGTCTATACCATCTATTGGATTATCCATTAAAACAAATTCTCAAAGCCAATTGCTTTGATTGGTTGTTGGCTTTCATCATTGACTTTAATGAAGCCTCTTTCCCATAGCTTGCCAAAAAAACACTCAAAAACTTTAGCTCCCAATACATTGGAATAGCTGTCATGATACTTATAGAATCATTAGCGTGAACCAGCTCAACATCATCTCCATGCCACTGAATCAAACACTGATGCATGGTCGATGGTACACAACAATTTGCATGAATCCAATCATGACCAAGGAGTAGACTATATGAACCTTTACCATCAATGACGAAGAATGTGGTGAGCAAAGTTTTACTTCCGATTGTTAATTCGACGTTCATTGCCCCCTGGTCTTAGATGTGTTACCTCTGAAATCCTTAAGCATCATGTTAGTTTCAATCAAATCTCCTGGCCCCTTGCCAAGCTTACAAAAAGTAGTATAAGGTATAAGATTGATAGAAGCACCCCCATCCACCAATATTTTGCTCATCGGCTTCCCATCGAAAAACCTTTCACATATAAAGCCTTCAAGTGCTGATGTTTGGCTGGCTTATCGAATATAGCTTGATGTACAACTATCAACTTGGCAACTATCTTCTCATACTCCGATTCATCAAAATCTGAATAAACTTCTTGGTCTATTGGAGCTCTAAATTCTGACGGCAATAGAAAAGTCATTTGAATATTAGTCGATGGTTGACCCCGATCGGCTGTTTGTTTAGCACACCACACCTGAGGTCTATCAGATGTCTGAGCCTATTCTAGCTCTCTATTCCTTAGGCATTAAACTCTTCTTTTCTGGCTTCTTGTCAAACCTCCTAGGACACCATTGTCCTTCCTGCCAAACATACTCTTCCTCATTATCTTCTTCTTCATAATCAGTCTAGTTTTGATCAATAACTTGATTTCCACGCCACACCTAGTCTTGTTGCCCACGCTGTCAGGGTATGAGATAGGTTTGTCAATGCCTATAATACTGTTAACGCCCTGAATGCATGTGGTTGGTTCCATCGTGCTCTTCTGGTACGACAAATGTCGGCGCCTACCATACCGTAGGACAAATGCCGGCGCCCACAACAATGTTCATGTCCTAACATGTCTGATAGCACTATCTTGTAGGTGTGTAGGGTATGGTCCTCGATATTGCGGTAGACTTATGTGCCTTATCTTATCTGCTCTGCCTGATTTCTCGGGTCCTCACCGAGCAGGCATCCCCGTTCAGGTCGTTCCCAGGGCTCTGATCGCGTCGGTTAGAGAAGAGCCATAGGTAGAGGCTTGGTGTGTTCCTGGTTAGAGATCCAGGGTCGGAGTCAGAAGTGAGCATCACCCTTCCTTGGCCAGGCCTTCTGATCGGAGACACGGGTCAGAGTCGAAAGCGAGCATCGCCCTTCCTTTGGCCAGTCCTTCTAGTTAGAGACGTGTGTCGAAGTTGGAAGTGAGCATTGTCCCTCCTTGGCCAGGCCTTCTAGTTGGAGAGGTGGGTCAGAGTCAGGAAGCGATCCAGTCAGAGACTGGATCACTCTTATGGCCTATCGTTAGGTATCTGGGTCGGCCTAGGAAGTTGCACAGTCGTCCGCAATGTCGTCTGCTGGGCCGAAGCTTTTACTAGGGAAGCAGGTCTACTAGGGACCCCTAGGTTTATGAACCCGACATAAGGAGAGAAAGTTTATCAGTAATTTAAGGTGGAACATGCTAGTTTTTGCCCAGACAGTTCCAAGTGTGCCGCTTCAGGAGTAGCCAGACAAAAAAATCAACTAAATAGCCGATACGTGAAGAAATCGACTATTATGGACTGTAAAGCTTGTGGGTCACGATTGATTTTATAATGCACGCAGATATAAGCAAAATCATCAACTAGGTGGATATTACTAGTGTGAAGCATTAAGCTGATGAATCTAATAAGAAAGAATATAACATGCGAACAAATCGACTGTCTAGTACAAATGGATCTATAAACGCTCTAAATCTAATCTATTACCATCAACAGTGAGGTTCGACCGGATCGATGGCAGCTATGATAATAATAACAAACTAAAACCAAAGAATCCGTAAAACCATCTATACATTGGCAGGCTTTCCGAAAGACATGCTATATATGTGAAAGCTCAAGCGAATCGACTGAAATAGCCGATTCAAGTGAAAAGGGACTACAACATGTGAACAATTGACTATTTAACTTGGACAAATCTATGAACTCATTAGACTTAACCTACTATCTCTAACAGTGGGGTTCGATCGGATCGATGGCAGTCGTGATAAAGACAACAAATCAAACGTTTAAAGTAAATAGATCTATTCATATTTAACATGATCATGGAGACACATTGTAGGCGTTAAAGCATAGGCGATCGGTTATTTAGTCGATGCAGGCATAGCAAATAGTCAAGGTCATGCCTGATCGAAAACAAATCTACCAACTAGCATCCTCCGATCTAAAGTGCCATCAGTGGGGATCGACCGGATCGTTATAGCCATAATAGCGAACTATAGACCAAATTTAACTAGCCAGCAAACCTCCTCAAGATTAGACATTCCTTAACCATGTACTATGCATGATCAAGATCGAAGTAGAATAGTCAATGAAACATAACTCATTGCTCAAAGTAAGAAACATCACGTTGTAACAAAGCAAACGACGGACTAAAAGGATATGAGGCTGATCTAGATCGATCTCGACCAGGCAGGTTGATGTTGCTAAAAACTAATGACAATAAGAACATCAGCAAGATTGGTAACTGAATGAATTTACCTAAAGGATGCCACTCTTAGGAAGAGCCAATAACTTGATCTTAATCAAATTCGAGCAGTGGAGGTCAAACTTAACCGATGCAGTCGTACTTGAACTAGATAAAGATCGATAACTAGCTTATGCTAGAGCTCACAGTGGAGGTCGAACTTAACCGATGCAGCCTTACAAACCAAAGCATAAGCCATGACTGGTACTTATAGACAAGTCGAAGGTCGGCCGAAATCGATGCAGCCCTACTTGTTGAAGAACTTGCCGAGATCTACACTACTCCTACTCCTAAGGGTTGGCATAAAGTCAAAAAAAGTAATTTGTATTGATTGATTGGATGTCCTCTTTACAATAGCCTGGGGTCCAATATTTATACCCAGAGCCTAAGCATGAATCATACTCAAGTATGACTCATTACCATCTTTGGTATAAGGAAAAACATTCCTAATTTAAGATAACTTGGACCCTAATCTTTCCCTTTTTGTAGAGTCCGACATGTCTTTCCCTGACACCAACCATAGCTTATTATCGCTATCTGCTGACATCATCTGAAGAGAGCTATTCTAGTGCTGCATCTGAATCAGCTGATATCGATCCTTATGCAATCGATTCCTCGACGACATGATCTTGGAAGCTTTGAGTTCCCACGTTCTTCTTCCCAAATTTTGGTGTAAACAAACCTGATTAACTCAACATGTCATATTCCTTAAGTTTGTTCATAACACCATTTTCTTGATCTCATAATCTTAACCAAATGAGCTAAAATGTTGCATATCTTATCTTTGGAAGATGATAGTCATAGTCATGTAAAGTTTTGATACATTATAGACGGATAAGTCCTTCCATAGGTTAAGCAACTCTACATTTTTTATCACAGTCAAAATGATACATTCATGCTTATCCTTCTAATCTTATCACCCATGTTATAATTGAACAAAGCACACAACATCAACTTCATCTTGTTCAATATGCCTAAGGTTAGAAAAGAATAAGTAAAGTTTTGGTTTTATTGGTGTTTTCCCACCAATAGAGTCCATGCACTTGATCCCTACCTTGTCTGTATGAGCAGGACACACCTCAACCAGAGTGTGGGAGAGTCATTGACTCCCCAATTTTTAAGAGTTGAATAAAATAAAGAGCACTCAGAAAAATCTCTTAAATAGAAATAATGAAGAGTTGCTTTGTTATAATTCCTTTCAAGTACCTAGTTTTTAGCCTTGAATTCTCCCGAGTTTTGGATAAGATTGTTTTGATATAAGGATTTACTCTGAACTTGAAACTCGTGGGTAGCAAATGTTTGATCTAAGTCTAGGTAATTGATGGATATGATATGAGAAGGTCTAAGTTGTTGTTTATCTTGTTCCTAGTGATACTAAAGTTCTAGAGATTTGTCTTTTGAAAAACATAAAAAAAGCTACATGATGAGTTCAGTGATGTCGGGAAACTCCTCACTCTTTCCAAAATAGACGGTAACTTCACACTGCTCCATGCCATGCTTTTCATACTCATGGCCCTCATAACTCAGGATGATCTTTGAACCTAAGTTTTTGTAGGGTGGCATATAGGATTTTGGGAAAACCCTCAGTGTTTTAGGCAGTAACTGCTAACCTAGGCTCTTGCCATTCCTGGTGGGTGGTTGCAAGGAAGGATTAAGCAAAAAGCTTGCTCAAAAGGAAAAAGCTAGGAGAGCTAGAGTGCATCGGGTGGTGGTACCAATGGCTAGGCTAGGCCCTGCTTATCATGGCAGAGCGGTCAGTGGTCCTAGTGTAGTCCACTAAGGTTCCTGCATAGGATCACTACAAATCAATCGACTAAATTTTTCACGTGTTCAAGATGAACGATGTCCGTGGCCATTAATTACTAGTATGGTTGTAGGACAAGGATCCGACAAGAGCGCAGAAAGGAGTACAGAGAGACGTGGGTCACGATAGGTGTGAACCATAGGTGAACGCGAAGCATGAAGCCATAGTGCCACAATAACTCCTAAATAGGGATGGGTTAGTCGTGCACCATACGACTCGCATGACATCTACAAAGGGTGCATCTACCAACAATATGGTCCAGACAACTTAAAATAGTACCAGCGCGATCGACTTAAAGATCGTATGCTACGCGAGAGTCAGTCCACCGGAGAAAAACTAAGTTAAACCTATTCTAGATGCTTAACTATAGCAATAGGGCTACGGATATACTTCATAGTTAAACGCCCTAACTTTTTGCGCAAATAGGTTGTCAAATTTTAGATTAGAAAAGGATTTTGAAGCTTTATTTCCTCATTTATGCTCTGATACTACCTGTGGTGGAACAGCCTAGTCTAATGCCTCCCAGGAGTACTTGTCTTCTATTAGACACTAAGTACCCAAGAGAGGACGCTAGACTACACAGTTCCATCGAGCACACCCCAAGGGAGAACTCGAAAATCCATATTTTCCTATCAGGATCATAAATGAGAGAATAAAGCTTACAACATTCTTAAATCATTTTTACATCAATTTATTATAGTATCAGAATCTTACCTCAATTTATTATAACAGTGGAATATAACAATATTATCAGAGTTACAGAGGAAGTAGGATTAATTTAATGATATGGTGGAGCATTAACATAGTGGACATTTTTATACAAGAGATGCTAGCAGATTTTACATCTTTTCTTATGAAAACTTTTGTGAGGGTTATAAATAAACACTATGGTCGTAGCATGAAAGGAATCCTCTCTAAGTCCACCAAGAGGTTTCCACACATAAGAGTCAGCTCTAAGTATCCTCCGATCACCTACAACAGGGGAATAAAACTCTGAGTACTCGGTTGTACTAAGCAAAACTTACCTGACAGGAGGAAAATAAAAGACTCCAAGGATATGTAAGGCTATCTGACTTGTGGTTTATTGCATCTGCGAAAGTATTACTAAACGTGCGTCCTTATATTCAATTTTATTAGTGGTCATCATTAGTTCATTAACTAACCATTCGATGTAAGCACCTATGCTACTTTCAAGCAGGTGTTAAGCAATCAGAACTATTTTACCATCTTTCATATTCTAGGTCTTACTATGGTGCTAGACCATAGCCAAGTCATACCGTATCATATGGCGATTCATGAACCAATATATCCTAGCTAGGTACCCCAAAACATACACCCCGCTTGTACCCCAGGCACAAGCAAGACCAACCCACCACTCTCCTATCAAGGGGTCTAGATCCCCATCTAAACTTGGACTCTAAGCCCCCACTCCTGAGTCTCAGACTTAGTGTGGTGCTTAGACCTCCACCATCCCCGCCTCTAATCAATTGGTCCAGAAAGATCTAGAACCCACAATAAGAGAGCAACGAGCCTTCCTGCTCCCATAAGCAAGTATGTTCTCAGGATAATAAGTCTCTAACCTGACTACCATCCACAGCAATGGATGGTCCACAATCGACATAGGCGGAACAAGTGCAATCTGAGCCTCTCTCGAATGCTTTGATGAAGTTTCTTGAAATGCTTTTACAGATGGACATTATGTACGATGATTTCGATGACCTGATGAAGTTTCTTGAAATGCTTTTGCAGATGGATTATTGTGTTAGAGTTTTATATAGAGGAAGTGTTAGGAAAGAAGATGGTATGTTTGAGGATATGGAAGAAGAATTGGAATGGTTTGATGAACCTCCTAGCTTCAACGACCTTTGTGTTTGTTTGAATGCAAAGTTTGGCGGTGATTTCACACTGAAGGGGAGGTTTGATACTGGGAAGACTAGGGCACACTATGTCCTCATGCCCTTGCATGACCCTACTCACTGGTCCTGCTACACTAGGGTGCTCCAAGGTTCTAATGTGCCCATGGCTGAGGTGGTGGTGGAGAATGGATACAGGATGTAGGGTGTTCAGGACGGCCCTTCCATTGATGGTGTTGAAGGCAATGAACAAGAATTAGGGGTCGAAGGAGAAGCAACTCAAGATAACATGGATTTGGACGGTCAGTTGACGCAGGAGCACTTTCATTCAACTATAGTAGGTTGTATAAGTAATGACTTTGATGTGAATGAGTTCGAACGAGAAGAGGAGGAGCGGGAGGAGGAGGACAGGATCGGTGATGTAGTTAGCAGTGATTCAGACGATTCTGATGATGACCAAGGAGGTATAGATGCTATGCCAACACTGGTTGATGCCATGCCAGTACCGGTTCATACTATGCCATTACCAGTACCAACTGAGGTTTTACATGGTATCTAGGCTTAGGGTAGACTAGTCATAGATTTGGCAGCAGATGATACCCCCTATGATTCATGGGCTAGAATTAGCGAAGCGCAGCAGTATGTTCCACCACCACCTTACACAGCAACTAAGTTTGAGCAACTAAGGTCGATGAACGTACCTTTCAGGGGTGTTCTGAACTATAGGGATGTTAGCATGATAGATATGGCAGTTTGTGACACCGGTCTCTAGATGTATAGGAAATCATTGTATGACCATGTGAAAGAAACCCTTAGGAAGGGGATGATATTCAATACAATGTTAGAGATGAAGCTCTTCCTTCAGGACTATGCTATGTACCACCATAGGCCATACACCATCACTCATTCGGACCAGGAGTTGAGGTACCACGTGATATGCAAAAATGGTTGTATGTGGAGGTTAAATGCATGAAAGAGACAGAGTGATGGCAAGTGGAGGATAAGTAAAGTTGTCGAACCCCACACTTGCCTATCAAATAGAGGGAAGGAAAATCATCAATAGCTCACTGCACGTTACCTTGTTTGTCGTATATTGGGGCTCGTTGATGACAATAACAACATTTCGGTGTCTTCTTTACAACAGTCCATATCTAGATTCATTAAGTACGATGTGAAGTATGGAAAGGCTTGGCGTGCTAAGCAAATTGCCCTGGCGATTTGATGGGGTAGTTGGGAGGAAGTGTACAACATGGTGCCCTGCATCTTATGTGCAATGCATTACTACAACCCTGGCTTGAAATGGTTTGTGGACACCAGAGGGATGTGTTTTCGGGACCCATTGAGGCATGTCCTCTATCGTGTGTTCTGGTCGTTCGCGCAAATGAAACATGCATTCTAGTTTTGTCGACCAGTCATACTTGTTGATGGCACTTTCCTGACAAGAAAGTATAGGGGCACCTTGATGATGGTTGCTGCTGTTGATCCTAAGGATCAGATAGTACCCATGGCTTTTGCTTTAGCAGAGGGAGAGAATAATGAATCGTGGTCATGGTTCATGTGGCTTCTACGTGTACAAGTGTTTGGCCCATCTTACACTATATGTTTGATCTTGAACCGTCACCCATGGCTTCTTAATGCTGTAGCTGAGCATATAGATCAGTTCCTACCTCTAGTGCATAGATGGTCCATGAGACACTTTGCCGCTAATTTCTGGCAGCATCAGCAGAAGCAAGAGGTATGTGATAATGTAAAGGCTCTATGTTGTGTATTTATAGAGCACTAGTTCAAGGAGACAAAGAGAGAACTAGACAAGTTGGTAAATGAAGCAGGAAAAGCCTAGTTAGAGACGTAGATGGAATAGAAGGCTCAGTGGGCATTAACATATGACGAGGGGGGTTTCAGGTATGGCATCATGACCACTAACTCCTCAGAATCCTTCAATCGTGTATTCACCGGAGTTTGATCGTTGCATGTGTCTGGAATTGTTGAGTTCTCCTTTCATAAGTGCAATGAATATTTTGTGAAGAGGTGGGAACTTATGCAGAGGAATATAGCTGAGCAGAGGCATTTTGGAAATGCTAGAGCTAAACATTTGAAGGAGGCCGAGGAATTGGCCAAGTAGCACACCGCCTAGCCATATGGACCCCGACGCCATATCTTTAGTGTACGGGACAAGGGTGGCACAAGCTTGGGCGGCGAACATTATGGTGGACGAAACTATTGAGTTGATCTTGAAAAGGTAGAGTGCAGTTGCAACGTCTCTCAGATCATGCATGCCCCTTGCTCTCATATGATCATGGCCTGTAGGGTTCACGAGTACAACTATGAGGATCTACCATTTATGTCACCCTTGTATCTCCGTTCGAACACCGTTAGTATTTGGGAGATGAGCTTTGAGCCATACCTTGACCCGACACAGTGGCCACCTTATAATGGTTATGACTACATGCCGCATCTGGATCTAATGAAGGTAGGGAAGGGTAGGAGGAAGAAGAAGCGACTCAAGGGGGCATGGACGCTATGAGAGGGTACGACAAAGACATGTACGGCAGGGGAGACTTCAACGAGACCTATGGTAGGAATCTTTGCTCCGTTTGCAAAGAATCTAGTCACAAGGCTAGCAGGCATAGAAGACGAGGGCAGCAGGTGCTTTCATATTGTATTCGTATTGCATAACGAGTAGTTCAAATTTTGCAATGCTATATAATGTTAATTTGAATATTGTTAATTTAAATACTCTAAACCTTTGTTTATCAATTTGTAACTGGATGGCCCCTCCCACGCCGCACCAGATATAACCCATCTTGAGGTGGAGTACAATGATCCCCTTCTTCCACCGGACGACGAGGTTTCCAAGAGGCGTTCGAGGGATCCTTACATTCCTGGGACTTAGTTCGTTATGTCAAACTTATGTTGAATGAATATTGTTGTTCAAAACTTGCAAACTCATGAATCAATGAAAATGTTATGTTGCAACTTGTCGTCCATTTATTTGCTTCATATTTGTTTCAACTTGCGCATGGCCGCGGCAGCACTTGTAGTTGTTTACCGCACCGACAGCAGCTCAATTGAGGCTGGTTGGTTTCTATCTGCATCACTGCCGCACTGGGGCTATGGTGCGTCACTGCCGCGACGTGGACTATGGCATGGTAGAACCTAGGCTATGGCATGGCAGAACCAGTGGGCTATGGTGCTGTATTCGAAATAATTTCATTCGATTATGTTCGTTTTAGAAATTCTCAACGCATGATACAAATAGATGGGATCACTTAAGATCGACCATGGGTAATTCGAGTACATGATACATGGGTACAATACATCAATAGTTCAAATGGAATATAAGACAACACAATGGAATTTTTAGTACATAGCTATATTGATCATTAATAAAGCATAGAACCAACAGACGGCGCAATCAAAAACCCTCAGTCAGAAATATACTGAGTAAGCAACTCGTTGTCCGAGTACTAATCCTCAACCACAACCCTGTTGCTGTGGCTAGGCTCACCTACATTGCCCTGATCTGCCTTTCGCCTGTAGTAAGCGGCCTCCGCTTCATCTGCGGCCTAAGACAAGAACGCGTTCTCTTCCTCCTCATTCATGTGGCTAGGCTCACCTGTATTGCTCTCACCTCTGTATCGCCTATCGTAAGTGGCCTCCGCTTCATTTGTGGCCTCTGCGGCCTGAGTGAAGAACGAGTCATTATCCTCCTCCGCCTACAAGCCCACCTCTGCTAGAGCGATGAGCTCGCTCAGTCTGCCAGTGTCGTCCTCAACCTCCTCCGCCTGCAAGCCCGCCTCTGCTAGAGCGATGAGCTCGCTCAGTCTGCTAGTGTCATCCTCAACCTCCTCCGTCTGGAAGCCCACCTCTGCTAGAGCGATGAGCTCGCTCAGTCTGGCAGTGTCATCCTTATCCTCGTCCCTCTCATCATACAACATAATCGGTGATTCAACGGTGCGACCAGCTCGCTTTCTGTGCTCATATAACTTCTTTTCCTTGTACCTTGCACGACCACCTCTACAGCATGTTCCTCGCTGCATCTCATCCCTTCATGTATAAAATACAATCAGTTAGCAATGTGATTATATTACATTTAAAATTAGGCAACGAAAAAAAGGCTTTCGAGCACTCACTGGCACATAATGCAACAACATGCTTGTTCAAGACCTTCATCTGTACTCTTGTCTCCTCCCTTGCCTCCTTCCTTGCCCTCCCCTCCTCTAACGTCATTCGTCTCTCCAATCCCCATTTGTCAAGCCCAACATCGATTGGGTTATAAATATTGCGCTGTCTAGCAAACTCACGCATCTTGTCTTTATGATGTTTAATAAATAGGTTGACGTAGTCAGGTCTATATCTCCTCTTCCATGCAATTACTTGCTTCCCCTTCAGTTCATCTAAGAACTTAGCTTCACTGTCATAACATTCCCACCTGTATTTTCTAGTGCTCTGTTCAAACAAAAAATTATATCATATATGTCTTAGCAAAAGAAACAAAATACGATTTCATGGTTACCACAAAAATAACCAACCTCATCATAGTCAACCATATGGCCGTAATAATGGCCTGTTCTAAGCTCCGAAGGGATTAGACCGTAGTTAGATTTAACACCACATTCACACTTGACTGGAGGTGCTTTGTAAATTAACCTTTCTTTCTTCTTTTGCTTTGCCTTTGGGGGTTCTTCTGGCCATTGGTTCTTAGGACCATACAACCACTCCTTGAAACGACACTTCACCATTGAATACACCTAAATAAGGTGACATCGGTACATGAACACATATAGCTCAACATTTCAACATGTACACTTTGCACTTACTTCATGTTTGTTTGGACACACAAACTCCAATGTATTCTTAGGGTTTATCATAGCTCGATCTCCGCAATCGCACAGAGGAGGTTCCTCGAGTCATCTAATTGTGGCTAAGTGCTTCTCCTTAACCGTCATTGGAGGGGGTTAGGGGGTGGAACCCACGCTCGAAGTGCTCTCATGGATGTCGCCCTCTTCACCAATCGTAAAAAAGGAGGTACCTAGAGTCAAACTTGTCTGCACCGTCGATCCACTGAAAGAAAAAGCACCTCTTATGGGCCTACACAACAAAATTCCAACAAAATATTAGTAACCAAGTAATACAAATGAAGAAAAAATATACGGAAATAATTACTTATATTAAAACGACTGTATGTATAGAAGCAACGAGCCGCTATGTCCGGATGTCTCGATTGAAACACGTCGGTTGGATGACCACAGTCATAGTTAGGGACGGGGAGTTTAGGAGGGACGGGGGCATCTTTGCTAGACTCATCGGGGTATAATTCTCTAGGACGACCCCGTTTTCGCCACAACTGCTCCTGAAACATGTCTTCCATCTAATAAAATGGTTCAAATTAAACATAAATCAAAACAACACAAATTAATGTAAAATATAATCATTTGCATTGCAACTAAAATAATATAACCAACACTTATAGCAACAAAAATATACATGGTAAACATACTTCTAACTAAATAATTAACCTTAACATTGATAAAATTAAACTAATATCTTCCTCCAAACCGTAACCTGTAGTTTCCAAACATAATTTTCCTCCTGACCTTAACTACCATTCATAATATTCCTATCCACCATTCAAACAAAAATAAAAAATACGTCATTATCTTGAACGAGGACGAGGGATGGAGGCGACCGGGGAATGGAAGGGAAGAGAGGGAGGGAGGCGACAATGGAGGGCCAGATGGGCGGCGGGCGCGGTGGCTAGGCGCGGGCGGGCACGGGCAGGTGGGACTGGCCGCGGGGCTTTTATTCGGCTCTGTCGCGCCACGGATCAGGACGCGGCACTACAAGCGCCAAGATCGGTGGCGCGACAGGCCCTGCCACGTCACCAATCAGCATTTTCGGTCGTCGCCACGTCAGCCATCCGCCGCGCCACCATACATGGCACGTCACAAGCTTTTCGCCGCGCCATGGCAATAGGCGCGGCCAAAAGTGTTAGTTTTGAAGAAAAAAACAAACAGTGTTAGATTTAAAATTAGTTTACAAAAAATGTTAAAATTAAAAAAAATCTCCTAGGTCGCACCGCTGCGTCGATTTTGGTTGTTTTCCATTTATGTAATATCGAAACTAGAAATCTTTTCTAGAGCGGTCCAGCTACGACTGTTCTAGGTCGACCTACTTCGATGCTTGACAGAGGCATTGTCTGTATGATTAAACTCTTCTTCTTAATACATGCACTCTTCTCGGACGGTGGAAAGGGTTCGTCCAGGTAGCCTGAAAGACACAAGGCCACCTCCTAGGTCGTACCGTTGCATCGATTTTGGTTGTTTTTTATTTATGTAATATCAAAACTAGAAATCTTTTCTAGAGCGGTCCAGCTACGGCTGTTCTAGGTCGACCTCCTTCGACGCTTGACAGAGGTGTTGTTTGTATGTTTAAACTCTTCTTCTTAATACAATTTTGCGTATCCGAGAAAAAAATCATAGTTCATGGAAGACAAACCTGTTTTTTCTATTATTAGCAAGAGAATATGATGTTTATTTCTTTAAAAATGTGTTTGGTTTGAGGAATGAGTTAGGCTATCATCTACTCATTCCTTACTTTTTTTTGTTCGGTTTATGGAACTAGAATGGAATAGGTTGATGCATCGTCACTTCATTCCTCATAAGCTAATAATTAATATTGGTATGAGGAATGGAGTCATTTCATCAAATTTGAGAAATGAATTCACGATGGATCATTTCATCTAGGATGGAGTGATTCCTCATAACAAACACATCCTACAAAAAGACAATTAAATGCGAAGACTTAGAGGAGCAAAAGGCATATACCATATGGTAGAGATTAGAGAGGAGCAAGCAGGCAAGAGCATCTCTAAGAGACTCTCCATATCCTTCCTAAATTTTAGAATTAGAGATTTTGGTAAAAAAAAACTATCATCCAATAGCTTTTTTAAATGGTTATCCAAATATAGCCGTCTTCTGTTCTGGATTTTTTGCTAGCAAAAAATAGAAGACTAGAATATCTTTCTAGAGTGCGTGAGATATAGAAAAACGGTTGGAGAGTGAAAAAATATAGAAAATGATTTTTATATAAATGGCTCTCCAAATAATAATTTAGAGATTGAGATTTAGAAAGACCGGTGAATACGTTTCTAACTGCTAAATGCTTGCTCACGATCACGCTTGCTCAATCTTTTCCGCGCGTATATATAAAAAAAAACTAAAAGCAGTATACTCTCTAACCTGGATATACTGCAGCGAAGAAGTCCAAGAATTTCGTACACACACAGAAATTGAAAAGGCTTCCAATGAAAAATCCATGGAAGATTCGAGATGTTAATTGCTGCTGTCGAAACGGGCTTTGGCCGAATGTGGTTGGATCAGAACCCGGCCTTAAAAGTGTCCTTACCAAGCACGATTGGGCCGATCAGACAGACAGCCTTTTTTATTTTATTTTCTTGTCTTTCTCGTCTTGCCCTCCGATCCTGTTTTCTTTCTTCTTCCACAGTCTTTTTGTCCCAAAGAAAGAAAGAGTGTTCAATAACGCGCCGTGGCATTATCGTTTTCCTTTCCTTTGCCCTGCTCCAAGCTCTGTCTTTCTTCCTCTTCTTCCTCGGCACGGCCGGAGCTCACCTTTCTTCTCAAGAAAACGCTCGATATAAATTCACACTAGGCCACCCCGTTCGTCGCCATCATTGCAGCAACATTTTTTCTTAGCTTTAGTTTCTTAGCCGTGACCCATTCAGGTATTTGGGTTCGGCACAGTGAATGGGTCACTGACCCATCCCCTTCCTTCTCCAACGGCCGCCACCTCCACTTCGGTCCGCATCTGGAGGATGCGCCGCCGCCGACGGCCGGAGCCCCAGCGGACGCGGCTCCCTCCTCCCCCTTTGTCGGCTCCGAGCCCGCGAGCGCGGCTTCGTCCTCCCCCTCCGTCGGCTCCGAGCCCGCGACCACCGACGCCTCGGCCGCTCCCGAGGAGGCCGCACAGCCGTCGCCCCTGGCCGCGGGGCATGGCCGCGGGTCCGGCTCTGGTGGACGTGCCGCCACCTCCACTTCGGTGCCGTCGCCGACAGGAGCCCCGACACCTGCTGCGTCTTCCTCCGGTGACTCCGTGCGCGCGGACGCCGGAGTGACTCCGTGCGTCTTCCTCTCTCTACAGTGTTTTGCGTCGTCGAGAACGCCGACGCTTTTTTGCCTTCCGAGTTCGATGCTAGGCAAAATGGCTGCCGTGTTTGCGTTCTCCGTTGGACCGTGATTTCGGGACGTAAAACACTGTGTACTATCCATTTTGCGTTTGGGTCGCGGTTTACCTACACCGTTGGAGACAGTCTTAGCCTCTCGTCCCTGATCTACGTACAGAGATCAAGCAACAAGCTAGCCCACCCTTCCATCACCGATGGAGAAGGACGGCGCGCTGAAGCCGGCGGCGGCGGCGGAGGCCACCGCAGCGGAGCCGGAGATGTTGACGGGGACCCATCAGCCGACGTGGGCACAAGCACAGTGGACCAGCATCAAGAGCAAGGCCCGCGGCGCCAGCGAATACGCCATGCTGAGCAGGGGCGGATCCAGAACGGGGCTGAGCTGCTGATTCACGTTCAAAACAGTCTGATCTTGCTTCCTAGGCCTCCTTTTGTCTAATTAAGATCATAGTTTTTAGGCTAAACACCACATATGTTACAGGGGCTATATGGACTCGCCCCGGGCTACAGCCCGAGCCGTGGATCCGCCCCTGATGCTGAGGACCCGCCAGGGCATCTCCATGTTCGGGGAGCCCAAGCTCGGGTCCCCAAGGGAGCATCAGCTAAGGATGAGTCGTCCCAGTCCCAGTAGATCCATGCATGCATGTGTTCTTGATTGATGCCACGGGCGGCAGCAAGCGAGTGTGAACTCTGTTCTTAGTTGTTATTAGTAGGTGGTCTGTCTCTCTGCATTGCATTGGTAGATGTAATTTTGGCTCTGGCGTGCTCAGATCTGCTGGGTCGATGAGTCATGCGGTTTTAATGTTTTATAATGGTTTTTTACTGTCACTGATAGTAGAAGTGAATTTTACCGTAAGGTCCAATTTTTTCAATCTTTGTCTGATGCTGTGATCGTTACCCTGGTTGATTGGATTGGAAGTTCCATTGGAACTCTGTCGATTCATGCTGACTCTCGAGGGAACTATCCAAGGCTCATCTCGCTGAACTAAAAAAACATGGCTCACAAGTTTCGTCAAATTTCGTGTAGGCATACCAGTAATCTGCTGTAACAGTATGATTTCGTGTAGACCTAGGCATATCAGTAATCTGCTGTAACAGTATGATTTCGTGTAGACCTAGGCATATCAGTAATCTGCTGTAACAGTATGACAGAATACAACGAGAACCCAGACAATGGCCCCTTCTGAAACTGGCTAAAAAACACGGTTCTGACTGAATTGTTGTGAGAGAAAAATACTGTTCCGGCTGAAAAAAGAAGCCGAACAAGCCAAACAATGCCAATGCGTCAAAGACAGGAATTACACGCGCACGATCAAATCCGAGACCATTTTGAATCGAGCATATGATTTCAGTGTTCATGAAGTTTGTCAGGGATTAAATACATCACTGAGCTGAGAAACAAATAATGAATGGCGATGTGTCAGTGGGGTGATCAGCCTATGCAAATCTACACCAACAGGAGGGGTTGCCTTTCACGGTTTCACCCCCAACAATTTCTAACTCCTACACTAAATTATTAGCACATTGTTAACGGGGAACATTCACTAGGCCTATCAGCTGTCAGATTGTTAAATATGTGAGCTACTACAACAAACAAGGCCCACCAACACAAGCAGCTGGAGATTTGCCTCCAGCTGCGGCCAGGAACTCGAAAACTAGAACATGTCAATAATGGTTAAATTTCTTTCTGTGGCGGCTGTAATCCGAGACGTATCTGAATGTCTGCCCACAGTCAGGAGCTGAGCACTTATATGGCCGCTCTCCTGTGTGCACCCTGATATGTTCAGTCTGAGCCCATAGCCACTTGAAAGTCATTTCACATCCTTCCCAGGGGCATTTAAATGGCCTCATCTCGCTGTGGACGCACTGATGACGCTTCAAGTATTTGTGTGAGCTGAAACGCTTGCCACATGACTCATCAGTGCAAATATTGCGCTTGTGGGCATTAAGTTCAGCCCTAGTCTCAAATGTCATATCACACAGATCAATATCACACTGAAATGATCCCACTGTTTTTGTCCTCTTACCCCTTTTAGCAGAAGAAGCTTCAGCTGTCCTGCTCCATTCCAACTCTTCAACTACCGCAGGTTTAGTCCTTGGCCTCAAGCTCTCACAGGGAGAGCGGACGAAACTCGAATGACTTTGTGAACTATCAGTATTTGACTGAGGAATCCCTCTTCCTTTTGTGTTTGCGTCTAACATAGCATATGATATCTGTTCTATTTGAACTCCCGATGCATCTAGACACAACATCTGACAAATCAACTTGTTTATCATCTTTTGCTGCTCCCAAAGTTGTGTCTGTTTCCACCACCTCTACAGCTCTGACATCTGTAACATCATCTGCAGAGGGCTCATTGCTAGCCAGTGTCATTAGTGTCAAGGAAGCTTTGCCAACCTCATCTTTACCAGGAGCATCTGTTGCCTTGGACTCCTCAGCCAGAGCTCCAAGTAAAATATCGAAAGTATCTGATCCAGTGTCGACAGATTTTCCCTCATGTCCACGGACTGCAGCCATGGAAGCAACTTGGGTGTCCTCTAAGATGTAGAAATCTATATGCGGAGATTCATCATGCTTTAAGTTAGCAGGATTATTGCTCTGCTGCTCAATGGCCTTGACAGAAGAATGGCTGCCATCAACCTGCGGCTCATCACTCATCAAATCAGGTGGAACTGACAAAGGCTGAGTTGAAGCAGGAACATCAGCTGAACCAAGGCAGCCGAAGATTAAACTGCATTGTCTATCAGCACTGGGTATCTCATTAAAGCTTGAATTTAGTTTCACTGGACCAGTACCCAGATCATGAGTCTCCAATTGATTATCTATTGCAGATTTAATAGTTTTTGTTCCAGTATTAGAACAGTAGGATGTCTTAGCACAGCACTCATTTTCAAGGGATGCTGACACAGTGTCCCCACGCTTTCCTTCTGATACAGCCAAACCTTCTATCAGGTGTGAATCAACTGCCGTCATGTTGGGATTGTTGCGAAGCCCCATCTTCTCTTGATCTTGTTGAACTTGCAAACATTCATCTCTGCTCCGTAAAGTAACATCCTGAGATTCTAAGCAGTCATTGCTTACACAGTTTATGCTTCCTTCCACAGAGGTACTTTCATCATTAAGGAAATGTCGAACAGAAAAGGCTGGCGAACTGCTCAACTCAGTTGACTGTATACATCCTTGATATCTAGTTACTTCAACTGGTGAGGTAAGTGGAGGCGAATCCAGGGAACCTGATGAACAAATGGAGTCATTACACGTGCTAACACTAACTGGAACCTCACGGACTTGATGCATCATAGGATATTCAGCAACAGCAATAGGAATATTAACAAGACAATGTCTTCCATGGTCATTCTCCTTGGAGCATGAAGGCTTATCACAATCTCGCAGTCCACCTGGTTGCTCAAGGCCACTTTGTCGATAAGTATGCTGTCTACTGTCATCCTCACAGACATTTCCATTAGTGACTATCCCTGTCTTCACTCCAGGCTTAAGTTCCTCAGGAGTTGCTGTTGCACTAGAACTCCTAGTAATACCAATAACTGTGTATGGAGTTCGTGCTCTTTTGCAAAGCCACTTAAGATTAGGAACAACCGAAACAGGCGAAGGGCAGGAAAACAATCCCCCAAATGACAAAGGAGATTGTTCTTGATTTTCGGATTTCTCTTTCCTGAGTTTGGCAGAATATTTCAGGTTTAGACCCATCTGTGACGTCCAGTCTCTTCCATCTTCCTCATGCCCCTCGTCATCAATTGAAATGTTGATTAGATGTAAATCAGACTTGGATGCATTTGCAAGTGGAATGTCTGTACAATCAAATTGGAACTCAATTTCCTCGGCTATTGATATTGCAAGCGCTTTTAGTTTGACAAAGTCTGCAGAAATCAAATAGAAATACCTTAAGATCAGTGGAAACCTCAGGTGACATGGAAAGTAAAACAAAAGATAAGCATATTTGATTTAAATCATGATTTAGAACAATGATTTCAATTGCTATTTTCAGGAGTAGGCCCAACTAGGGATTATCAACATGCATCTGTGAAAGGCACCTTAATGCTCTGATGCAATTCTAAACTACAATGGTATTCCCTCTGTCCCGAACTGTATGCCATTTTAACTTTTTGAGTAACATTTCACTTAAACATGAATATAACAGTATAAACCCAGTGATTGTAAGCTAACAGGTCAATATTTCTTTTGGGGCAACCGAAATAAGATGGAGCTATAATTATTAGATACAGTGAACATATGTAATCTGTCAATTATAATACAGTGAATTGAGTTCAGCTGCCTAACATCAGCGACACTGAGCCAAATTAAGAGTTCAATAATCAAGTTGTCTATGAACAAGTCCATGTTGTTCCATCTTTATTGTATTTCCTTTGTTGGTTTTCGCTGATTCGCACTAGAAAGAAGGTAAGTTGGTCTCATCCACAAAGCCAAAAGGGCACATTAGTTTCCACAATCCAGTTTCATGCATAAAGTATAGTTTTTCATTAAAAACGTAATCTATTATTGATACCTAAAGGTATGTTCCAAAGATAGAATGTGTGGGTTAGAATGGCCTGCATATAAAAAAACAAAATGTTTGCATATAAACATGACCAACATGTCTAGTGAAAAGGCTAGCAGCTAATTACTTATTTTGTATCAAGTATGCAGGATCACAAGAGCATCCACCAGCAGTCAAATAGAGTATGAAGACGATAGAAGTTTCTTTATAACCTACCTGAGTGGCAAATAATGAGAGCATGGACACCCCCTTTGCCCTCGAGTAACTTTTCAATCTCAAGGGCATGCTGCAGGCAAAAGATCCGGGGCCGTGCAAATGTACAACTTGTATTCCAGTTAATAGTGCCATCAGAACTTTCTGCAGTTTGCGCATCACTGTCATATTTGCCTGTTTGTTCACTTACTTCTGGGCCAAGACTGTTCTCAGGAATCTTATTCTCAGATTTTTCCCTGTCACTACATGAATGGAGAATATTTTCACTTCTGCAAGAATGCGAAATATCGCTATGTTGTAGCACATGCCCATTAGGTTCATTCTCCCTTAAACGAACATCTTTATGTGAATTTACATTCTGATGACTGATGTTAGTCTGCCCCAAAGTAGTAGCCAGACATTGCTGTTCCGCAGGCCAGGATGATCTATTGGGAACAAATGAACATCCTGATACATATGCAAAAGCATGTGTCAAGGTTCCATAAGAATCTTCATATACAAGAAATACTACAGATCAATAAATGGAAATCAGTAAATTCTAGAATGATTTTAAAAAAGGCTGCAGCACAGGGTTCCACCATTACATCAGAAAAGGCACAGTTTTTATCAAGTAGCAAGGTTAAGACAGTAAACCCTTGCGTATAAAATCAGGTTAAAAATTTACAATGTATATGGTAAGATAAGAAATGCCATTGTTAATGAGCTTAGTGATAAACTATTTCTGAAAATAGCCTATTCTGATTGTTCAAAAAACATGCCTGCAGATCACATCACTCTTCACCAAACATTTATTGCAGCCAGACTCTCATCCACAAGCACTTCATAATGGCCAATGAACCAACCATCATGAGTTCATGACCATCACCATACATGTTCAATAAAAAAAATAGTTTAGATTCGGGTGTCCAAAAACAAAAGGTTCTCTCCCAACCATAACTTTTCTCTAAATTAGACAAAAAGAGCATTTGCAAATTTGCCCTAATATGAAGGGCTATTGTGAAACTGACGTTACAAAAGGCACAATTGCAAATTTGCTATTAAAAATCTGTTGGACCCAACATAGATTGGACTAACACCGATCAGCTGGAGGTTTTTGCGTAAACTACAATAGGAGCACCCCTGGCCAATTTTAGTAAACTTGCAGTCCAGCATCACACTGTTCCTTCCTAAACCATCAAGACTATCACAAAACAAAAGCACACATATTACTAACATGATAATAGTATAATTTGAAGGTTCCTGATGATGCGCAAGTTCACCCTCCACCTATTGCTACTGCTTCACGGTGATGCGCAAGTTCAAGATGTGGCCACCCATCCAACAAAATAGCCCGAGTCACCCATCCCTACCCATTCGTCTGTCCCTATTGCTCCACCCATCCCTGCTCAAGATGCGGCAACGGAGCGGCGCCACTACAAACAGGATGGACCCAAGCCACAACTGCACCTCCTTGCTGCAACCCTCTCTGTTTCGATGTAGAGAGGATGAAGGGATTTGAGGATATAGCCATCTAGGGTTCTTGGGTTGTGAATAGTGGAACGAGTTCAATAAAGGAAAGAGTCAGCCATACAGGCTATGGCCAAAAATCAAAATAGCCTTTCCATGTAGCATGAATTATATTTTGCCCTTGGTTTCCAAAAGAAAGTGTCAAACTGAAGAAACAAAGGGCCGATTTCAGTGGCAAATTTGTAATTTGTAGTTTAAAAATCAAATCCAAGGTTGGGGCTTAATGTAGCACAAATTTACTATTTGTAAAACAAAAAATCAAGAAAAATGGCATGCGTCAATGAAATTTGTTGGAAATAATCCTGTGTCTAGGTTCATAGCCTTTACTTTAGCTAAATTTCAGCATCAAGTAATAGGCTGTTTATTTGGGTAATATTCTGCATTAATTAGGAGGCTATCACAGCCACAAATGTAGCTCTCAGCACTGTATAAAGCTAGGCGGAAAACCAGAAAAGGCTAAGTCATTCCAGGATTTCCAGCCACCAAGCCTAAGTCATTCCAGCTACCAAACCCACTGTGTTTGTTTGTGTGTGTGTCCCTGGTGATATGTTTAGGGGCTATTTGCCTTTCAAAATTTCCATCACAATATTGTAAGACATAATCTGCTGCTCCCAAATTCTCTCTTTGCTGCAGACTAGGATTAGATTTTGGTCAGCATGGTTGTCCCCTCCCTAGTGCTGTAGCTTGTAAGGCAATAGGCCATCTAGTACTTGTAGTTGGTAGAAGTACATCAGCCATGTCTTGGTAGTGGGCTGATCTAAGCCAATGTACTAGTAGTACTTAAGAGTAGGTAGTTGGTATACACCATACCTCTCTGTACCTGATAGAGGTACTAGCTCATGTATATATACTATGCCAATGCAAAGAGGAAAGGCAGTTCAGTTTGCCACATTCAGAGTTTCATAGCTGCTGCTGCAGCTCGAGCAGTGTGTGTGTGTGTGCTGTGCCCACCTCTTCTTCTACCTCTAGCCATAGTGAGTGTGTGGATGTGCTAGTAAGCTAATTGCTTACCTGTGCAGGGCAGCAAGGGACCAACAAGTGGTATCAGAGCACAAGGTGCTCAGGCTGCGCAAAGCGCTCTACGGGCTCCGGCAGGCCCCACGGGCGTGGAACGCCAAGCTCGACGCCACTTTGGGCGAGCTCGGGTTCACCCGCTGCGCTACGGAGCACGCATTCTACACGCGGCGACGGGGGAAGGAGGAGCTCGTTGTCGGCGTGTACGTGGATGACTTAATCGTCACCAGAGCGCAAGCAGAGGACATCAACGGTTTCAAGCGCGAGATGGCGGCTCGTTTCAAGATGAGCGATCTCGGAGCGCTCTCCTACTACCTCGGCATCGAGGTGAGGCAGGGGAAGCAGAGCATCTCCCTAGGTCAGCGCGCCTACGTGGAGAAGCTGCTGGAGCGCGGCGGCATGGCGGAGTGCAAGTCGTGCGCGACTCCAATGGAAGAGCAGTTGAAGCTGTCCAAGCACAGCACGGCGGCGAAGGTGGACGCGACGGCTACGGAGCATCGTCGGCGGGCTGCGCTACCTCACGCACACTCGGCCGAACATCGCATTCGCGGTCAGGTACGTTAGCCGCTTCATGGAGGACCCGCGCGAAGATCACTGGACGGCGGTGAAGAGGCTGCTGCGCTACATCAAGGGGACGCTCGATCAAGCAATCATCTTCCCCAAGCTCGACGGCAAGGGTGGGTTGCGCCTCACGGTCTTCAGTGAGGCACCCCCCAAAACAGAGAAAGGTGAGCTGGAGCTCACTGTCTTCAGTGATGCGGACATGGCGGGCGACATTGATGGGCGACGGAGCACCTCCGGCGTGCTCGTCTTCCTTGGAGCGGCCCCCATTGCTTGGCAGTCGCTGAAGCAAAAGATCGTGGAGTTGTCGACGTGTGAGGCGGAGTACGTCGTAGCGGCCACGGCGGCGTGCCAGGCTGTCTGGCTGCGCCGGCTGCTAGGCGAGCTGACCGGCGAGGAAGCTCACCCGCCAGCTCTGATGGTGGACAACCAGCCCGCCATCGCCCTCGCCAAGAACCCTGTCCTCCACGACCGGAGCAAGCACATTGACATCAAGGTCCATTTCCTCCGGGACTGCGTCGATGGAGGGCAGATTGTCATCGAGTTTGTCGAGACCGGCAGACAGCTCGCTGACATCCTCACCAAGTCACTCGGGCGCCTACGGTTCATGGAGCTGAGGAAGATGATTGGCATGGATGAGGTCAAGGCTTCGGGTTGGCAGCAGGATTAGGGGAAGAATTGTAAGACATAATCTGCTGCTCCCAAATTCTCTCTTTGCTGCAGATTAGGATTAGATTTTGGTCAGCATGGCTGTCCCCTCCCTAGTGCTGTAGCTGGTAAGGCAATAAGCCATCTAGTACTTGTAGTTGGTAGAAGTACATCAGCCATGTCTTGGTAGTGGGCTGATCTAAGCCAATGTACTAGTAGTACTTACGAGTAGGTAGTTAGTATACACCATACCTCTCTGTACCTGATGGAGGTACTAGCTCATGTATATATACTATGCCAATGCAAAGAGAAAAGGCAGTTCAGTTTGCCACATTCAGAGTTTCAGAGCTGCTGCTGCAGCTCGAGCAGTGTGTGTGTGTGTTGTGCTCACCTCTTCTTCTACCTCTAGCCATAGTGAGTGTGTGGGTGTGCTGGTAGGCTAATTGCTTACCTGTGCAGGGCAGCAAGGGACCAACAAATATATGATAAAATGACATGCATCAATGAAATTTCTACCTTAGCTCCGATATATATAAACAAAAAAACAAAACATCGGAATCGGAAGCTAAGAAAGGCATACCAAAATTACTGTCAGCAGGACAGCATGGAATTGTATTTGAACAATTATCTTTTTCAGAACTCATCTTGTATCTACTCGTATGAGCAAGGGAAATCCCTTCCGATGCTTCTCTGGTAGTCTGCAGAATTGTCATGAATGGATAGCCAAGAATTCCACAAGCAACACAGGTCAATGAACCAGAATCAATGCTCAAATCAAAAGGTAGGTCATCCTCATCATCTGTATCAGCATTGGCCTTGTCCACGGAAGCATATGTGTCAGATGATTTGCTATTCCCAGAAGTAAATTTAGTTTGTGCGCCTATCATATGTCCACTGCCATCAGAGTTGTTATCTTTGGGGCCACGCTCACTAGATTCAATTCTGAAACCATCCTCAGACTTCTTCTCAGGAGCTTTTGAGCCAGAAGAACAGGAATGTAAAGAAGTCGAAGATGGTAACAAGTCAGGCTCCCAGAGCACAACATGACTAATCGATTTCTTTTCCAGGAAAGAACACAAAAGCTTGTTTTCGCTAATCATGTCCTGCAAGAATTCCTGCTTCACCAGCAGTTCTCTTTCTTCTTTTCTTCGATCTCTCAAGCGAGAAGTTCGAATTCCAGACAATACATTCGGGGTTCTGAAATTAAAATGAACTACCAGATTCAAAGTGCAGAAAACAATAAGCATTGGTGCTCTGATGGTTGTAACATGGTCACTAAAAAAACTAGGTAAGCATAAACAATTCAAATCAAAATTTATCTTTTTAATTTCTGAAAATATGTAGAAGCATCAATGCCAGATTTCTAGGGACTCTAGCAATACCAACTTCAGTGTGTACTCTAATCTCAGGAAGCTAGCAATTTCAGTGGCTTCCCTGTTTCCTAATTCTCTTTTTTTCCCTAATTCATAATATCTTCAATCCTGGTTTTTCTGTTGATGTTAACAAACAATGGAGGTCCAAATATTTCTTCATAGGGAATGACTGATAAATGCCCAAAAGAATCATTCTGAACCAAAACAAATTTAAGAGCAAATCTTATTCAATACACAATTACACAGGCCATCTTAAAGCACTAACTATATAGTGGTGTGTGTGTGTTTGCTGGAGCTCATTGATACTGTAAATTGAATCATATTACACGGACTAGCAGTTCATACTGTAATTCACTGAAGGCTGCTGTGATTGTAAACTACATTCAGGCACCCCATGCCTTCAACATGTACAAAACAAAGCACATAAGCCAGACATAACAAATAATCTAATCCTATAGCAACTAGCTCCACCAGTCACCATGTCACGAACTTGCTATTTTGTTAGCAAGTACTTTTGCCTGAAAGTTTACCTGGTTATAAAAGAAACTGCTAGCAAGTACAGAAGCTGCTGATGAGAGAGCATCGGAAGATAATTCATCACAGCCCTTCGTACAGCAGCCTCTTTAGCAAATTTTAACCATTGCGGAGTTGCAAAGTTGGCAGCTTCACCACAATTAAATCCTACATTGTATGGGTCCAGACAATAAGAACTGTTAGTCAAATGGACAGGCCAAAAAATAAATAAAGTAACGCATGTCCTGAACACCAGACGATGCTTGTGCAAACATGTAGATAGTCAAATATAGTTGAACAAAACAAATTATTTGTTTGTATGCTTGTTTAGTCTTGTATATAAATGAAGCCCTCAAGTGGAAAGGATATCTATTAGGAAAAACTATGAACGTAATAACAGGCAACAAGGGTACAGTCAGCCATTAATCATTATTGAAACATTAAAGCGGTATTTCAGTCTATCCTTAATTGCACATGAGAACTATTCTGTCAGCAGGCAAAACAAGCAATCTAGCTTCAGCGAGGAGAAGACCAGTAACATCAAATTGATCATTACTATACATATCATCTCAAGCACCCTCAGTTTGTTATATGACTGATGAGGGGACAGGGGAGCACTGATCCGTTAAGGATTGTCCATGAAACCATTATTATTGTGTTTTCCAAATAGTTTCTTTATACTGCTCATACCATAAAAGTGAAAATCTAGCAAAGCTGGAACAAACATAGTTAGCAAATAGCATATCATAATCAATTCAATAAAGTCATGCCAAAAAGGCATCATGAGTTCAATGGCATAACTAACCATGACTAAACCCAATGTGGTAGGCCCTTGGGAATGTCACCACAAACTCTCCAGGATATTGTACTAATCTGAAACAGTACACATCGGCAAAGAATTTCATAAGAATCTGATGTCTTAATATCATAAACATTTGACCCAATGGAAACACTGGCCATTTCAGAGCTTGTACCTACAGCAGGGCACACCACGGGCTACAAGAACATCTGGGGACATCAATGTTGTCTTCTCCCCAAGCACTGCTAACGATGCTGCATGGATTAACAGTTGGAATTTATTGAACCTGCTAAACCGGAACCAAAACATGCAGATGACAAACATGAGAAAACGACAAATACCAAGGCGGTCAGGGTTTCCTCCATATCCATGCACACGGATAACTTCCTCTAGCTCTGAGGCTCGGTTCCCAGGGACTGCATACCATGTCTTGGGTGCACCGGTGTGAAGGAAGTTGAGACTGTGCAACTCATGATCTTCTACATGCCATGCAAACCAACTAAAGAGCATCCCGATGTACACCATTGGCGAGGTAACCCCAGGAACATCATCTGGCATGAATCGCGTGAGCGAACCAGGAGCCCGCGCAATCGCCTGGAGATTCCATGGGCTTCCAGACAGCCGCCACCCAGAACCTTTCTCCCCCTCTTCCACCTGATCGCTCTCTCGGCTCCGCTTCTTGTGCCGCCGGGACTGTTTTGGGGCGGCAAAGCCAGAGCCCGGAACGTCATTCGCATACTCGATATAGATAGGCCGGTCTGCCGACGCCTTCCAGAAGAGGGATTCCACCTCTAGTGGAGTTGGCTCGCGAAGCCCAGCGAGGTGGATCTTGGAGAAGGCGCGGGACTTGGCCTCAAACTGGTCGAGCGTGTACTGCTCGCCGCTCTGCCACACCTGCTGGAGCACCTGCGGAGGCGGGCGCCCACGCCGCGGCGTGCCAAGCTCCTGGTGACGGGTCGTGAACACAGCGGCGGGTTCCGACAGCGAGGGACCAGTGGTGGAGGAGCCGGAGGCAGTGGTGGGGTTGGCGGCGGCTTCAGAGGAGGAGACGAGGGAGCGGTTGAGGTGCGCGAAGACGAAGCGGCGGGAGGGGCGCGGGTAGGGCGGGATGACCTTGCAGATGCCGTAGGCTGCGGCCTCGCGCTCCACGCGGGAGAGGAAGGCGATGGGGTCGGCGAACTCCGACTCCGTGGGGCGGTACTCCGGGGCGCGCGGGAGGCCGCGGAGCCACGCCGGCACCGTGGGTTCTCCGGAACCGCCCGTCGCCACCGCCGGCGGAGGCGACATCGGCGCTCTAGGGTTTTGGGAGCCGGCGACGGGAAGCGGAGGTGTGGAGGAGCATTTGGGGGGGGTTGAGGGGAGGGGGGGACGGAACTGTGGGCTGGGCGTGCTGGATTGCCTGCGGAGACGGTGGGATGTGTGTGGGCGTGAGAATCGCCGTGGGGGCCGATGCGCGCGGTGTGGAGTAGGCGGTTACCCGGCACGGAGGCGTGGTCGGCGGCACGTGGGAGGGGAACGCGTCCCAGTGCACTGTGCACAGCCCACAGGCGGTTGCTGCTGCCGTTTGGTTGCGCTGCTCGCCCTGCAAACCGTCTTCCTTTCTAGGAGTACGGAGTAGTTTGACATGTCAAGGACAACCGTCTTCCTCCTTTCGAAAAGACCGCGCGTCCGCGCCGATTCGTGTCAGATGACGCCTCCTCCTACGAAGTTCCGTCGTTCTCCGATGTTATTCTACTGTGTGACGACGACGGTACAGTGTCACTGCTAAGCCAAGAGCAAGTACGAGGTTTTGGATCTTGAAAATGTGTGATTATTTTTTTTTGGCATGATTACCTTTGCTAGCATGAATTTAAGGTTGTGTTTGCGAAATATAATCACAAATGAGGTGGGGTAGTGAAACTGATGGTTTATCCACCGTATATCATTAAATGCTACCGCGTGCCACATGTATTCTATTTCGTAAACTCAAACACGCGATGGGTCGAGCATTCGTGTGCTCGCGCACCCCGCCGGAAGGGAAGAAGATGAGTCGTTCGGGGCCGGGGTTAGGGTTCCGAGAGGGGATTCATTCCCTAGCGGGTGTAGAAGAGGGCTTGGAGGAGCATTATTCTCAACACGGCGGTGGTGGCAGGGCGAGACAACGGTGGAGCGAGGTGGCGGGGGCGCCGCCCGCTGCAGGCAGTGGGAGATGGTGGTTGGGCGGGGCTGACACGGGGGGCGTCGGGCACGGAGTAGTCGCCAACGACCCTGTGGTTAGAGGAGGGGGGTCGAGAGGCGACGGTTGGAGGTGGGTGGGGCGGAGCAGGGTGCCAGCGGTGATGGGAGGAGAGACGGGTGCAGCGCCGGCAAGGAGGAAGAAGGGTCGCACGGTTCCTAATCGCACGACCCGTCATGGGATATCTTCGTCCATACTATTTTTTGGTGACACTTCTTTAGTTATACATGGTCTATCTTTATAACCACATATAGTTATGGAGGTTACGAGTTACGACCACTAGCAACATAACAATCCTTTAGATACATACCAATCAAACCTAGGCAGCGTGAGTTGTTGCTTGTGTAAACGTGAACAATATCAAGATTGTCGCTTCCCCCTCTATTCGCTTATGAGGGCTTGATATTGGGCTTAATTAAAACACATGCCCGTATGTGGTCATCACATCCCATACGGTAGTCGCTTGTTTTTTGGGAGGGGGGGAAGAGATAGGTTGCTTGCTTACTTGAGCATGGATCATGCTTGGTTCAATATCATGTATATGTATAGACCACGTTGCAGTTGGGACGGCTTAACAACAATTCAAATTGATTATATTTTTTTCTAAAAGTAGTCTCTTCTAAAATGATAGTACAAATTATAGATTACTCTACCTCCAATTAAATTGATGGAGTTTAAATATTGACATCAAGATGCATTCACAAAGAAGCATAATATTATGGTACGTGATAGCATTCAAGAATAAATTTCAGCATAAAATGTTTTCTTATAAGTTACTGATCTCGTTAAGTTCCATAATTTCCATATGAATTTAGGTCTCGTTTGGCTGCGCTCTCCACGGTCCTGGCTCCACCTGCGTTGCTACTGTGCACTCCGTGCTTCACTGTCCGTTGCACTTTAGGCGATCCAGCTTTGCCTGCCACTAAAGAGAGAGCCGGAGGAGCCAAGCTTAGGGTGCTCAGCGGCTCCGTCATAGTAGTACAACAGTGCTGCTACAGTGCAGGGCCGGATCCGTACGTAGCCCCTCCAAATGCTCCTTGATGTTTGTAGTTCAGATGAAAAATTTGCAAGCTATGAAGTTATAATCTTCTTATGTTACAGTGTTCAGAAAAGGGTAAATTCCACCAATATCCTTGTAGTTACAACTTTTGGCATAAAGAGGTCTTCAAATAAAAAAGTGAGCTACAACATTTTGTCCTGCAACTTTCATATAAAATCTATCTTCATACCATGTCATATGAAAAATAAAATCTTTAGATATGCTACGAGGAAGTGAATCAAGCCATCCATTTATCCGCTAGCTAGCACAACAAATATCCAAAAAAACAAATATTTTTATATGAACCTGGATGAAGATAAATAAAGTTATATATAATATGATGTTTGTAGAGCTTTTTATCACACAAGAAAAGTTACAGGATCTAATGGAGAAACAATTTATATAAAATTGTAAAACTTTTCTATACAAATTAAAAATCTATAAACTATAAAGCTGTATATTCATCAATCTATAATGTTCATATAAATCTTATGATTTTTAAGGTAAAAAGGAAAATTTCCACCACTTGAACCAGCGGCAAGGGAAATTTTGCCATTTGAATTGGTAAAAATCTAAATATCGCCGACTCACCATTTTAAGCGACGATAGAAGTATGTTTTTTTTACAAATATGGTTGCAATAAGTTAAATTTGTATTTTACAAAATGGACATTGACACATCGATAAGTCGATTTCAACACGTGACAATAAAAGTCCATCTCAGCAAGCTCAAAACATTGGCGAGCATGTGGAACACACAAAACAGAACAGAACCTATTCGAATCCAGCTAGCACGGGCGGCATCATCAGCAATATAAACTCAAATGTACTCAACGACGCGTAGCCACTTCTAAAAGGCTAACCCTACCCATACGTTAGGCCCACATATCAGTAGACAGTCACCATGTTCGTTTGTTGGTTTCAGCCAGCCTAAATCAGCCAGCCAATAGTATTTTCCTCTCACAACAAACAACATCAGCCAGCCTAGAAATCAACCAACGAACATGCCGAGTGGATACTGTCCTACACCCATTCTCGTCTTGCCTCTACAATTTCTGCAGACAGCAACAATTATTGAGAAATTTTTAATTACTCCTCTATGTAATCTCCACTACCGGATTCAGCTTCTTTGTCGAGTGCCTCAGGCACTCGACAAAGCATTTACCGAGTGTTACACTCGACAAAGGGCGCTCGGTAAACAGTTTATCGGCAAAAACATATTTGCCGAGTGCACTTTATCGGACACTCGGCAAAGCCTTTGCCGAGTGCTAATCTGACACTCGCAAAGAAAAGTCGCCGTGACGGCGAACGCCACCGTGACGACAGCTTTGCCAAGTGTCAAGATCAAGCACTCAGCAAAGGTCGCCGCTTTGCCGAGCGTCGTTGACTCAGACACTCGGCAAAGGTGGCCACTGTGCCGAGTGGCACCGACGGTGGCAAGACACTCGTCAGAGGTAGCCTATTTGCCGAGTGTCCTGTCAAGACACTCGGCAAACAGGTGACCTTTGCCGAGTGTCTGGCCCGTGGCACTCGACAAATCTGTGATGTTTTGCCAAGTGTAATGGCCTTTGCACTCGGCAAAGCATGTTCCCAGGTAGTTACTTTGCCGAGTGTTATGGCCATTGCACTCGACAAAGTGACTGAAAACAACATTTTTTATTTGTTTTTTACATCCCATCCAAATAAATAGAAGATATATATAACAAACATCACCAACATCACATATATATCATCAACAACACATATATATCACCAACACCACATATATATCACAAACGTCACATGTCTCACAATATATCATAAATAAATTCACAAGTAATCCAAGTGCTCCATCATCTACAACCATAATTACAAATAGAAGTACCATTAACAACCACAAGTATCATCACCAAGATGGCCAATGAGACTGATTTGGTGAAGGATTTGCTGAAGCATGAGGATCGTTCGATGCCGCCGATTGATTCTGCACAAAGGAGAATAGATTGCATATGTGAGATAAGATAAATATATACCATACATGAATAAAACTTTCATACTCCATTAGGTTTGACCGTAAACATGAACATACAAACTAAAATATTTATACTCACAGGAGTAGAATAGTGAGAAGGTGGAGGTGGAGGTGGAGCGAATAGCGAAGGTGGCGGAACTACACCCGTAGCGGCGCCAAGACTTTGCATGTACTGAAGAATCTCTGCCATCCTCCGCTGTTTGGCCTCCCGCTTGGCCTCCACCCTCTCCATCTTCGCCTACATCTGCTCCCGTATCCTACTCTCTTGTTTCAGCTAGGCCTATAATATATTCACCTCAATATTACAATAATGCAAAGAAAATATATGAAAAAACCAATGAACGACGAATAAACCAGGAATAACCTCGAGTGCCTCTATCCGGTGGTGTAAAGTGTCCTACCGAGGTCGTATGGTCAGGCTCGGGCTCATGCTACTTACTTGAATCTAGGAGAGACTGAGAGTAGCGGACGAGTCGATTGCGCCATCGCCAATCCAGTCTCGCCCATGCTTCTTGCCTCCTCCCACCCTCATGATGACTTCTCCATCAAGGTCCTCGATGCTTGGATCGTACTCTGGGCCATGGACCTTCCTTGCCATCGATGTGTACTCACTGAGGCGGTTGTGGATGGTTGCATTTCTGTATGCCTAGGGCCCGTCCTCTAGGTTGTAGTCGACGTCGAACGTTGCCTTGCCCTTGTGGGCCATAGCAAATGCCTTGAAGATGGAGCAAGGCTGGCCACCATGTGACGCTGACTGCGAGAAAATAGCAAGATGATTAGAAATCATGCATAATTGAGCGTTAGAATAAATACATGAATTCGCGTACCCATGTTTCTGCGCATCCGTTGAGGCTACGGTTGCCTTGATGGTGTGCTACACCTGGCATCATCAAACACCGCCTACGCATTCGTAGGCTGTCCAAAAATGTGGACAATTTGAAACAGATACGATTTTAGATATGGAAATATCTACATATTTTCAACTGTATCTCTTTCGAACGGGAGACGTCTAACTGGGTTACGTGATCTACGACCATAATACAGAAAGAGGGGTTATACTTAGGGTAGTGGTGGAGTCAGGCTAGCAGGGCCATGGTGGGTCGGTGCAGTGGCGAGGCGACGCGGTGTAGACAGATCCGCAGCAGTGAGGAAGTCGATCGAGGTCGGCGAGGTACTCTGGCTCCGCTCCGACGGGCTCTTCTCTACAAAAAAAACATAAAACTATCAATACAAAATTTCGGCAGCACCTCCCTTGCACGGTGAGGTTTCCAAAACCTGCAAGAAAATCAACGGCACGATGCCCGACATGCACATATATATGAACGACACGATGGTCGACATGCACAAGATTATATCCAACCACATATATAACAATGTCACAACCATTCCTACGACAACCACCACTGCTACTCTACCACTACTACTACTACCGTAACTACTAGTAATACTACGACAGTAGGGCATACCTAGTGAGCGTCGTAGGACGGTGGTGGTGAAGGGGCTAGGGCGCTGGTGGACAAGGCGATGGCTAGGGAAGCGCGGGGGACGTGGCAACGATGACCGGGGCACCTTATCCTCCTTCTTTTTCTTCCTCCTTCCTCCTTCGCATCCTCTTCCTCCTTCTTCCTCCTTCCTTCCTCCTTCCTTCTTCCTCCTCTCCTCCTCCTTCTCCGATGGCGCGGCACGAGGGGCAGCGCGGGCGCTGGCATGAGCTTCGGCGACGGCGCTGGCGCGGTCGACTACGTGTGTGTGGGCCGGCTGGGCCGGTGGGGTTAAACCCCTCCTTTGCTGAGTGCCCCTGATCTGGCACTTGACAAAGTATTTTTTTCATTTTTTTTAATTCTCTGCCGAGTGCCACCTGGCTTGGCACTCGACAAAGAGCTTTTTTAAAAAAAATATTTGCCGAGTGCTCCCGATCTGGCACTCGGCAAAATATTTTTTAAATTTTTTTAAATTCTTTACCGAGTGCCACCCGGGCTGGCACTCGGCAAAGAGGTTTTTCTTTTAAAAAAATTAAAATTCTTTGCCGAGTGCCAACCGTCCTAACACTCGGCAAAGATGCTCCTTTGCCGAGCGCCAAACGCAGACACTTGGCAAACCATTTTTATTTTTTTTTTCTTTCTACCCCTAGACTTTTTCTATAGTTCTCATACAATACCTGGTACTCCATGTTTCAATGTGGCACATTTCTCAGACTTTTTCTATATTTTTTTAATTTATTTTATTTAATTGAATTTTCTTGGATAATTCAAATTATAACCGCTAGTCATTCGAATAATAAAAAATGAATGGAAAAATAATATTCATGTTATTTAGTATAATGTGAGGCCGTTGAAAGCATCTAGGCCCCTAGTTGGATTTTGGTGATTAATGTCAATACAAGATTACTATGACTAACGTGTGTTTTACAGAGGCAATTAAGTTAGGTCATAGTAATGAAGATCGATTGGGCAATCGAGGTTGTCATGCCCCTACGATGGAAATCGTTTCGGTTTTTCAAAGGATTGATGACAAGGTTAAGGACGACTAGTTCTAAGTGTCGATTAGAGTTAGAGAGACACTTAGAGTAGTTTAGGACTTTGTTTTTCCTTTGGCCATACTATTAAGAGGGGTATGGACGGATAGCTTGACCTAGTTGAGTCTAGTGAGTTAGGTGTGGTGCACACTTGTTAAAACTAGCTCTAGGTAGCTCCTATGAATGTCTAAGATCCTTTGGAGCAAACTTCATTCACATATGATCGAGAGTTGTAAGTAAATGGAGGGTCAAATACTGACCGGACGCTGGCTCCGGTGCGACTGGACGCTGGCCGCAGGGTCCGGTCAGTTCATTTGACCGAGGAGAACAAGTCTAGTGTGACCGGACGCTGGAAGGTCATTATGACCGGATGCTGAGGGCCAGCGTCCGATCGACTCCAGTAAGGGTTCAGACTTGAGAAAGTGTGACCGGACGCGTCCGGTCAGTGCTGACCGGACCCTGAGGGTTCAGCGTCCGGTCGAGTCCAGTAAGCATCCAATGAGGGTTTCATGCGACCGGACGCGTCCAGTCAGTGGTGATCGGACTCTGCCAGTGTCCGGTCAACACAGTTTCACTGGTTCACGGGTTGAACTAACCGAAGCGTCCGGTCATCACGACCGGAGCGTCCGGTCACCCCGTAGAAGCTCATAACGGTTCGTTTTTTAGGCTGCCTTATAAATAGAAGCTCCACTCATGAGTGGAGTTACTTTTGCTTATTCCAACAGCTGAGAAACACATTTGTGAGTGCCAAGAAGAGCAAGGTCCTAGTGAGATATTTGTGATTTGAGAATCCAAGAGTGAAACCTCATTAGTGAATCAAGAGTAGACAAGTGTGCATCCATCTTCTCATTAGGCTTCGCGTGGTCAAGTGAGAGTTCGTGCTTGTTACTCTTGGTGATTGCCATCACCTAGATGGCTTGGTGGTGATTGAGAGTTTGGAGATCACCCGACGGAGCTTGTGGGTGACCCAACTCAAGTTGTGAGCGGCTTTGGATGATTCGCCGCGATGGAGTGTCGAAGAATCAACCCATAGAGAGCACTTGATCCTTGTGCGGATCAAGGGGGAGCTACACCCTTGCGCGGGTGCTCCAACGAGGACTAGTGGAGAGTGGTGACTCTCCGATACCTCAGCAAAATATCGCCGTGTTCCTCTCTCCATTTACTTTGAGCATTTACTTTAAGTATTTACTTTGAGCAATTCAATACTTGTCTTTACATTCATAGAATTCCTATGCTAGAGTAAGCTTGGAACATAGGTTGCAAGTCTTTTATGCGTTAATTTGATAGAAATATTTTTCTAGGCACAAGGGGTTAATTGGGCTATCTGTAGGATTTGATTATTGCAAGAAAATTTAGAATTAGCCCAATTCACCCTCCCTCTTGGGCATCTTGATCCTTTTAATTGGTATCGGAGCCTCGTGCTCACATTTTTAAGCTTAACCGCTTAGAGCAAAATATCTCATGGGGATGGACCTCCTCCTATCTTCGAGGGGGATGATTTTCTATATTAGAAAATTCGCATGGAGGCATACCTAGAAGGTCTAGATGTTGGAATTTTTAGAGCCACCTCTCAAGGGTTCCCAACACCTAAGAATGCTGCACAACTTCAAGGCGATGAAGTAAACTATGAAAAATGGAATGCAAAGGCTCGCAACATCATCTTTAGAGGCCTTTACAAAGATGTGTTTAATCGTGTAAGGAACCACAAAGACGCCCATGCACTATGGTCGGATGTTTGTGCGCTCTATGAGGGAACCAAGAGTGAGCGTGAGGAACGCTATCATCTTGTGATTAAAAAGCTAAATTCTTTTGAGATGCTTCCCAAAGAAAGTGCTAATGAAATGTATTCTCATTTAAATGTTCTTGTAGAGGAAGTCAATGGGCTTGGACTTACTCAAATATCACCATCCGACATTGTGAAAAAGATCTTGAGTGTCCTTCCCATTAACAAATATGGGCACATTGTGACCGTGCTACATCAAGATGATCTTTCCGCCGCTACACCGACATAAATCTTGGGAAAGATCAATGCCCATGAGATGTATATGCACATCACACCACAAGATGGCTTATTCTCTACAGAGAAGAAAGAGAAAGACTTAGCATTCAAAGCTAGCCAAAATAAGGGCAAGGCAAGACTTGAGTATGAGAGCTCAAGTGATGAAGATGATGAAGAAAGTCTTGCTCTCATGGTGAAGAAGACCGCCAAGATGCTAAAGAAGCTAAACAAGAGTGGCATCAAGTTTGATGGCAAGAAGAATAAGTTCTTCACTAGCTTAAGAAGAAAGCCAATCTCCGAGATGGATTGCTACAATTGTGGCAAACTTGGCCACCTAGCTTATCAATGCACAAAGCCCAAGAAAGACAAGTTCAAGAACAAGGGCAAGAAAGATGATTCAAGCGATGAAGATGAAAAAAAAGAACAAGCCATACAAGAAGAGAGATGGCAAAAAGAAGGACTTCTACAAGAAGAAGAAGAAGAGTGGCAAGGCCTACATTGTCGGTGATTGGCTCATGGACATTGATTCATCAAGTGGATCATCCGATGATGATAGTGACAATAAGAAGATGGCCGCCATTGCTATTGATCTTGCATCCTCACCGCCACCATCGCTATTATGCTCTACACACCTATGCCTTATGGCCAAGGGTGAATGCAAGGTAACTAAGAGTTATGATAGTAGTGACGATGAGCAAGCTAGTGATGATGATAGCAATAGCGATGATGATTCACTTACATATGATGATCTTATCAAAATACTAAGAAAATACACTAAGATCATTAGAAAGAGTAGAGCTACAAATGAAAAACTTGATGCTAAAAATGATTCACTCTTAGCTAAGTGTGACACATTAGAGAAGGCTAATGATGAGCTCAAAGAAACAAATGATTCTATATTATCCAAACTCAAGGAGCTCAAATCTTCTAAGAAAGAGCTTAAAGATAAACATGACAAACTTGAGTGGGTGCACAATGAGCTTATCACTAGTCACAACAAGCTAAAAGATAAATATATAACTCTAAAGATCAATTATGATACCCTTGTTATTGCACAAGAATTCTTACCAAATGAGCCACATGATGCTACTAATCATGTTGTTAAGATTGATATAACTACCTCATATGATGATTTAATTGATGAGAGCATTGAGCATGGATCTAGTAGCAAAGGCAAGCAAGTGGTTGAGTGCAATGACTATGATGAGTATGTCAAGCTCAAGAGTGACAATGAGAAGCTCATGAAAGATCTTGAAGAGATAAAAAGTCACAACACCATTGTGCTAGAAACTCTTGATCATGACAAAGAGTTGATCCTTGAGAATAAGAAGCTCAAAGAAGAAAACAAGAAACTCAAGGAAGAGAAGAATAATGATATTCTCAAGGAAGAAAACAAGAAGCTCAAGATGGAGAAAGAGCATCTCAAGGTGGGATTAAGCAAGTTTGCTAGAGGCAAACATCTCTAAAGTGAGCTACTCATGAATACCGCCATGAAGATGGATAGAAGTGACATTGGATATATGGCAAGTGTAGAGAATAAGAAGGCTCAAGCTCAATACCAACAATCAAAACCAAAGCTAAAGCCAAAGAGATATTTTGAGTGTGGACAAGAAGGCCACTTTGCTCATGAGTGTCAAACTCTACCACCACAACCCTTGTCCAAGCATGCTAGACCCTTTACTTTCAATGCTCACTACATGCTTAGAAAAAATTCTAGTGGAAAGATGAAAGTCATGTTCTTAGGACCCCCCAACAAGAGTAGGCCTAAGAAGATTTGGGTGGCTAAGTCACTTATTGAGAAGGTGAATGGCCCTCAACAAGTTTGGATCCCTAAAGCTTGAATCTCTTGTGTGTAGGTGAACTATAAGACCGGTGGAAGTCATTGGATTATTGATAGTGGTTGCACTCAACATATGACCAGTATCCTCGTATGTTCACCTCACTAGATAAAGAGGTAGATGGACAAGAGAAAATAACATTTAGAGATAATTCAAAGGGCAAGGTTAAAGGATTGGGCAAAGTGGTAATATCAAATGATCATTCCATCTCTAATGTACTCTATGTTGCTTCATTGAGCTTCAACTTACTATCCATTGGGCAATTGTGTGATCTTGGTTTTCAATGCTTATTCACCGAGAAGAAGGTTGTTGTATCCAAGTTAGATGACAATCAAGTGATATTTAGTGGATTTAGATACAACAACTTATATCTAGTTGACTTCACCTCCGAAGATGCAAACTTGAAGACTTGCCTATTTACCAAAACAACACTTGGGTGGCTATGGCATAGAAGACTTACTCATGTTGGGATGAGCTCACTCAAGAAGCTTATAAAGAATGATTTGGTGAGAGGGTTGAAGGATGTGAAGTTTGAGAAAGACAAGCTTTGTAGTGCATGTCAAGCCGGCAAGCAAGTTGTAAACACTCATCCAACCAAAGCTTTCATGTCAACCACAAGAGTGCTAGAACTTCTACATATGGATTTATTTGGACCAACAACATACAAGAGTTTGGGAGGAAATCTCTATTATCTTGTGATTGTGGATGACTATTCAAGGTATACATGGGTGTTCTTCCTTTATAACAAATTCGAAGTTGCATCTTGTTTCAAGAAGTTTGCCAAGAGAGCTCAAAACGAATTTGAAGTGAAGCTCAAGAAGATAAGAAGTGACAATGGCAAAGAGTTTGACAACACAAACATAGAAGCTTATTGTGATGAAGTTGAAATCAAACTTGAAGTCTCCGCAACCTATACTCTTCAACAAAATGGTGTAGTTGAGAGGAAGAACTAGACTTTGATCACTCTTGCAAGGACAATGCTAGATGAGTACAATACCCCCGAAGCTCTATGGGCGGAAGCAATCAACAACGCATGTTATGCATCCAACCGCCTATTTCTTCAAAAGTTCCTTGTCAAGACACCATATGAGTTACTCAATGGGAAGAAACTGGACGTCTCCTTCTTTAGAGTGTTTGGTTACAAGTGCTACATCTATAAGAAGCGGCAACACCTAGGGAAGTTTCAAAGACGTTGTGATATAGGTTTTCTTGTTGGTTACTTATTAAAGTCCAAAGTATATAGAGTATTTAATCATGCCACCGGCTTGGTTGAAGAAATATATGATGTGGAATTTGATGAATCTAACGGCTCCCAAGGAGCATATAAGAATCTTGATGATGTAGGTGATGAACCATTGAGGGAGGCTATGAAGAATATTCCCATGGGAGACATCAAGCCAAAAGATGATGAAGATGATGTATAAGTCATTAACCAACCTTCTTCATCAAATATACCATAAGATGGTGAAAAAGATAGAAGAGTGGAAAATGAAGATACTCATATCTTCTATGAGCAAATAGTGGTACAAGCACAAGATGTTGATGCTCCACAATCTCCTCCTCAAGTGGTCAATAGAAGAAATACACCTTTCCTACAAGATCATCCACAAGATCTCATCATAGAGAGTCCATTAAAGGGTGTAATGACTCGATCTCAAAAACTTACTTCATTTATTGCTCATCACTCTTTTATCTCTTGCTATGAGCCTACCAAGGAAGAAGAAGCTCTTAAAGATCCGATTGGATCAATGCCATGCATGAAGAGTTGAACAACTTCACTCGCAATAAAGTTTGGACTCTTGAAGAGCGACCAAAAGATGCAAGAGTTATTGGAACGAAGTGGGTGTTCCGCAACAAGTAAGATGATCAAGGTGTTGTTGTGAGGAACAAGACAAGACTAGTTGCAAAGGGGTTCTCTCAAGTTGAAAGCTTGGATTTTGGAGAGATCTTTGCACCGGTTGCAAGATTAGAAGCCATTCGTATCCTACTTGCATATGCATCACATCATGAAATGAAACTATATCAAATGGATGTGAAAAGTGCATTCTTAAATGGCTTTATTAATAAACTAGTCTATATTGATCAATCTCCCGGGTTTGAAGACCCTAGATATCCTAATCATGTTTATAGGTTGTCCAAGGCACTATATGGGCTTAAGCAAGCCCTAAGAGCTTGGTATGAGCGCCTTTAGGACTTCCTCATTGAGAAGGGCTTCACCATTAGGAAGGTCGACACTACACTATTCACCCAAAAGTTTGATGGGTATATCTTCATTTATTAAGTATATGTTGATGATATCATCTTTGGATCATCAAATGAAGACTCATGCAAAGAATTTGGTGAATTGATGTCGAAGGAGTTCGAGATATCAATGATTGATGAGTTTACATTCTTTCTTGGTTTTTAAGTCAAGCAAATGAAAGAAGGCATCTTCATCTCTCAAGAGAAATACATAAAAGATCTTCTCAAGAGATTCAAGATGGATGAATGTAAGCCAATCAAGACACCAATGCCTACAAATAGACATCTCGACCTAGATGAGGGAGGTAACCCGGTTGATCAAACTCTCTACCATTCTATGATTGGTAGCTTATTATATTTAACCGCATCTAGTCCCGACATCATATTTAGTGTGTGTATGTGTGCTAGATTTCAAGCTAGTCCTAAGGAAACACATTTAATTAATGTAAAAAGAATTCTTAGGTATCTTAAGCACACACCAAGCATTGGCCTTTGGTATCCCAAAGGAGCTTTATTTGAATTAATTAGCTATTCCGATTCGGATTACGCCGGATGCAAAGTTGATAGAAAAAAGCACATCCAGATGGTGCCATTTGCTTGGTAGATCACTTGTGTCTTGGTCCTCTAAGAAACAAAATAGTGTGGTTTTATCCACCGCCGAAGCGGAATACATTACTACGGGTGCTTGTTATGCACAAATATTATACATGAAATAAACTTTGCTAGACTATGGAGTAGTTCTAGAGAAAGTACCTCTTTTGTGCGACAATAAAAGTGCGGTAAAACTTGCAAATAATCCGGTTCAACACTCTCGCACCAAGCATATAGATATCCGCCATCACTTTCTAAGAGATCATGTGGCTAAAAATGATATATCACTAGAAGGTGTAAGATCCGAAGATCAATTAGCGGATATCTTTACTAAACCGCTAGATGAGGCTATATTTTATAGATTGCGGAATGAGATCAATGTCCTTGATTTTAGTAACTTCACTAAAAATTGAGCTTGTGTTGTCTCTTGCATTTATTGTAATATACAACATGCTTAATTTATGGCAATGCATATAGGGCTTGTCTAACATGGTTAAGATAACCACCGAAAAGCGTGTGAAGAAGCTTAACCTTGGATCAAACTTGACAAGCAACTAGATTTACTCACAAGTATTGCATATGCATGAATGTTGTTTTGTCGTTTTTGTTCCATTTGCCCTCTTATTGCCTATTTTCTTAAAAAAGAATTATAGCCTAAGGCAAAATATTTTGAAAAATATGAGGGTTTGAGAGAGGTCACTCACATCAGTCCCAATTGGTGTTTATTTAGATCTTATTCAAGTTGGGACTTGATTGGGAACAGGCAGCGCGAAGGATGTTTGAAGATTTGCTAGAAAAGGTGCACCGGACGCTGCACCGGACGCTGCTGTCCAGCGTCCGGCCAGTTCACAGGAGGTGAACTGCTGCTGATGGAGTGACCGGACGCTGCGTCTATGCGTCCGGTCAGGAGGGGATCCAGCGTCTGATCGATCGAAGGAAGGACAAGTTGTACTGACCGGACCCTACCTACGTCCGATCATGGACCACCGGATGCGTCCGGTCAGTGGATCTCGCGTGACTTTAGGACTCTTTTCTCTGTTTCCTAATCCGTTGCATGTGGGGAACTATTTAACCACAGCCATACCCTTGTTCGCCCCTCACCTCGCCTTTGCCCTAGCCCGAGCCGCCACCTCCACAACTCGCCAGCCACGCATCGCCATGCTCTTGCCTCGCTGCTCCACCGCAACCTCACGCCCAAGCTCGCCACGCCGTCGTAGCCCTGCAGCCGAGCTTCCTATGCCAGACACGCAAGCCACCGCGCCTCCCTTACCCACGCTCGCCTGGTCCTCTCGCCACAGCGCTGCCGTCGTTTCCTCCAGCACAGTTTCATTCTAAATCGATTCCAATGCCTTTGGTCTACCTCCTATCGTTCATCGCTGTTCCTTGCAACTCTAGCCCCTGCCGGTTCCAAGGGTTTCCCCGCACATCAACTTATCTTTTCTCGGTTCATGGATCATCTGGTAGCTTGCCTGTCGTCTCATTTTCATATCTACATTGCTTTCTCTATTAGGGTTTCGCATCTATTAGATCATCAGGTAGCTTGCCTGTCGTCTCATTTTCATATCTACATTGCTTTCTCTATTAGGGTTTCGCATCTATTAGACATATGGTATTTATTTGTATATCCATCTATTCTATCGTGCAGCGTGTCGTGCCGCTGAGTTTCGTGTGATAGTTGTTAGATATCTCGGGGCCAAGCTCGTGAGTACGGACCGAGGCCAAGCCTTGAAAGCGGTAGTTTGACAGTTAATCTTGGTCAGCGGCAGTTCATCATCTTGTCAGTTCAGATGGCTCGCACCAAGAATGTTGGTGGTGGCCCAGGCGATGATGATCGGAGGCCCCCGCCTCGCCAGCCAGCAGGATCGAAGGGCAAGTCAACCAAGCAGGTGACATCCAAGAAGCAGAAGTACCCCGACGCAGAGACAGCGAGAGCAGCAACTGTTGTAGAGGCCGCAGAGCATGCCGAGAGAGGTGGTGCCCACAGCGGAGTCGTCATTGCAGATCAGCCGGTTTCACCAGCAGTCAGAGCTGCGATTGAGGAGGTTGAGCATCGTCACGGTAGTCCAGCTAGGACTACCACGTTTGTAGGCCAATGGGTTGCCATTGAGGAGGGTCAGTCAGCCGAGCAGGAGCTAGTTCAGTAGACTCAGGAGGACGAGCAGGCACAACAGACCCAGGAGGCTGAGGAGACAGAGCCGGCACCCCAGCTTTGCCGCTCTGGACGGACCCATGTACCAGTCTCGCCGAGGCCGCCGACACAACGGAGGGGATCACGTCCTCCACCTAGACCATAGGGTCCACCTCTAGTGGTACACCTCGACTTGAGGGCCGCTATAGCCAGGTAGGTTCAGCAGCTGCGTTTTATTGAGTTTGAGGTTTGGTTTCCTCCGAGGAGGGATGAGAGAGCAGCTGAGGGTTTCTACACGCCACTGTAGGAAGATTTCTACAATGCGTATCTCAACAGTAGGGCAGTGTTCAGATTTCAGAGAGTTTGTCGGATAGAGTCTATTGTGGCAGTAGCCAGAGAGCACATTCGGCCTTACTTATTATATTTGCCAGGACTGACATATTTGATTGGACGGACGGGGATATATGTACCATCTTGGGTTTGTCAGTTTTATGCTTCACTCTTCATCGATCCACATCACAGATTCATTCACTTTGCTTTCAGAGGCAAAGACTACAGAGTGATAAGTGGCAGGGCCAGAGAGATACTAAGGCTACAAGAGCAGCCTATCAAGATGCATGAGGTTTGTTATGGTCAGTAGGAGCCTCCTAGGCGTCCTCATGGAGGGTTGGTATCTCCTACAGATTTAGTGCGACATTGCTTCAAGGAGCCTTTTGGAGAGGGGTCGAGCAGGAACCCTAGTGGCTTGACTCCTACAGCGAGAGTGTTAGAGGCCATTATCAGGAGGACACTGCTTCCCAAGTTGGGATATAGAGAGGGCCTGACTCACTTACAGCTCTGGCTTCTTAATACCCTGATGCAGCAGATATTATTTGATATCTGGGACCTCCTTCTTTCAAAGATGGAGGATACTATAGCTAAGGGATTCAAGGGTCGTAGGCAGCTTCCCTATGCTCACTAGATCACGTTCCTCATCCATAGAGTAGTACTTGATAAACCCCCTAGTATGATGGATGAGTATACAGGTGCCATCACAGAGTTTCTAGCTTACAACCTGTCACAGAGGATCAGACACACCACTCCTCAGGCACCCAGATAGCCTAGCCGTCATCCCGACATGCTAGAGTCCATAGCTCAACAGGATGAGATCATTAGAGGGATTACAGCCACTGAGGAGGAGGAGCTAGAGGCACAGCAGGAGGTGAGCGAGTATAGTGACAGCTCTGACGATGACTATCTGCCTATTCCTCAGATGCCTCCACGCAAACATGATGCAGAGGCCGGTAGCTCCAGTTCTGCTCTACCTGATCTGCAGACAGACCCCGCTCTCATTGCTATTCTTGAACGAATGCAGCAGACACAGGATAGACAGGCATAGGAGATAGCTGCTACTTTTGCCCAGTTTCAGACTCGACAGGACGAGTTCCAGAGGCAGCAGTAGGTCATGCAGCAGCAGCGGCAGATGCATCAGCAGCAGATACTCTTGCAGCAGCAGCTTATGGGTTTCATGCAGCATGTAGTGACAGCTCTTGGGGCCCCACTACCATAGACTTCACCCCAGCTTGCTCAGCCTGCTTCCACCATGATGACTCCAGCTATACAGTCCAGCGGGCTTTAGGGTCAGGGACAGCCTCTAGCTCCATTCACTTCACCTATAGTTCAGGTGTTTCAGTGGTTGTCTTCATCGGTGGTTGCCCCACAGTTCACTCCTTATCACACGGGTTTCTCACCAGAGCAGTCTCCCTCGCTATTTGTACCTGACACGTTGGTCTCTAGGAGTCTTGGAGCATCCTTCAGCGAGTTGACCGGCATGCCTACTCCGCCTCATATGCATACCGCCGGTCCGTCTACAGCAGCTCCAGCTATCATGACTACTCAGCGGCTCCCCTCGTCTGTCGCCTCGTCAAATCCTACGACAGATATACTAGCAGCTTTACAGGCAGCACCAGCCCCAGCTCAGACCCAGACTGCTTCAATGACACTTCCTGCCATAGAGGGTCAGTCAGTTCAGAGCTCAGGGTTAGATGATGATAGTGCCTAGTTCCAGCTTGCCCCACGTTCTTCAGTGCCCGGCTCGTCCACTGCAGCCCTGCCGATCGACCCCCTAGGCTTTGGTGTTTGACGCCAAAGGGGGAGAGGGAGTTCGAGTATGTAGTCTCAGGGAGAGCTACATTTAGGGGGAGCTAGTTATATAGTATTAGCTTATTATATATATTTGGAGTTTTATTTGTGTGATATACTATTACTTATGCATTCGTGTGTTTACCTTCATACATACTATTATATATATGTGATAGTGCTATCTACGTGATTGTGATAATGACATGTGTGATTTCTACTTTGCATCATTTAAATGTCATATCACTTGTGTTATGCTCATTTGCCCTTGCTTCCGCGTTTATTCTTTGAAGCAAATGAGCTTTGCTACTCGTACTCATGCTTAATTCATATTCTTTGAGTATATTGTGTTGGCTTGGGTCATATAAGCTTAACTAACACTTTTGTTCTTATCGACAAAAGCTTATATGAATTAAGCCCGTCAAAAACCTCACTCATTCACATACTCGAGGTGGTATTGTCATCAATCACCAAAAAGGAGGAGATTGAAAGCATCTAGGCATCTAGTTGGATTTCGGTGATTAATGTCAATACAAGACTACTATGACTAACGTGTATTTTGCAGAGGCAATTAAGTTAGGTTATGGTAATGAAGATCGATTGGGCAATCGAGGTTGTCATGCCCCTACGATGGAAATTGTTTTGGTTTTTTAAAGGATTGACGACAAGGTTAAGGACGACTAGTTCTAAGTGTTGATTGAAGTTGGAGAAATACTTAGAGTAGTTTAGGACTTTGTTTTTCCTTTGGCCATACTATTAAGGGGGGTATAGATGGGTAGCTTGACCTAGTTGAGTCTAGTGAGTTAGGTGTGGTGCACACTTGTTAAAACTAGCTCTAGGTAGCTCCTATGAATGTCTAAGATCCTTTGGAGCAAACTTCATTCACATATGATCGAGAGTTGTAAGTAAATGGAGGGTCAAATACTGACCGGACGCTGGCTCCGGTGTGACCGGACGCTGGCCGCAGGGTCCGGTCAGTTCATTTGATCGAGGAGAACAAGTCTGGTGTGATCGGACGCTGGAAGGTTATTGTGATCGGACGCTGAGGGCTAGCGTCCGGTCGACTCCAGTAAGGGTCCAGACTTGAGAAAGTGTGACCGGACGCGTCCGGTCAGTGCTGACCGGATCCTGAGGGTTCAGCGTCCGGTCGAGTCCAGTAAGCATCCAGTGAGGGTTTTATGCGACCGGACGCGTCCGGTCAGTGGTGATCGGACCCTACCAGCGTCCGGTCAACACAGTTTCACTGGTTCACGGGTTGAACTGACCGGAGCGTCTGGTCATCACGACCGGAGCGTCCGATCACCCTGCAGAAGCTCATAACGGTTTATTTTTTAGGCTGCCTTATAAATAGAAGCTGCACTTGTGAGTGGAGTTACTTTTACTCATTCCAACAGCTGAGAAACACGTTTGTGAGTGCCAAGAAAAGCAAGATCCTAGTGAGGTATTTGTGATTTAAGAATCCAAGAGTGAAACCTCATTAGTGAATCAAAAGTAGACAAGTGTGCATCCATCTTCTTATTTGGCTTCGCGTGGTCAAGTGAGAGTTCGTGCTTGTTACTCTTGGTGATCGCCATCACCTAGACGACTTGGTGGTGATTGGGAGTTTGAAGACCACCCAACGGAGCTTGTAGATGACCCAACTCAAGTTATGAGTGGCTTTGGGTGATTCGCCGCGATGGAGTATCGAAGAATCAATCCGTAGAGAGCACTTGATCCTTGCGCGGATCAAGGGGGAGCTACACCCTTGAGCGGGTGCTCCAACGAGGACTAGTGAAGAATGGCGACTCTCTGATACCTCGGCAAAACATCGCCGCGTTCCTATCTCTATTTACTTTGAGCATTTACTTTAAGTATTTACTTTGAGCAATTCAATACTTGTCTTTACATTCATAGAATTGCTATGCTAGAGTAAGCTTGGAACATAGGTTGCAAGTCTTTTGTGCGTTAATTTAATAGAAACACTTTTTTAGGCATAAGAGATTAATTGGGCTATCCGTAGGATTTGATTGTTGCAAGAAAATTTAGAATTAGTCCAATTCACCCCTCCTCTTAGGCATCTTGATCCTTTCAGCCGTATCTAGGAATAAACCACTAATTTCGAATATCTTATTCACGAAACATGACCACGAACTTGCGGTCGAGTTATTTTTAAATTCTATAAAAAACAAACGAAGTCCGAAAATCATGAAACTTGTTAAGATATCATGATATCATATGTGGAGGCTGTGATAAAAAATTAAGGAGGTTTCGTCCTCTTCATGAAATCATGAAACTTCTTCGGAGATTCTTCGGTTTGTAAGCATCGTACGTGACAACTTGCGCGGAATCTTCTCAATTTTTTATCATAGCCTTCACATATGATATCATGACATCTTAACAAGTTTCATGATTTTTGGACTTCGTTTATTTTTTATAGAATTTAAAAACAACTCGACCACAAGTTCGTGGTCACGTTTCATGAATAAGATGTTCGAAATTAATGGTCTATTCCTGGATACGGCCTCACATTATACTAAATAACATGAATATTATTTTTCCGTTTATTTTTTATTATTCGAATGACTAGCGGTTATAATTTGAATTATCCAAGAAAATTCAATTAAATGAAATAAATTAAAGAAATATAGAAAAAGTTCGAGAAATGTGCCACATTGGAACATGGAGTACCAGGTAGTATATGAGGACTGCAGAAAAAATTTGAAGGTCAAAAATGAAAAAATATGATTTACCGAGTATAAAAAATGACACTTGATAAATCACCGTTTTACCGAGTGTCAGAAGAAGACACTCGGCAAAGGGTTAACGGTGGCTGCCAGCTATTAACGGCGGCAGCCATTTGTCGAGTGTTTTCAAACCTGGTATTTGCCGAGTGCCGGTTGTTTTTCGAGTGCTTTCTCTTTGGCACTCGATAAATAGTCTCTTTATTGAACGCATGATAAAAAGCACTAGTAAGGTTATGTTTAGTTCCTCCATTTTTCAGAATTTGACACTATGCAAAAAGAAGATTCTCCGTCACATCAAACTTGCAGTACATGCATGGAGTACTAAATGTTGACGAAATCAAAAACTAATTGAACAGTTTGGTTATACTCTACGAGACGAATGTTTTGAGCCTAATTAGTCAACGATTGGACAATTATTATCAAATAAAAACAAAACACTACAATACATAAACAGTGCCGCCGAATCTGGCGGTGCCGAATCGGCCTCCAACTAAACACGGCAAGTGTGGGACACTAGACAAAGTCTCTTTATCAAATGTTCGATAAAAGACGCTAGATAAAATATGAGACACTAGATAAAGAAGCACCGGATAAAATGTGGGACACTAAGGACCCGTTTGGAGGAGCTCCCGGGTGCTCCGGCTCCGGTACTGTTCATGTACTGTGGCACGGAGCCGGCGGAGCTCGAAATCGTGGCTTCGCCGGCTCCTCCTCTTTTCGGCTTCTTTTCAGTTCATTTTGCGCCTCGATTTCCGAAACGGCTCCTGCTACAGTGTTGCTACAGTGCCCGAGGTGAGGAGCTGGAGCCGCCTGGAGCAGCGCCAAACGCGTCCTAATAAAGAAGCCGTCTCCGGCAGTGCTCCTTCCCCCCTCTCTCTCTCTCTCCTCCGTCCCGTCGCTGCGATCCCCCGAGGTTTCGCTCACACCAGTCACCTCCGCCTCCTCCCGCTTCGCGCGCGAACGCATCTCCTTCTATCGCTCCAGCCTCCAGCACACATCCCCATGCCCTCGCGATTCTGATCCGGCCACAGCCATGCAGCACCGCTCACCGGAGGCGGCGTCGGTCTCCGCTTCCCCGACGGCCGCGGCGTCGGCGGCCATGGCGCCGGGCGTCGGCGGGGTGGAGCCGGCCGTGACGCTCGACCAGGTCCCGCGCTGGAGCGACCCGGACCAACGCATCTCCCCGCTGTCGCCCACCGCCGCCGGATCTGACACCCCGCCCTCGTCCTTCCTCTCCTTCTCAGACCCGCTCACCGGGGACGACGCGGCCGCCGGGGCCGGGGGCCGTGGCGCGTCGCGGTTCCCCGTCGATCACGAGATCAACTCGAAGATCTACCTCTGGCGAGGCCACCCGTGGAGCCTCGAGGTCGACGCCGTCGTCAATTCCACCAACGAGGTCGGGATTCCTCTCCGCGGCTGCTTAGTTCTGAAATGCTTCGATTGAGATGCTGATGTCTAGTACTTGTGTGGTTGTGTAGAACTTGGACGAAGCTCATAGCAGTCCTGGGCTTCACGCTGCTACAGGGACGGGGCTCGCCGAGGAGTGCGCCACCTTGGTACTGTTTAATGCTGGCTTTGCTTCTAAATTTGGCTGCTAAGATGGGGATTGTTAGGTGGCTTTTCGTTTGTGAATGGTCTTGCAGGGTGGCTGCCGCACTGGGATGGCTAAGATGACAAATGCTTATGATCTTCCTGCCAGGTATATTTGATTAGTGACTGATGGCTTAAGAGGTTGCATCAGATTGCATACTATTGATGGGTTTTGTAGTGTTCACCAACAACATTGTTTTCTGGAAATTATAACGCTGAATAAGCCCCTTTAGGTGATACAGGAGCCCCCACCCCCACAAACAAAGGTCCTGGTATTGCTCATTTCAAATAGTATGGATTTTGGGCACGTTTTTTATGAGTTACAACTACAACTTGACACTGAACATCTTAGTTGTTATGGTTAGCTAGATTTATTCGTGTCTACCAAAATTTTGACGCGAGATCTAGTCTTGTTTACAAAACACACAAGGCACACTTATCGCAGACAGAGTGAGGGAAATTTGTGTCATTTTCCCCTACGTGGATCAGTAGCTTGGTTGTAAAAGAACCATGCATATGCAATGCACATATTATATTATAGGTGCATCTGTGGTGACTATATAGGAGTGAAATAAGCGATCATAGTGTTGTAACTTATAACTTAGGTGAGGTGATGGTAATTTCGGAGCACGCTTTTTTTCTTATTAATTGTTTGAGAAAGATAGGAACCATTATATGATTTGACCTTTATACAATAGGGCTATTATTTTCTTCATGGCATATTGCGGGTTACTATGGCTGACTATTTTAAACTCATCAAATTCATGCCAAAGGGTGCCTAGCTCAAACGGTTAGGTGACCCAGCGGCACTCCTCAGGTCCTGGGTTCGACTCCCCGTGGGAGCGGATTTCAGGCTGAGGTTAAAAAATCCCCTCGCCCGTCCCCATGTGCCAAAGCGCAGTGGAAGGCTCCCACCTGGTTCTCACAGGGTTACGACACCTCCTGCGTCAGGATGGGGGGCAGGGGTTCGGGGTTTTTCTCGATCTGTGTGAGAAGATCCTTCTTCTTAACGGAAAACCCGGGGGCCGTCATAACCCCTCCGTAGGTCGAGTTTTTTTTAAATTCATTTGTTTGAACCTTGAGAATCATTTATTTTAAACATATCACAGCAGAAATTTAGTGCTCTTTGTTAAGGCTCAAAAGTTAGTTATCTGGTTATGTAGGAAGGTCATCCATACCGTGGGCCCAAAATATGCTGTAAAGTATCACACAGCTGCAGAGAATGCGCTTAGCCACTGCTACAGGTCTTGTCTAGAACTGCTCATTGAGAATGGCCTTGAAAGGTACTTATTATGAAAAGGGGTATTTAGAAGTTTAGATTCCATTTCTAATGCTAGGTTTCACATTGAATGTTCTTCAACTTTTGCAAGTAATTTATTCTGCCTTTGATGTGGTTAGCATTGCTACTGGCTGCATTTACACAGAAGCCAAGAATTATCCTCGTGAACTAGCTGCTCATGTGGCAATAAGTGAGTTCGCTGATTTGCTTTTGCTTTTGTACAGTTTTACTATGGATGGGATTTGAAACATGATTTATTTTGTACAATGATTTACCTACTCCACGTTTAGTTTTTCATGTACTATATTCTTCGGTTGAGATTGAACAGGAACTGTGAGACGTTTCCTGGAGAAACAAAAGGACAAAATAACAGCTATTGTCTTCTGTACAATATCATCATCTGACACAGAGATATATAAGAGGTTCTCCAATCGAAGTCCACTATTAGTTTATCACGACAAATTTCCAATATAGGTTGATAATGTTTTATTCCTCAGGTTGCTTCCACTATATTTCCCTCGGGACAAGCAAGAAGAAGAGATAGCCGCGTTGAAGCTTCCAGCTGATGTTGGGGATGAGAATGGTGAGACAGTAATTGACGAAAGGAAAATAAGAATAAAGCCCTTGCCTGCTGGGGCAGCAAATAGCAAAACACCAATTCCTACACTTGCAGATATCCCTCTTCCTGATTCGAGATTGACACGTAGAAGGTGAAATTGAAAGCACATGCATTTTTCTTGGTTCTGGTGACTGGCAGAGATTACCTTAAAAGATATTCTGTGTGTGTTCACTTGTTTAGTTATTGTTCATTAAGAATTTATCTGGTTTATCTTAACAGGAATTCTTTCAAGTTGGACTCATATTTGGATCCTGCTTTTATGTCTATAATTAAGAATCCTGATCTCCGACGCAAGGAGCAATGGGAAAAATCTGCTCAGGCAAACAAGGGACTTAACTTGGCTAACATGCTTGGGTTTGGTGATCTTGGCAGTCCACCATTATCTGCTGCTGAAGAATATTCACTTCATTCACGATACCTTGCTAAAGCAAATTCTATGAATCTGTCAGATGTTGCTGAAATGAAAATAATGTAGGCAAACTTATTCAGTTTTTATTTCCTTTTGTGGATTCTCTCTCTCTCCCTCTCTCTCTCTCTCTCTCTCTCTCTTGCATTGCTTTACATTTGTGACGCTAAAGGATCTCTATCCATCATTTTTCCATATTCTCATGGTATTATTGCCTTTATTTTTATGCTCTATATCAATTACAGTTACCGTGGAGGAGTTGATAGTGAAGGGCGTCCAGTTATGGTCGTTGTTGGTGCTCACTTTCTTCTTCGCTGCTTGGATCTTGAACGATTTGTTCTATATGTAGTAAAGGTGATTGAATCTTAACTCTAATTGGACATAATTAGACTTTTGCTACAAGAAGAGTATCAATTGTTATCTTCCTATATGTAATCGTGCAGATGCCCTTAGTAATCATGTAGTTGCTGAGCCTGCCCAGTCATTCCTGTTCTCTCTTGACCCATACATGAATATCCTAATCTTATTATTATTCTTGTTCTTTGTCTTGGCAAAAATACTTGATGCAATTTGTCTATACTATTTTCTTATTATAAAGTGAATCCTCTTGGCAATGTTAGTTGTTTTGTAATGGGGCAGCACTGCCCAAGTATCCAGAAGGTAAACTAGATATTTTGATGTATGCGTATTAAAATTGCCGATGTCAAATAAATTGTTTTTTTTCTTTGTCCGTGAGTTGGCCTGGAGTTTCCAGTGTGAAGGATATGCTGGTTGCTGTGCAGCAAACTAAGTTTTATAACTTCTACACTAGTTCACATTCATGATTTGCAATACATTTACTATTTTTGAATGGTAGGTTTCCTATGGTGTCAAATTTTTCTGAAGGTTATAAAATATTAGCAAAATAATGAATTAAGCTATATCAGCAATTTAATCCAATGGTGGGAATGGGTTGGGCCTACAAAAGCAAACTCAAACCAGGCTTAATAAAAAGAGGAGAGGGGGGGGGGGGGGGGGGGGGGAGAGAGAGTTGTGCAAGCATTGTATAATGAAGTTCTTGTCATGCACTGTGCAAATAATTCCTCAGATTTCTCATCAAAATCCCTGGTACCTACTATCTTGATTCCTCATTGAATAGTATTTTCTTCATACCTTTTGGCTCATTTGAGCAATAAATTATGAAAGTATCATCATATGCCATCCTTGCAGGAGTTTGAACCTCTGTTTCAGAAGCCTTACACAATTGTCTACTTCCACTCTGCAGCATCATTACAACCGTAAGTGTTGGATAAATATTCAGGATGGAAACCACATCATTTTTTTGGCTCATTTGTCAACCCTGGTATGTGGAACTGTTTTTTTTTCATTTGAATTTACAGGCAGCCTGATTTAGGATTCATGAAACGGTTGCAACAGATACTAGGTCGGAAGCATAAAAAAATCTTCATGTGAGTATCTTATTTGACCTCATTACCTGGTTCTAGTTTTCTATTTGTAATATGTAGATTCTTGATAGCACAAATCTTTACAGACAATATATATACTCCACCCGACACTGGATTGAGAACAGCTGTTATGGTGATGCAGCTTTTTGTTGACGGGGAGGTACTTGCAGTGCAGCTAAACCAAAAACATTCTTTGAGCTGCTCCTTGCTTGAAATTTCTGTAATTTTTTTTTGTTTCGATTAGGTCTGGAAGAAAGTTGTATTTGTCGACAGACTTGTGCAGCTATTCAGATATGTGCCGCGTGAACAGCTAACCATTCCTGATTTTGTATTCCAGTAAGCAATCTATTACTTGTTAGCTTTTCTTAGAGGTCTGTTAGTTACTATAATCCGTCTCAAATAATCAATCCTGCAGGCATGATCTTGAAGTGAATGGTGGAAAGGGCATAATTGTTGACCCAAGAACAAAGCATGTCTACCAGAGACCATCTGGTTGATCTGTCATGAACCTGCAAATGAGCGCTTCACGGTACCACTCTCACTCTGTAGTCTGTACAGACTGTCCAGTCCTCTGTAGAAGAGTTCCCTTCTAGAGCTGTGCATTTTGTATCTAGTTGACATTGTTGCTCTGTGCTATTCCTTCTCCTTTTAGGGAGGCATATTTCTGTGTAAACAAATAAATGCCGCATCTAAATGTCTCTCAAGTTGCCTAGAGCTGGGCGTGCTCATTAGGTACTGTAAAATTTTGACAGGTCCATAGATAATATTGAGAAATAAGATTGCAGTTTGTTCCGTCTCAGAGTAATTGATCGGCGCATGGAATGTCTTAATAGGTTGAAGACTGATCTGTTTGCTGTTGCAAACAATAGTAGCAAGTCCTCAAGACGAGGAAGAATAAAATCTGGTCTATTTTGCTTTAGGTTAACTGCATGAGGTAGTCTGACAAAATTTGTGATTATATAATTCTGATCCTGAGGTTCACCGTCTAAATATGATACTCTCAATACCTTTTAATTATTTTTTTTAATCATGAACCCATTTTGGAGGTTTTCGAGTTATTTGGCAACGGTTTGTCTTCAAGTTTAACTTTATTTTGCCACCTTGAATTCTCTCTTCTGATGGCCTTAGCTGACAAAAAAAGGAGAACGCCAACTTAAAGGAAAAGCTGCTGCCGCATCACCTTAAAAACCACCTAAAAAATGGTCGATGGGTCAAAATCAAACGGCTATGATAGTTGGGTGCTAAATTTGGATATAACTAGTGCCGATGGTCAAAGTTAGACAAACAGAAGATGTGATGTACGGAGTACTCCGTATAAAATACACCTAATTCCTAATGCATAAGTCTGCTCCATAAACTAAAAATGTCAACTCATTTGAAATTAATACGGTTGACAGTTAATCCATAAAATCCAGCTTATATTACAATGCGAACCCCATCAAAGCATGATGCTTGATAGACTGACGACGTGCAGCTCTTGCGTTGCTTCATGCCGTGGACAGCTATGGAATGTAAATAAACAGATGACATGAATCAAGACGCCATCCTTCATTGAAAGTTCAGAAGGGAAGGAGTAAACAATCTCTAAATTGGCAAACGATAAGGACCGCAGCATATCATACCATCTACTACAACGGGAGAAGATCGCTAGAATTAAATTGTGAGTTGTGACACACCAGCGGTTAACTAAATTATGAGTAAAGTGCACCAGCGGTCTCTAAACTTATACCGTTGTGTCATCCCGGTCCCTAAACTCGCAAATCGACCGTTTAGGTCCTCAAACTTATTCATCTGTGTGATCTCGGTCTCTAAACTTGTTCGGCTGTGTCATCCTGGCCCCTAAATTTGCAAATCGAACATTTATGTCCTCAAACTTGTTCAGTTGTGTCATCCCGGTCCCTAAACTTGGTTTCGAGTCTCATCTGAGTCAAAACAGGGTGATCTAAAAACTTTATATCAAAAAATAATTCATAACTTTTTCATATGAACTTGAATGAAGACAAACTTTATATCAAAATTGAAGCCCTCGACGCGATCTACGACTTTGTAGTTGAAATGTTTTTGAATTAAAACTGTTTAGAGTCCCAAAATATTATTGTATGTTTATAGATTTTGAAAATTGAAATTTAAAATTAAATTTTGGGACACTAAATGACTTCAAACAAAAAACTTTTCAACTACAAAGTTGTAGATCGTATTGAGAACTATAACTTTCATATAGACCATATTAATATCCAAGATTGTTTGATAATTTTAAATTTCAAATTTCAAAATCTTGCAATATGAAAAAACGGGGCCAATTAGTTTAGTGGGATTATCCGTTCCTGTAATGATGTCAGGCGTACTACTACCGCCGCAAATCAGTTCTGAATTGTGAATTGTGAATCGGCAGATGGATTGCAGCTCCAAACTGGAAGTCAAAGGCCACTTTTAGCTGCTGCTGAAGATGTCAAATAGCATAAAGCAATTAGCCGACTACTACTGGCTTTCTGCATTGTTCTTGTTCTGAAATTATCTGATATTATTTCTTGCAAGATGAAAAGGACTGTCAGAAATGGAAACTAGATATAAATAATGTACATACGCGCCACGTCCCCAGTAACGAATTGCTGTAAGTTGCTCATTTTCTATTAATATATGCTCGAAAAAGCTCTTGTTTTTGTTTTTTTTTTCCTAAAAAAAATCAAGCATTGCAACTTTGCAAGAATAAAATATTCGACAAAAATTCAAAAAACTTTTGCATCAATGCTGCGTTCAGGATGCGGTTGCTTGCTACCACTACGACCATGGCAACCAAATCCACCGTATCGGTTGCTGCGCCACCGGTTCCGTGTCTATTTGGAAAGTCGAACCTTCTAAACATTTCAACAATTAAACTAGGAGCTTGTAAAGTCATCTCCAATGGAACGAGTTAGATACAGACTCGTAGGCACGGAGCTAGCGATGGGGCTACGGGGGCTCCAGCCCCCCCTACCGCTCGCAAGCAAGTGAAGCTCCGTAGAGTCGCCGTCTGAAATTTTAGCTGTAGATGTACATGTAGGAGGAGCTGAGATTTATTGAACCTTTTTTTTTTTTTTTTGCTAATTGTCCGTTGTTTAGCCTCTCCTAAATTTTTTCCCAGCTTCGTCCCTGCAGACTCGTAGGTGTCATCTCTCATCTCATCCTATATATTCCAAACATAAGGTGTTTTATTTATATATATTTCTTGCATTTTAAGATAAGATAGAGAAATTATGTCTCATGTATTGGGGCGCGCAGAAAACTTAGCTCTTCTCTTCATGTCAGCTCAAAGGGTTTTTTTTTTGTCTTTCTTTTCTTCCCTGATATCTAATACTAGCTTAGAGCTACTGAACGTGCACTAAGAGTAAGTATAGTACAATAATGATGGAGGAGAGTATAGAGAACAAAGAGAAGAGCTTGACTCTTAAAGAAAGTATAATAATACACCTCAACTTCTTATAGCTAAACTAACTTAGCAAAATCTTACGTGTAAGAGAGAGAAAGAAGAAAAGAGAGAGAGAGAAAAAAAAAAGAGAATGAGCTTGTTCGCAAGATCCAGCCCCGAGTGCTTGCGCGGTTCCCCGTGGTTTATGGGGCCCGCCACCACCGAGCTCCCGTAACTCAACCATCCGCGTCGCAGCGATGCGCCCGTCGCTAGCCCGCACCTCGCCGCCGGCTTCGCACCCCCGCCTAGCAGGACCGCAATCGCGCAGTTCTCCTTGCTGCTTCCGTCGTCGTCCGCGCCGCCGTCGCGCGCAGGTCGTCTACGCCGCGTTCGCCGCCGTCCTCACGCAGGCCGCCATCGTCCTTGCCGCGTCCGCCGCCGTACTCTCCGCCATCGCGCGCCTCATCGCTTCCGCCGTCGTCCTCGCCGTGTGCGCCGTCGTCTGCGCCCCGGCCGCCTCCGCGCAGCAGCCGACATCGTCCGCGCCCGGACGATGTCTGTGCCACGAACGCCGTCCGTGCAGCAGCTGCCGCCGTCCGCGTAGCAGACGCCGCCGTCCTCGCTGCAAGCTGCGTGACGGAATGGTGCGGAGGGAATGAAGGAACGGAAATGAAAGGTGGGTGGGTCCCACAGCTAATAAAAATGATATTTAAAATAGGAGAAGAGATTAGTTTGTTGTATTGCCTGTTTATTATGTTGATCTATTGCTGCATTGGCTTGGTCTATAGACAAACTTATTAAACTTGCTGTAAATGTTGTGTTCTGGCCTTATAAAATTATTATCTTAAAAATCTTGCCCAGAAATAATAATAATAATAATAATAATAATAATAATAATAATAATAATAATAATAATAATAATAATAATAATAATAATAATAATAATAATAATAATAATAATAATAATAATAATAATAATAATAATAATAATAATAATAATAAAGAAAATTCTTATACAGATCAGATGGCGTTGGGCATAACTTGAATGAATTAGACTAGTTCAAAATGCAATGACTCGGCAATCCACATTGCAAACAACGAGTTGGGCACGAGAGCCTATGCAGCGTTGTGTCCAAATATCAAGTAAATATGAGGAGAGGATTAGGAGAAAATAGGTGTGACCTAGGTTAAAGTAATAATAAAAAAGTTCTTCACAGATAAATAAGAGATAACTACTATATGGTTTTGTTTCTTGTAACTTTTCTGCAGCCAAATTAGTTTGGTTTCTTATAACTTGACTTGTAGCGAAACTAGTTTGGTTCTTAAAACTTACTTGTAGCCAAACACTGGCTTTATTATTGGATTTGCTGTAACTCTAAATCTTAAAATGAAGCTAGCTGTACGGCTGTACCTCTTAAGCAAAGCATTTGACATTCGGAATACTCCAATCTTTTATTACCAACATGTCAGTCTATCTCTATCAGGGACCATATGTAGGGTACGGAGCCATGCCATGCATTATGCATGCAGCCCATATACAGGAGGTATTTTATACGTGCAACAAGCCAATGTGAGATTGGCGTACTAATTCGTTGTCTGCATCTTGCCGGTTTGATTGCCTATATATATGAAACAACGATTAGGAAACTGACCAAAGCAAGCAGGCACACCGATCTTTTCTGACAGTTTCCTCTCCCTCTCTCCGATCCTCTCTAGTAGAGGTAACTTCTTGCAGCAGCCGAGGGAAAGCTCGACTGACACAATGGCGGGAGGTCAGCTCAACGTGCTGGCCACACTCGACCAGGCCAAGACGCAATGGTACCATTTCATGGCGATCGTCATCGCCGGCATGGGGTTCTTCACCGACGCCTACGACTTGTTCTGCATCGCGCTCGTGACCAAGCTCCTCGGCCGCATCTACTACTCCGACCCCACCTCCAAGGACCCCGGCAGCCTCCCGCCCAACGTGTCGGCCGCCGTGACGGGCGTCGCGCTCTGCGGCACGCTCGCCGGACAGCTCTTCTTCGGCTGGCTCGGCGACAAGCTCGGCCGCAAGAGCGTCTACGGCTTCACCCTCATCCTCATGGTGCTCTGCTCCGTCGCGTCGGGCCTCTCGTTCGGACACACGCCGAAGGGCGTCATCGCCACGCTCTGCTTCTTCCGCTTCTGGCTCGGCTTCGGCATCGGCGGCGACTACCCACTGAGCGCCACCATCATGTCCGAGTACGCCAACATGAAGACCCGCGGCGCCTTCATCGCCGCCGTGTTCGCCATGCAGGGCTTCGGCATCCTCTTCGGCACCATCGTCGCGCTCGTCGTCTCGGCGGCGTTCCGGAACGCGTTCCCGGCCCCGCCGTACTTCGTTGACGCCCAGGCGTCGCTCGTCCCGGAGGCCGACTATGTCTGGCGCGTCATCCTCATGTTCGGCACCGTCCCGGCCGCGCTCACCTACTACTGGCGCGTGAAGATGCCCGAGACGGCGCGGTACACGGCGCTCATCGCCCGGAACACGAAGCAGGCCACGGCCGACATGGCCAAGGTGCTCAAGAAGGAGATCGAGGAGGAGGAGCAGGCGGAGCGGCAAGTGGTCGGCGCCGACACCTGGGGCCTCTTCTCGGCGCAGTTCCTCCGGCGCCACGGCCTCCACCTCTTGGCCACCACCAGTACGTGGTTCCTGCTGGACATCGCCTTCTACAGCCAGAACCTGTTCCAGAAGGACATCTTCACCAAGGTCGGGTGGATCCCGCCGGCGAGGACCATGAACGCCATCGAGGAGGTGTACCGCATCTCGCGCGCCCAGGCGCTGATCGCGCTCTGCGGCACCATCCCGGGCTACTGGTTCACCGTCGGCCTCATCGACGTTGTGGGCAGGTTCTGGATCCAGATCATGGGCTTCTTCATGATGACCGTGTTCATGCTCGCGCTCGGGGTGCCGTACGAGCACTGGACCAAGGCGTCCAACCACACCGGCTTCGTCGTGCTATACGGGCTCACCTTCTTCTTCGCAAACTTCGGGCCCAACAGCACCACCTTCGTCGTGCCGGCCGAGATTTTCCCGGCGAGGCTCCGGTCCACGTGTCACGGCATATCGGCGGCGGCAGGCAAGGCCGGCGCCATCATCGGCGCGTTCGGGTTCCTGTACGCGGCGCAGGACCCTAAGAAGCCCGACAAGGGGTACTCGCCGGGCATCGGCATCCGCAACGCGCTCTTCGTGCTCGCCGGAACCAACTTTCTTGGCATGCTCATGTCTCTGTTCGTGCCGGAGTCCAAGGGCAAGTCGCTTGAGGAGATCTCCAAGGAGAACGTGGACGAGGAAGCTGAGGCCAAAGTGTAGAGAGATCTGCACCGCCTCTGCACGTACATTGCACTTTCTGCGTGCATGCATATGTGATGCACGGATGGTTTGTTTGTATGCTTTTGCTTCTGTCATTGTGTGATTTATTACCTTCTGATTTTGTTGCGGTTTGTGTATAATTCGGAACTATTTCCGGGTACTTTCTCGATCGAGAATTTCATTTGCGTTGGTGTTTGTGTTGGTTGTCTAGCATTCTCATCAGTAAATAAAAGCTACGGTACATATGTTTCTGCATTTCTCCTATGCCATCCGAATTATCCTATCCAAAGGTCCATTCTATTGAGGGCACGTTCGGATTCTTTGGAACCGTTCCCAGCCGGACTAGTGTTTTCACAAAATTGTATAACATGGGAACTATCCCGGGCATGGAATGCCCATTCCGGAAGAAACGAACGGGGCCTGAAGCGGAACAATTCTGATACCCATTGATTGGGGAGATGTATCTCAATTCTTAAGTGATGGTCAAGATCACCATTCATACAAGTAGATCACCATCAACCACATCACATACACCATACGCGCAATCATACACATTACACAAGCAAGTTCAAGCTTACATTCTTTGAGATCGCAGCAAGATTGTTCCAACGCTCTTGTTATATTGATTGATGAGAAAACAAGAGTGGACACTATTTTGGTATCAATCTGTTAGGAATAGGTTTACATAGTTACGGTTCATTTACATTACCATCTAATATAATTACATAACATAAAACCTTCAGGTTTTTTCCTTTTTTGTTTGATTTGAGAACCCTTTGAAAAGACGTTCAAGGGGTTCTCGAAAATTCGAGATAGATCTAATTAGACTTTTTTTTACTTTTTTCTGAATTTTTTATTTTTCCACTCTGGAATATAGAGTGGACTGGTTAAAAAAAGAAAATCCTATTTAGTATAAGCGGTGGACACCGAGGCCGCGCTGCTGCCACCACCGCTGCCGTTGCAGAGGAGGCTGGCGGTGTCGAAGCGGCTGCATCCCCGTTCGCGGTAAGCGTTTTTTCTGGTGGAGTCCGTAGTACTTCTTGTTTGCCCATCGGTCGCATGCTGACCTTGGGAGTGTCTTTGCTTCCAGCCAGACGCATCTGGTGGAAGATCCTCCCTTGGCGCCCCGTAAGACGCTCAAGGTGAATGTTAGCTCCTCCGCCCATCAGGCAGCGGAGGCGCAGGCTGGCGTGCAGCGTGGCGCGGCGTCGGGCGGGGCCGTTTTGGAGGAGGCGGCTGCCCAGGAAAAGGGTGCCGAGGCAGCCGCGGAGCGGGTGGAGGAGGAGGAGCCCACGCCTCGCGATGTCGCGGGTCTTGGGACGAAGGAGGCTGGGGCGTCCACCATTGCCGAGGCCATTGAGGGTGAGGCCGGAGCCCCCAAGACCTCTGAAGCCAGGGCGGTGGATGCTGGGGCCACCGAGGTAGAGATGGCGGAGGCCAGAGCCCCCGGGTCCGTCGAGGCCGAGGCGATGGAGGTGGAGACGGAGCAAATTTTGGCGCCGCCCCTGGTTCAGACAATCTCGTCTGATGATTCTTCCCGAGGGAAGGAGGCGACGAACGTCGAGGCGGCCAGTACCGCGGAGCAGCCGGTCCCAGATCCCGCCGAGGGGAGTTCGGCCCTTGCCCGGCTACGGCCCGAGCCCCGTGGGTGGAACTTCCCGCGTGTTTTCTGGCAGAACCAGGCTGATCCCGAGGGGGAGCCTGTGTTCGCCCTTGAAGATATCGCAGAGGGGGGGTGGTGGAATACCCTCGAGCAGTACCGCCAACTGGCAGTGCGGTCGCTGCAGACGGCGATGACTATAATGGGACGGGACTTGCCCGGTGTCACCCAGGTAAGTACTTTCCTCTCCCGTGCCGAGTTGTTTTCTCTTCGAGTCCCCTCGCAGTGTTTTGACGCGCGTTTCTTTCCTTTATAGGAGCTCGAGACCCGGTCCCTTGGGAAATCGGTGTTCCTACGAAGGGAGAGGGATATCTGGGACCAGCTCCGGCGGCAGAAGGGCCTGCTTGCCGACGCCCAGGGGCTTTTGTCAGCGCGGAGTGCGGAAGTGGAGGACCTCCGCCTTCGTTGTGCTGACCTTCAGGCCGAGTTGGTCACGGCTAAGGGGTAGGCTGCCCCCTTGGTGGCGAAGATCAAGGAACTGGAGGAGGAGCGAGACTCCTTCAGGTCTCGGGCCCAAGAAGCGACGGCCTCTGCGAAGGCCACAGCCGGGCAGCTGGGTGCGGAGCAGAGCGAGCATCAGGCGACGAGAGTCGCCTTGGCAGAGGTTACCAAGGCGGCCGAGGCCTCTCGGGTCGAGGTCCTAGCCTGGAAGAACAAGGCCGAGGGTAAGTTCCGCTGAACCGTGTTCCTTGTTCCATTTGTTCCGGTTCGCGTTTGACTCCTGACCCCTCGTTGCGACGTAGATCTGAAAAAAGAAGCTTCCCAGGCGGCTGAGGCCTCCGTCGCAGCGCAAGCGGTGCTGGATGCTGAGGTCCGGGAGCACGAGGCGTTACGTAGCGCTGTCCGTACCGCCTGCGAGGCCCTGGACGTCGAGGAGGTCCAATCAGCCAGCTCCCTTGGGAGCCGCCTGATTGCGTTGAGCGGCCGCGTCCACGAGAGGCTCTGGGGGGCGTTGCACATGGGTGTCAAGCGCGCCCTGGCCGTCGTCTCTTCGCACTACGCCATCAACCTCGAGGCTGTCAGCGACGGCTATGTGTTGCCAGAAGATGACGAGGAGGCTGATGCGGAGGTCGTGAAGCTGTTGGAGGTGGCCGAGGCACCTGGCACGGCGCTGGCTGGTCTATTTGAAGAAGAGGTGGTCCCTCCCGCGCCGGCCACCGATCCTTGAGCTTTGACCTGGGCCAAAAGGGGCCATGTAACCGGATTGAGTTAGTTGCTGTATCGTGACGTTTTTGTGGCTGTTGAGGCCTTTTAAAGTATTTGCGTATGTGCGTCTTTTAACCGTTTTCTGTTCTACTTCCAAGCCTATGCCCTCTGTCTCGATCTTAGGAACCCGCAAAGAAATCCCTCGGGACTTAAGCCGTCCTTCGACGAAGGGTGGTGAGGGAGCTGCCGTAGCCTAGAGGCGTAGGCCGTTCTCACGACTCGACCGGCCCTTTGGCCTCTAGACAAACTTTTGGTCTTTTGGGTTTCTTGTGAAGGTCCCGTCGGAGCACGAGAGAGTTTGGCATAGAAATTTTTTGAAAGACCATTAACAAACGGTGTTCGAGACTTAGGGGGTTTCGGGACTTAGGGGGTTTCCCCTTTTTAGCCCCCGAGGGAGGCTCGACTCTGCAGAGGCAGAGCCGAGTCTCCCTTATAGCGCTATTGTGACATCGAGCCCCGCTCTCTGCATAGAACTTCCTCGGAGCCTACGCTGTCCTTTGGGTGAAAAGGTGGTGAGGGAGCTACTGTAGCCCGGAGGCGTAGGCCGTTCTCACGGTTCGGCCGGCCTTTTCGCCTTTGAGACGATCGTACGGTCCTTAGGTTCTATACAATCGACTTGTCTATAAGGGGGGGGGGGTTCCTCAAAAGATTATAACAACTAAGAACGCTTCTTTATTGTATTTCGAGAAACAATGTAAACAACGTTTGGAAATTTAAGGGTAGAAACGACGTAGCTGTTCTATGTTCCAAGCGTTTGTGAAGATTTCGCCCTTCTCGTTGGCCAACTTGTAGGTCCCGGGCTTCAGCACTTGAGCGACGATGTACGGCCCTTCCCAGGATGGGGTCAGCTTGTGGCGGCCCTTGTTGCTCTGCCTCCGTCTCAGCACCAGGTCGCCCACCTTTAGGTCTCGGCTTTGAACGCGCCGGGCTTGGTAGCGCCGTAGGGCTTGCTGGTACCTGGCTGAGTGCAGCAGCGCGACGTCTCGGGCTTCCTCCAGTTGGTCGAGGGCGTCTTCGCGGGCAGTGCGGTTGCTTTGCTCGTTGTACGCCTGTAGCCTCGGGGAACCGTATTCTAAGTCAGTGGGGAGGATGGCCTCGGCTCCATAGACCAGGAAGAATGGTGTGAATCCCGTGGCTCGGCTCGGGGTATTTCTTAGGCTCCAGATGACTGACGGGAGTTCGGCAAGCCATTTCTTGTCAAACTTCTTCAATTGGTTGAATATTCTTGGCTTAAGGCCTTGTAGGATCATGCCGTTGGCACGCTCTACTTGGCCATTCGTCCTTGGGTGCCCTACGGCCGACCAAGCCACCCGGATGTGGTGGTCGTCGCAGAATGTTAGGAACTTGCGTCCGGTGAATTGTGTCCCATTGTCAGTGATGATGGTGTTAGGAACCCCGAACCTGTGGATGATATCGGTAAAGAACAGCACCGCTTGCTCGGATTTGATCTGAGCGATCGGACGAGCCTCGATCCATTTGGAGAATTTGTCGATAGCTACCAGCAGATGGGTATGGCCCCCGGATGCCTTCTACAGAGGCCCAACCATGTCCAGCCCCCACACAGCGAATGGCCATGTGATGGGGATGGTTTGGAGGGCTTGGGCCGGAAGGTGCGTCTGTCGAGCGTAGTACTGGCATCCCTCGCAGGAGCGTACTAGCTTCGTAGCGTCGGCCACCGCTGTTGGCCAATAGAAACCTTGGCGGAAGGCGTTACCTACGAGCGCCCGAGGCGCCGCGTGGTGCCCACAGACTCCCGCGTGTAAGTCCCAAAGTAAGGATTGGCCAGCCTCGGTGGTGATGCATCGTTGGAGAACACCAGATGGGCTACGCCTATACAACTCGTCGTCGCAGAGGGCGTAAGTCTTGGCGCATCGCGCAAGCCGTCGGGCTTCGGTTCTGTCAGCAAGTAGTTCTCCTCGAACGAGGTGATCAAGGAAAGGGACTCGCCAGTCCGTTCCTTGGTCGGCCTTGGGAGGCTCTACGTCAATCGCCATGGCCTCGGGCTCGGCGGGCGAGGTCTCGGTGGCAGAGGGGGCCTCGGGCCCTGTGGTGGGCTCGGCCGATGGGCCCCCTTCCATCGCTGAGGCGTAGTCGACGGATGGCTTGTGGAGGTCTCTGGCGAAGACGTTCGGGGGGACCGGGGTCCGTGCAGACGCCATCTTTGCTAGTTCGTCCGCGGCCTCGTTGAACTTTCGTGCAACGTGGTTGAGTTCGAGACCGTCGAACTTGTTCTCCAGGCGACGTACCATCGCGCAGTACGCCTTCATTTTGGGGTCATGGCAGCTTGACTCTTTCATCACCTGATCGACGACGAGCTACGAATCACCCCGTACGTCGAGACGTCGTACTCCAAGTTCGATGGCGACTTGCAGGCCGTTGATGAGGGCCTCGTATTTGGCGACATTGTTGGAGGCGGCGAAGTGAAGCCAGATCATGTAGCGCATGTGTACTCCGAGGGGCGAGACCAGGAGCAGGCCCGCGCCAGCCCCAGTCTTCATCAGGGACCCGTCGAAGTACATGGTCCAGCATTCTGATTGGATCTGAACGGGTGGCAGCTGTGTGTCGGTCCATTCGGCTACAAAGTCGGATAGGACCTGTGATTTGATCGCTTTCCGAGGCGCGAAGGACAAAGTTTCCCCCATGAGTTCGACAGCCCACTTGGCTACTCTACCCGAGGCCTCCCGGTTTTGGATTATCTCTCCCAGAGGAAAAGACGACACCACAGTCACTGGGTGGGACTCGAAGTAGTGACGCAGCTTGCGTCGAGCCAAGACTACGGTGTAAACCAGCTTCTGGATGTGGGGGTAACGCGTCTTAGTTTCGGAGAGCACTTCGCTGATGAAGTAAACAGGTCGTTGGACGGGTAGAGCATGTCCCTTCTCCTGCCTCTCGACTACTACGGCCGTGCTGACCACTTGGGTTGTCGCGGTGACGTAGAGCAAGAGGTGCTCGCCCTCGGTGGGCGGTACTAGGACGGGGGGGTTGGTCAGCAGTGCTTTGAGCCTGGCGAGGGCTTCCTCGGCCTCGGCGGTCCAAGAAAAGCGCTCGGACTTTCTCAAGAGGCGGTACAGGGGCAGGCCTTTTTCGCCGAGGCGCGAGATGAAGCGACTTAGGGCCGCAAGGCATCCCATGACCCTCTGTACTCCCTTGAGGTCTCTGATTGGTCCCATGCTGGTTATAGCTGAGACCTTCTCTGGGTTGGCCTCAATGCCGCGTTCCGAGACTATGAATCCCAAGAGCATGCCTCGGGGGACCCCGAACACGCACTTCTCGGGGTTGAGCTTGATGCCCTTCTCTCTAAGGCATTTGAAGGTCACCCTTAAGTCATTCACGAGATTTTCGGCCTTTCTGGTTTTGACCACGATGTCGTCTACGTAGGCCTCGACGGTCTACCCAATGTTGTCGCCAAAGACCTGGGTCATGCACCGCTGGTACGTGGCACCTGCGTTTCTGAGGCCGAAGGGCATCGTCACGTAGCAGTACATGCCAAACGGTGTGATGAAGGAAGTCGCGAGCTGGTCGGACTCTTTCATCTTGATCTGATGGTATCCGGAGTACGCATCGAGGAAAGACAGGGTCTCGCACCCTGCGGTGGAATCAACGATTTGATCGATTCGAGGTAATGGGAAGGGGACCTTTGGACAGGCTTTATTCAGACCGGTGTAGTCTACACACATCCTCCACTTCCCATTTTTCTTCTTGACTAAAACGGGGTTAGCCAACCACTCTGGGTGGGATACTTCCTTGATGAACCCGGCCGCTAAGAGCTTCTGTACCTTCTCCCCGATGGCCCTGCGTTTTTCTTCGTCGAAGCGCCGCAGGCGTTGCCTCGCCGGTCTAGATCCAGCCCGGATGTCCAGGGCGTGCTCGGCGACTTCCCTCGGTATGCCTGGCATGTCTGAGGGACTCCATGCGAAAATGTCGGCGTTCGCACGGAGAAAGTCGATGAGCACGGCTTCCTATTTGATGTCGAGGGTGGCGCTGATTTTCAGCGCCCGGTCGTTGGGGCATGCGGGGTCGACTAGGATGAGTTTGATGGTTTCAGCGGGCTCGAACACCCCCGCGCGACGCTTGGAGTCAGGCACCTCGCCACTGAGCTGGTCTAGGTGGGCGATGAGGGTCTCGGCCTCCGCAAGGGCCTCGGCGTACTCGATGCACTCGACGTCGCAGTCGTATGCATGTTCGTACGTGGATTCGATTGTGATGACACCATTAGGGCCTGGCATCTTGAGCTTGAGGTAGGTATAGTTGGGCACTACCATGAACTTGGCGTAGCATGGTCGCCCCAGGATGGCGTGGTAGGCTCCCCCAAACCCGACTACTTCGAAGGTGAGGACTTCCTTGCGGTAGTTGGAAGGGGTGCCGAAGCAGACAGGAAGGTCGATGCGCCCGAGGGGTTGCGTGCGCCTCCCCGGCACGATGCCGTGGAAGGGTGCAACGTCACCTCGTAGCCTCGATCGGTCGATCTCTAAGAGCTCCAGGGTGTTGGCGTAGAGGATGTTGAGGCCGCTGCCTCCGTCCATCAACACCTTGGAGAGTCGGGTGTTGCCGATGATCGGGTCGACGACCAGCGGGTACTGCCCGGGATTCGGAATACGGTCGGGGTGGTCACCTCGATCGAAGGTGATCGCCTCTTGGGACCAGTCGAGGTACTGGGGGGTGGCCACCTTGACCGAGAAGACTTCTCGGCGTTCCCTCTTGCGCTGCCGCACCGTAAGGCATGCCGAGGGCCCACCGAAGATCATAAAAGCGTTGCGTACCTCGAGGGAACCCATCGTCCTTGTCCTTGTTCCGACCGCCGGCGCCCTTCTGCTTGGCGTCATCGTCGGGGAGCCCGAGCCTGGCGTAGTAGCGCCGCAGCATGGTGCAATCCTCGAGAGCATGCTTCATCGGACCTTGATGGTAAGGGTAGGGCTTCTTAGCATGTCGTCGAATAGCCTGGGGCCACGGGGGCCTCGGGGATTCCTGCGATCTGTTGTGGCGACATGGATGGCCTCGAGGACCTCCTGCTTCCCTGGGCGACCCTTCTTCTTTTTCTTTGGGAGGTGGGAGGCTGAGGCCACGGGGGCCTCTTCCCTCCGCTTACCCTTGCAATCGGCGTCGGGGAAGATGGCTCCGACAGCCTCTTCCCCTGAGGCGAAGCTGGTGGCGATGTCAAGGAGCGCGGCAGCAGAGCGCGGGACGTTGCGTCCTAACTCTCGGACCAAGTCCCGACAAGTGGTGCCGGAGAGGAAAGCCTGGACGATCTCCGAGTCGCCGACGCTGGGTAGCTCGGTGCACTGTTTGGAGAAGCGCCGAATGAAGTCTCGGAGAGACTCGTCCGGCTTCTGGCGGCAGCTCTTAAGATCCCAGGAATTCCCGGGGCGCACGTAAGTGCCCTGGAAGTTCCCGACGAAGATCCTAACTAAGTCGCGCCAGTCGTGGATTTGCGAGGGAGGGAGATGCTCGAGCCAGGCTCATGCCGAGTCCGACAAGAGCAGAGGGAGATTGCGGATGATGAGCAGGTCATCGTCCGCGCCACCTAGCTGGCAGGCCAGGGGGTAATCGGCGAGCCAGAGCTCCGGGTTGGTCTTGCCGCTGTACTTCGCGAGATTGGCCGGTTGTCGGAACCGGGCGGGGAAAGGAGCCGCGCGGATGGCCCTGCTGAAGACCCGAGGGCCTGGCGGCTCAGGGGAAGGACTGCGGTCCTCACCGCTGTCGTAGCGACCGCCTCGGTGCGGGTGGTAGCCCCGGGCGGCTCCGTTGTCGTGGCGCCGTCGCCTGCCAACTACTTCGTGGTCGCCCCGTGCCTCGCGTTGGTCTCTAGGTCGATCGCGTACCGAGGGGGCCCTGTTGACCGTCGGCGTGCGAGCGGCCTCGGGGCGGACCGAGGCATCCTGGCCCCGGCGAGGTTGCACTGCGGGCTGCTCTGAAGTGCCTCCGCGCCGGCGGGAGGCGGAACTTTCGGCCTGCTGCACCGCTGCGGTCTCGAGGAGGTCGCGGAGCTCTCCGCGGACCCGTCGCCCCTCGGTGGTGGAGGGCTCGGGCATCGCTCGGACCAGCATCGCAGCCGCTGCGACATTCTGGCTAGCGCGATCAAAGATTGGGGGTGGCTCTCCCCCCTCGTTGTCGTTGATGCGGTGATGGACGTCGCGGGCCCTCCCTCGGGCTCCTCCGCCCTCACCACGCCCTTGCTGCTCCTGCTCAAGAGTGTTCCGAAGCTGTTGCAGAAGGAGTCGGTCTTGTTCGACCTTGGCTTGAAGCTCGCGGAGCTGCTCCAGGTCTGGGCGTCGATGTCCCCCGCGAATGGGATTCTCGTTCCGTGCTGCCGGGGGTTCGAGACGCGGAGGTGTGGCGTCGCCCGCCCCCGCCCGGGGCGGGGAATGGTTGCCTGTCCTCTCGTCCTCTTCGCCTGCCCTTGGCATCCCGAGCCCGACGTGGAAGCACTCACAAGATGGATCGTAAGTCCCTTCGTCGTCGGAGTCGGAGTAGCCGAGGCAGTAGTCGCTTGCAGCCAAGAATTGGTGCAAAGCCCCAGGGTTGTGGAGTTCGGAGAAATCCACCCCGGGCCATGCCTCGTCCTCATCTGAGGAGTCGGAGCGGATGCTCAGGTCGAGAGCGAAGCGCTGGCGGCGTTCCGAGGGGTGCTCGTGAGTGGCAGCGTAAGCGTAGGCGTAAGAGGCGGCGGCATTTCTCAACCCAAAGGGGGATGGCGACGGTGCCGTCTCCATATTCTGCCCCGCCGGGGTCGGCTCTTCAGGGAGTGGTGGAGCGGAGCTAGACGGCTGGGCATCGCTGCAAGCCGCCGGCGATTTCCTTCGTCCATGCTCAGGCCAGATAGGTCCCCAGCCAGGGACCCCGTACCAACAGCTGGTCGTAGGGTATCGGCGGGGAGTGGCGTGCCGCCCTGGGTTCGCGTAGCGTCGGGGTGGCCTTGCTCGCGTCGTGCCTGGCGAGCATGGCGAGAGCGGCTGCCCGGGCGCCGCCTGCGCCTGGGCTACCGGGGCGTGACTTCATCGTCGAACGGTGGGGCTCGAGGGGCGAGGAGCACCATGTCGTACTCATGCCCTAGAGACATAAACTCTAGGCTTCCGAACCAAACTACGGTGCCGAGACGCAATGGTCGTACGGGGGCTGCCATCCGGAACTTGCTAGGATGATGAAGCCGACACGCAGGACCCCTACCTGGCGCGCCAACTGTCGGTGCTTTGGAACCAGGGGTCCCTCAACCAACGAGTGAATTTGTGCTGCGTGCCCCTAATCCCGGATGGTGATGCAAAGAGACATAAGGTTTATACTGGTTCAGGCCATCGAGGCCCTACGTCCAGTCCGAGAGATCGATCTTGTATTCCTTGCACCGGAGTGCTCGTAGTAGGGGGTTACAAACTAGGTGAGAGAGGGAGCTAGTCCCAGGTCTCGGCGTGGGTGATGCGGGCTACTTGAGGCGTTGTTCCCAAGCAGCGTAGGAGTGCGTAGTTCTAGCGGTGTGTTCGTCTCTCTTTCGATCGCCCCTAGAAATGGCCCCGGTCCCTCCTTTTATACTCTAAGGGAGACCTGGGACCGTACATAGATTGCTAATAGCGCTTCTGTAAATGGGGTGGCGTGTCCGAGCCCTGTAGCCGGCCACTGTTGTGGTATGGTCGATGGAGTAGCCCCGTCCTTGTCGTGCAGAAGTGACGCGCCGGTCATACTCGATTTTGTGCGTCGTGGGGCTCCAGTACAGCCTGATGCAGGACATGGCGGGCGACGTGTTGGTCACCGTGCAATGACGTCGTAGGGAGCAGCGGCCCCGCAGATGCCGAGGCCGAGCCATCGTGGGGGGCTCGGCGGACATGGATCCTCAGGCTGCCGAGCCCCTGAAGCAAACTGCCGAGGCCTTGGGGAGTTATTGGACCTGGGTACTGATTCTGAGGCTACAGTAGCCCAGACGTGGCTCCCCACGCTGCGTTGTCTTCGGAGCAGGAGTTGGCAGCACAGTGAGGCATGGGTGTCTACCATGTGTATGGTGGTTAGTATAGTGGCGGGTAACCCCTGCCTAGTCCGGGCGACGTGCAGGTCATCGTGTGATGACGTCGTGGGGAGCTGTGGCTCTGTAGGTGCCGAGGCCAAGCCATCGCGGGGGGCCCCGGCGGACGTGGGTCCTCAGGCTGCCGAGCACCTGAAGCAAACTGTCGAGGCCTTGGAGGAAATTATTGGTCCTGGGTACTGATTCCGAGGCCACAGTAGCCCAGACGTGGCTCCCCATGCTGCGTTGTCCTTGGAGCAGGAGTTGGCAGCTCAGTGAGGCATGGGTGTCAACCATATGCATGGTGGTTAGCACAGTGGCGGATAACCCCTGCCCCGTCCTGCCTCCTGTCCCGTCGGTCATTCCGCTGTACTGTGCCGAGCATGCGGCCGATGTCAGGGGCAGCAGTTGGCTGAGTTAATGCGACACGACGTTCTGTCAGAGGGACGGGAGAAGGAAGAGGCAGCGGAGTGCTGCCGAGCCTGCCTCGCGCGAGACGGAGGGTCAGTGGCCCGGCCGAGGCCTTTGGCGGGGAGTCGCTCGAGGTCAGTAGTGAGGGGGCCTCGGGCGAGTCGGAGAATCGGCCGAGGCCAGCGGTGAGGGGGCCTCGGGCGAGTCGGAGAATCGGCCGAGGCCAGCGGTGTTTAGGTGGTTTCGATTTTTACGAAGTCTACGCAGTCGTTTTTTGGGTCTTGCTTAGGGTACCCCTTCTCACGGTATCCGACAGAACTAAACAAGACGTTACGCGCGTCGGCGCAGGGATACATATACAGCTGTCAAAGAACGACGCAGGTTGTGCCTCCTATTTTTTTTTATGCCTCAACTCTTCGAGTACAAGTCGGTTGTGCCCCCTAGTTGTGCGTGATACGGTGAAACTGAACTGCGCGGATGCAGGGATGTCGGACGGCATGATCCGCGGTCCACCTGCTCGGCCCATCCACGCTTTCCATGTTCTGTCACGGCCCAACTCCTCCCCGCGGCTGGGACCGTCTGCCTGGCACATGGGACCCGCCTGTAAGTTTCACGACGCGCCGTCTCCGTTAACATCTCGCCGTCATCTCGGCTCTCTTTCAACTTCGTTCGCAAGAAGCTCAGAACAGAAGCCATCAAAAGCGAGGCTGCGAGAGGGAAGCGAGCGAGCGAGCGAGAGAGAGAGGGCGAGGGGGAGGCGCCGACGCCGAGTTCTTGCTCCATCCCGCATCCGCCGCCGTCGCCGACAGAATGTTTCTCACGAGGTACCCGATCCCTGTGGTGTTCTGTTTTTTCGCTTCTCTAAACCCTACCCTCCGATTCGATTATCCGGCGGCGCGTCTGGTGTCTGATGCGGCTGAGATTTCTCTCGTGTTGGGTTCTTGCAGGACGGAGTACGACCGCGGGGTGAACACCTTCTCGCCGGAGGGGCGGCTGTTCCAGGTCGAGTACGCCATCGAGGCCATCAAGGTGAGATTTCTCTTGCGTCTCTGTTTGGGGTCGTAGCGAGTGTCAGCCTAAACGCTAAACAGTAGCTCACCCATTGTTTAGCGAGTGTCTATAATAAAAAGGTGAAATTAAGTATTGTAGCAACTAGAGAATTATTGATAGTTCCCACATGACAAATGACATATGAAGTTCTCAGATGACAAATGATGGACATTGTCGATAGTACCTCTGTCCCAAAAAACTTGACATTCTAACACAACGTGTCACTGTATCACTTAGATAGCCAGTGAGGCCCATGTACATTAAATCAACCCTCCTCTGCAGCGCTTGAAAAATCGAACAACCCCTAAATAGGGGCATCGACGGACGGCGGTAATTTCACTCTTTTAATCTGCCTGAAATGTCCTAGAATGTCAAGTATTTTGGACAAAGGGAATATTTCTTATATGGCAAGACTGTTTACAGGGCCATTTATGGCCTAAACTGAATAGGTGTCCGTGGTTTACTGTTTAACGCTGTTTAGGTGAACACTGGTAGTAGCTGGATGGCGAGGTGCTCGATCGAATCTGAGCAGTGAGGGTGCCAAGATGCCAAGTGGCTGTGCAGGCTTGTTGTGTGTCATCAGCAGTTGTGTTTGTTTGGAGGGCGGGGCTAGATTTGGGTGTTAGCAGTTGTGTGAGTGCAAATCTGAAATGGTGTAAGTGGGTTTCTTAGGACTAACAGAATTGCTGGGATTTATGAATTTAGGGTGTTATATAATGATGAAGTCTGGAGTATCTCACTCGCTCCTACTAATTGAGGTTGCTATTGTGTAAAAAGGTTTTGTGGTTCTGTGTCTTGTTAGTCTACTACTGTGTCAATTTCAGCTGAGATGCCATGTTTTTCTTTTTTAAAGTTTTTAACCCTTGACAGGCAGGTTGTTGTGTGTCATTGGCATTAAGTAGAGAATAGCTCAAGAACAAACACCTGGACTAAAATGCAAGATTTTAGTCGCCGGGTTTATGTGGGTATTTGTGACGAAGTGATGCTTATGTTGCTGTTTCTTTTGCTATTACAGTTGGGATCCACTGCGATCGGGTTGAAGACAAAGGATGGTGTTGTCCTCGCTGTTGAGAAACGTGTGACCTCGCCGCTGCTGGTACTTACTGAGTCACCTTTTCTTCTTCTTAACTGGTCGTAGTGCTTAATCATATAGCTACAAACATCAGGATATTAAATTGAGAACATTGCTTGCTGGCCAAACTTATGTTTGTATGATTATCCTCTTATTTGGTCTATCATTGAATTCTCATGACTTCTTATACAAGGTTTATCTTTAGGTAGCTCCTCTTTCACACAGTTGTTACCTTGTTGGTTCAGCCCTGCATTCTATGCAATTTTTTTCGCAATATATTGTCATCCAGCTGATGGAATCTTAGTGCTTTAAACTCTTGTCTTCATGCAATTTTGTGGCTTGATAACAGGAGTAGTTTTATCAGAGGATATAGCAGCTCCTGTTAGCCTCTGGTTTTCATGTTATATTCTGTTTCATGTTTAAATTGTTAGTAATTGAATTCAATGTTTCTTTGCTCTGTGATGTCATAGGAACCAAGCAGTGTGGAAAAAATCATGGAAATTGATGAGCACATAGGCTGTGCCATGAGTGGACTTATTGCTGATGCTAGAACACTAGTCGAGCATGCTCGTGTTGAAACTCAGGTACTTTCTTGGGTTATATACATATTTATACATGTTATAAAGCTTGATCCCTTAATCTGAGTTGCGATGTTTACAATTAGAATCATAGGTTCTCGTACGGGGAGCCAATGACCGTAGAATCTTCGACGCAGGCTATCTGTGACTTAGCTCTGCGCTTTGGTGAAGGTGACGAAGAGTCAATGGTGAGCCTCATTTATGTTATTATACCACCTCCAGGACGAAAGAAACAAGACTAATTAGATGCAGACTACCTCATTTCCGCCTCTTGAAGGGGTTTACACATATATCTTAGTTTTGCTGCATTCTAAATGTGGTTTGATGGTTGCCTGCTTATTTTATTTCACTTTTTCTTTACTGTGGAGGAAACAGAATCTAGCAGATCATTTAGGGGTTCTAGTTAGCGTTAGTACTCCCATAATGAGTACTTTGAGAAGAGATATCAGATACTACCAAACTTTACAAACGATGATGAATAGTTAGTCGAGACCTACACTGCTTGCATTGGCTCTTTCATCTGTGAGCATTATATTACCACAAGGGTCTAATGATGAAGATTGACCCATGGTTACTTTGATAAGGTTCAGTTACAAAAGGTCAAAAAACATTCCCATTTAACAACTATATTTTGATGTTGCCAACCCACTAGTTAACTTTGCAGCATTTATATACCCAGTTTCCTGTAGTTTATGTTTCCATGAAAATAACTCATAGATGAGTGTTTTAAAGTTGTAATCACTTCATTTATTGTATGGAGTTGGAGTCCTTATGTACTTATCTATTTGTGCAGTCACGGCCATTTGGAGTCTCTCTCCTAATTGCTGGACATGATGAGAATGGACCTAGCCTGTAAGTATTGATCCATTTAGCTCACTGAACTGGGTTTTCTTCAACTGCTGGCATTAGAATCCATTTTTTTCCTTAAAGTGTGTTGTTTTACTTCTTTTTTCTTATGTATAGAATGATTGTACTATCATGCATTGTAATTGCTTCTATCATGTTGCCCTTTTTTAGACTGTCATGCTAAAGTGGGCTGTACTCCAGTACAATCATTGTACTATCATGCATTCTTATTGTTTTTTGCTGGCTCTTTCTGGATTGGCATGGTAAACACTATTTTGCATGAAGTGGTCGATGTCTCTTTGCTATAGAGTCTACTGTAGAGTGTAGACTTATGGTTTGTTGAGCTCCCATGAAAAGTAGAATTCTAGTAAAAGTATGATAAAACAGAAAGCTATTATTTGTCTTTGACCGGGAAAATATATAAGAAAAGTAGAATTCCAGACAGAAAGCCATGGAACCTGCAGCCAAGAATTTTCCAATCATGCCTTTATAGTTGAGCTATCTTTCCATTCTGCAAGGTCTTCACTTATAACATGCATAAGGCATCCGTAGTTTGTGAATTCAGGGGTCGTAAGCTTCCTAGAGTCGACCTCATACGCTACGGGCCTGTTTGGTTCCCTGCATTACCCCCCAGCCAGGCTTCCATAGTACATGTTGGGCCTGTTTGGTTCCCTGTTCGGGCTCTTAGCCAGGCTCCTGCAAACCAGGCCGGTGGTGCCCAGGCTTGGATTTGTGGCCAGGCTCCAGTAGCCCAACAAACCAAACAGACCCTACAAGGCTGGTCTTATACTCGACCCTAGCAGCAAAAGCATGAGGACCGGACTTAGCCCAAAGACCTGACCTCAGGGAGTAAAACACGATTTTTCCCTAGATTCTCTCCTCTCTCCCACGATCACCCATGGGCCCATAAACTCCACGCTCGTCCTCCTTTGTGTGCGGTAGATTTTTTTTTATTTCTTGTGTGGGATCCACTCTTAAGACACAGGGTCTTTATACATAGCAGGGTGAGACCTTATGTTAGGTGGATCCCTTAAGGCCTTTGAAGGCCTTAAACGCTATGGATACCCTAAGGTATATACTCCGTATAGAAAGGTCAACTTTGATCCTCGGTAGTAATTTTCTGTGTTCTTTTTTTTGTGTGTGTATGCGCGTGCGTGTGCGTGCGTGCTCATGCTTCATATTTCATGATTTGGTACATATTTGTATTATAATAAGTAGAAAAGTAACTCTTTCCCTGCTTCCAATAAGTTGTGGGGAAATTTCTTTGTTTACCACTGGAAGTTTAGCCAACTCTCAGACATGAGTTTATTGGGTGTCATGTGTACATGCTGGCAGATGCTTATAGTTTACTTAATGGAATATTGTGTGGAGATTAGGCACTTAGAAGTTAGAACGGGCCCTTTTTATGTCCTGCTCATTCTGCAATCATGTTATCATTTATTTCACCATGTTGGACAAATCCTTGTCATGATCAAATACACAGCCACTGTACTTCTAAGAGTTCATGGTTTGCCTTTTGTGTGCTGCAGGTACTACACTGACCCATCTGGTACTTATTGGCAATGCAACGCAAAGGCAATTGGATCAGGCTCTGAGGGAGCTGATAGCTCCTTGCAGGAGCAGTACAACAAGGTATGATACAAGATAAATGTTAAACTAATCAACTAGTAATTGTACAATTCCATAGAGGTATGCTAACTGTGAACCCTAGTTACATCAAAGCTCAGATAAGTGTTTATAAACTCAATCTGGTTAAGAAGTGCCCGAGAGCGTTACCTCGGTTGCAGTGCTGCTTACAATTCTTTTAATATGCTACGTCATTGCAAGATTTTGCTTCACTATTCCACAAGGATGTAAAATGGGATGATAATGCGCCCTTTATGTCCTGTAAAAAACATGTATATGCGTTGAGAGCAGATCCGGAAAAAAAATGGAGTTGGCTCTTACCCGTATGAAAGAAAATCGAGAGTTATGCCTTGCTGACTTAATGCAGGAATTGACCCTCGAGGAGGCAGAGACCATAGCCCTTTCTATCCTGAAGCAGGTTATGGAAGAGAAGGTAGGGCATGACAGACCACTCCATACTCAGCTCTGTCGAACCATTCATCAATATGTGATCTTATTTTCCCGTTCTAAACAGGTGACCCCAAACAACGTTGATATAGCCAAGGTTGCCCCCAAGTACCACCTCTACACCCCTGCCGAGGTCGAAGCCGTCATCGCGAGGCTGTGAAACACTTCTGAGCTCTTGTTATTCACGTCATCAGTCGGTAATAGATGGTCCTTGTACGAAGCGTGGACATCTTGGTTCTTGATTATGGCTGTCGTCGTACTCTGTTGTTAACTCCACAAGGACAGTCGATGGTAGTTTGATTCACAGCTCAGCCGGCTCAGTTGTCTGTTTTATGTAGCGTTGAGAACTTTGTACTGGCAGAAAGAAATCACACTTTTTTTTTACCGTTTCAGCTTCCGTTATGTTGGCAATTAGCTGATGCTTGTGATGTGATTGCAGCCTGGAATTTCCAGTGCTGCGTGAAATGGCAGCGGTGGTATCCTGTGCTTTTTCATGCGTTAGTTGTTTATTTTTGAATGAAAAATACACGTCCAGCGTGGTAACCTAAGTCGGCCGAGGCTACTGGCCAGAGAGGTGGGCCGCGACCACGAGCGCGGGAATAAAATTGCATGGACCCGGGGTGGTATGGCGTGTGCCGCCGCTGCGTGGCGGTGTGCCCAGGTTTGGCATACAACGCGGATTCCTCTTGGCGTACGGGGAAGGATGCTTACGTGGACGCTCTCTTTTCGTTGCCCAGGAAGGTCGCGCAGGGGTTTCCGCAGTGGGGAATCAGCATTGGTCCCATCAACCTTGACTATGGATTGCTAGGCCTTGTTCACTTTGTATTTTTTTTTAACCCGATAAATAGTACCACTTTTGTCTTATTTGGCAAATATTGTCCAATCGTGGACCAACTAGGCTCAAAAGATTCATCTCTTGATTTCCAACTAAACTGTGTAATTAGTTATTTTTTTTACCTACATTTAATACTCCATGCAAGCGGCTAAAAATTGATGTGATGGAGAGAGAGTAAAAAAACTTAGAATTTGGATGGCATCTAAACAAGGCCCTAGTGGAGATGTTGAGTGAAAAAGCTAGCTAGGGTGCATTTGTCGGTGGATGGGGACTGAGGTGTTGGGTCCATCTTTGGCAAAAAAAATCCGTCCCAAAAGTTCATATCGTTTCTCCATATTTTATGTTTTGGCCTTGTATAAAATTCTTATCTTAAAAAGCCTGCCCAGAAATAATAATAACATAGATAACTCTTATAGAGATGGCGTTGGAACATAACTTGATGAACGAATTAGACTAGTTTTTTTTTGCGCCTCTTATCTAGCTACAACTGTAGTATTTGTTTATGAACAGACACACACCGACACCGCACACACTCACACACACCTCACTCACACCCCAAGTACACAAACAGACCCTACAACTACACCTAGATTCCAAGATCGCGTCCTTGAGGAAATCATTGAAACCATCCAAGGCTCCGTAGACGACCGGCGCGCTGCAATCCCTTTGTAGCTCCACGCGAGAGAGGCTGCACCTGTTAAATATGGGGAAAACCCCCGATGGGGATCATGAGTCGAGCAGAGCTCGAACCCATGACCGGCCGCTGCACCACATGCAGCGTTATCACTCGAGCTACGGCTCGATCCCAAATTAGACTAGTTAAGAATGCAATGACTCCACAATCCACATTGCTTCTACCACCAGCGGACCAGCCTCGATTCTATTTTGACCCGATGTATATATGCCGTGTGTGAGTCTGATGTTCTATATTCCTTGGTATATATCATCAACAATGAGAAAAGAACACACGTACGCTGTACGAAAGAGAGAACAAAGTATTTTCCAAACAACTTATATATGGTCGCCACGTTTGATCGTCCATCATATGTGCCCAGTTGAAAGTTTATCATGAGCAATATATGGTGAAATATTGTTTAGCAAACACTAGGTAAAGATTGTTTAGTGTTAATGTTTTTTGTGAACATTGCCTCCACTGTTACACGTTCTTGCCGAAACCCTAGGTATATGGAGTGTGGCAGCCTGGCAGCCTGGCAGGGTATGTTTCTAGGCCTTCTCAAAGGACATTCGAGCAAAACACATAGATAAATAACTATATATATAACAAAATATTTATTGCGTGAAGCAGAAAAACCTTAGATCTTAGAATAAGAATATTCCCAATGTCGTTTTCTCCTCCTTATCATTGTTTTAGAAGTAGGCTCGTCCATACATCATCAGTTAGTACTCTTTTCATGCACAACAACCAGATGTCACAAAACCAATTCTTGAGACTTCCACAAACATTCAGCTACACACACACACACACACACACACACATATATTTCCCATGTAGCCAGATCTTTTCAAGAACATGCTTGAACATTATATTTCACTGAGAGGACGACTATATGGCCATAATTGTTTTTGAAAAAAATAACAGTTTGGATGTATGATCACATATGCATATATGTTTGATTTTCGAGAATTTGACTAAATAAATATGCATAATCTTATATAGATTTATGTAAATGCAGTAGCATTATTGTATACTGCATATGCATATATGTAAGTGCTAACGAACCGGCGCTGAACCAAATGCATGTATGCATGGTCCAGGAGAGTATATTCAGTAGCCAGCTACAAAATAAGTTATTCCGTAACCACCTCCATTTACGATAATTTTATATACTAATTTACGATAATATCAATACATATATATACACACACACACACTTCCGTCTTCGTGGTGACGAGTGTGATGAGCACGCTGCATGATCGAGCTTGCTGGAACAATGACGTGTAAGCTGTTTAGTGTGTACACGTATGCGTCCATGCACGTCATGGCCCAGTAGTAGGTGTGTGTGTGTGTGTGTGTATATATATATATATATATATATATATATATATATATATATATATATATATATATATATATATATATATATATATATATATATATATATATATATACACTACTATATAACTGGCTACAAAAATAACTTATTTTGTAGCCACTTTGAGTTACGATAATTACCATGTTAATTTATGAGATTATAGCAACTCCTTGATTAGCATGGTAATTACTATGTTGATTAGCATCAGTAAATTAGCATGATAATTATCGTAACTCAAAGTGACAACAGAATAAGTTATTATATGACCAGCCGCGTAATTGTAGTTCTATATATATATATATATATATATATATATATATATATATATATATCCCATGCACCGAAATGAACAGGAGAGGGTACTGGTGGTATTCTTAATTATTAATGAGCTAGTATATAGTATAACTTAATTGTTGTCTCCTTTACTGGAAACAGCTAGCGAGAAGAGCAGTGTAGCGGTAGCTACCATATTGTTGTACGTAGTATCATCGATCACGTACGATGATCAGTGTTTTTTGTTGTACTTGTCCTCCGCGAGCAGCTCCTCCAAGACCCTGTCGTCGAGGCACTCCAGCTCCACCTTCTCCGAGTCAGGAACCCGGGTCGTCCTGCTCGTCCCCCTGGCCGGAGCCGACGTGGTGGACGAGGAGCCGCCGCCGCCGCTGGTCCGGCCACCGGCAGCCCCTCCTCCTCCGCTGGGGAAGTTGAGCACGGCCGTGGCTCCCTTCATGGCGAATGCGGCGCGGTCATAGGCCCTGGCGGCCTCCTCGGCGGTGTCGAAGGTGCCGAGCCAGACGCGGGAGCCACCGCGCTCGGGGTCCCGGATCTCCGCGGCGAACTTGCCCCACGGCCGCTTCCGCACGCCGCGGTACTTGCCCTCCTTCTTGTCATCCTCCATTAATTGTTCACTTCACACAGCTTGATTCTGCTATAGCTAGCTCAGTTCGTTCCTAGCAGCGAGCAATAGACTACTAGCTAGAGTAGATAGCACTGTAGATGGATATGGGATGTTCCTGGGATTCTGGTGCACGGCTGCTATTTATACACGGTGAGCGGCATACTATACGGTTACGGTGTATTGCATTGCAAGCAGCTACTAGCCGTACGTCGTATGTATACGCTTTCCCTTTTACTCCTATTTGTTCCCGGGCCGGCCGCCTTCACCAGCTCGAGTACGCTTTTCTGACCGTCTCCGGTGGGTCTGGTCGTACGATCGACGATCATATCGGCCTCGCTCTCTTTTTTTTAGTCTGATCTGAATATCTGACGATTCTTCGTTCATTCTCAAGCTAGTGAAATGCCGTTAGACGGACATTTATATTTATTTGATCCCGACAGCAGTGAAGATGTGGAGGTCGCTCCGGCGGCTGCTGTCTTGGGCCAAATTTTTCTTTGCCGTCATGCATGTCGTCCATGCATGTTTGTGACGACGGCGCGCGGTAGAGTACAGTCTGATACTCATCTAGAGCTAGCTAGATGTGGAGGTCGCTCGCTGCGCGGCGGAATCTCCGTCACGTGGGTAGCACGGCCTGGCAGCGGACTAACGCGAGAAAAAGCTGGCGCCGGTGCATTTTTCACCGTGCCGGCAAGGGCAACTCCCAATTACTCGACAGCTGGTCTCGATCGATCTTATGCCTCCGCCACTGCACGTACATACGTTGAGCTGCTAGAGTTCGTTGTGGATGAGCTGAATTATTATTAAGGAAATGCTAAAGGACAACCGTGTGTTTTTGTCTCTCCCGGCACATGGTTTTCTGATCATCCGATCGCTAGGTCTATCCATAGTTGACCGTCTGATCCCCACCGATTTAGCTATCTGTTTTTTTCCTTGTCGCTGACAAGCTGTTCCGCAAGTCTTCTCTCGTTTCATTTCATCGTCTCCCCCTGACAACAGCGACTATAGAAAAAAAATGGTCTCATTTTATAATATATTATTTATTTTTATTCTTGTCTAACTATAGAAAAAAAATTATGATTTGTTAATTCTCTCTCTCTCTCTCCTCTCTCTCCTCTCTCTCTCTCTCTCTCTCTCTATATATATATATATATATATATATATATATATATATAATTTTGTCTAGCTATAGAAAAAAATTGTTACTTGTTAATTGTCTTTGTGTCAACATATATTAGATTTCGTTAGGTTTGTATAGTTTTGTGTATCGGGTTTTTTATAACTGGATTCAAAAATTGCAGCTGCAATTTTATTATAAAATATATGCAATAAGCATGGTGTCCATTGGATTTCGATCTAATGGTGGTAGAATTCGTGTGCTACTGTTATCTAAAGCAACTGAATTTGTTTTTCATAGAAATCGTGTGTTTTATACGGAACTAACAACCGTGTGCTAATTGGTCATGAAACACATGAATATAATATAGACATCCTCTATTATTATCCCACTGCACTGCACCACGCATGGATGGATGGACGGATGGAAAGGGACGTACGCGTACTACATACCTCTGATCTCTGTCGACGAGATCGATCATTACTAGAGAACAGACTTTAAAACGATGTCCCAATTTAGTATTAGCCTCGTTATTTTTTGCCTTCGGAATTAAAGGACCCTTTAGTTTAGTCTCGGTTGGTAATACCAACCGGGACTAAAAGTCCCTGCCCAACGGTCGTCCGTGGGGCAGGGATCTTTAGTCTCGGCTGGCATTACCAACTACCTTTAGTCCCGGTTAGTCCTGGTTGGTAATACCAGCCGGGACTAAAGCTTTTAGTCCCAGTTTAGGTGATGCCCCGGGAATAAAGATTAATCTTTAATCCCGGTTTGGCCCCCTAACCAATTATCCCGGCCTATAATCTAGCTCATTTCTTCCTCCTCGAGCCCGAGCCATTCCATTCAAACTCACTGCCTCTGTTCTTCAGCTTGCTGTTGTTCTTACTCTCTCCCCCTCCATTGGTGTTGCTCTTCGATTTTGGAGGTAACAAACTTAATCCTCTTATGTTTTATCAATAGCTTATCTCATTTTGCGATGTAGATGCATGTGTAACTTTATATGTTGGACTTTATTATGATTTTATATGTCATTTTTAGCTCAAAATCACATGATGATTTGCATATATGTTTGGATAAACAAAAGTTAAATTAGTTCATCAAAATCACGTATCGCTCGTCCTCGCTGGAGCACGCGCCATCCTCGTCTCCGGCGGCTTACGTGATCTTAGAATTAATTTTTCCATGAAATGAAAAACTTATAAAATAGTTAGAAAATTATAGAAAATCCGTACTAGTTGAACTTGCGAACCGTGTTCAGCTCGACGAGCATGTTCTCTGCCGAGCGGTAACGGACATCAAGGAGGAGCTTTGATTCTATGAGGGAGAACGGCAACGGTCGTGGAAGACCGTGTTCCCTTTCTTGTAGAATCAGAGCTCTTCCTTGGCCAAGTACGGTGCCGTCCGATGGAGAAATGCTCGCCGAGATGATCACGTAAGCAAGGTCAACTAGTACGGATGATTATTTATTGAAACATGTTTTTGAGCAATAATTTGATGGATATTTGATAACTTCAGACCTACAAATGTCATCTACAAATGTTACTATCCTCGGCAACCTAAACGCCCGCGAGCTCGCTGATATCGAGCAGGTCACTTAGAATTATTTTTTCCATGAAATGAAATACTTAGAAATCATGCCTTTTATTTTTTAGAATTAAATTTTCCATGAAATGAAAAACTTAGAAAATAGTTAGAAAATTATAGAAAATCCGTACTAGTTGAACTTACGGACCGTGTTCATCTCGGCGAGCATGTTCTCTGCCGAGCGGTAACGGACATCAAGGAGGAGCTTTGATTCTACGAGGGAGAGCGGCAACGGTCGTGGAAGACCGTGTTGCCTTCCTCGTAGAATCGGAGCTCTTCCTTGGCCAAGTACGATGCCGTCCGGTGGAGAAATGCTCGTCGAGATGATCACGTAAGTAAGGTAAACTAGTACGGATGGTTATTTATTGAAACATATTTTTGAGCTATGTGATTTCTATGTTATTTTTAGCTCAAAATCATATAACGATTTACAATAGTAAAATCACTTGATAGTTTGTTATTTTACTATTATACATAGTACATATTTCATGGTTTAGTTAGATAAATAAATAATTTTAGTTTTGTTTAAATATATCATTTTAGAAAATGTGAAATTTACACTAGTTTACAAAAATAAGTATAGAAAGTAGATGACAACTGGTACCGGATCCTCGGCCTCTCGTTCGGTTGCGAAACGACTGAGGCCAGAACTCCCTCTCATTATCTGCGGCAAGTGCAAGTAGAAGATTGTGATGGAGTACCGAGTCAAGAGACAGGGACCCAACAAGGGTCATGTTTTCTACAAGTGCCCGGATCGCGATGTGAGTTTATTACGCATTTGATTATTATGGATAATTGACCTGCTTTTCTTGAATATTTTTGACTAAATATTTTTTGGCTTTAATTTCAGTGGGAGGGCAATGGATGCGATGGTTGGTACTGGGAGGAAGATTATGCTACATACGTGCAGAATTCGGGTGCGTTTGAGGTAGCGGCTGCTGATGATGAGGCAGTGAGCCAGCAGGAGAAGCTTATTGATATTCAACAGAAGAATAATTTGTCTATTTTAGTTACGTATGATCACGAAATAATTATGTTACTGAAGTGCATTGTAGTTTTAGTTTGTTTAGTGATAGTTGGGATTGCTTACGTTGTAGCTAGGCTTAGTTAATTAATCAACCGTGTGTGTCATCTATGTTGTGTAATAAAATACTTAATTGTGTTCAAGGTTTTCATAATTTGTCGTGTAATGCAGATTATGTCACGCCATTGGATGTACAATGCCGATCGCCGCTCCCAAGACTTTATTGAGGGCGTGCACTATTTCTTAGGTGTGGCCGAGGCAAATAAGCGGGATGGTTTCATGTGCTGTCCATGTGCCATATGTAAGAATTTAAAGGAATATTCAAGCTCAATGAGTCTTCATTCACATTTGCTTAAGTCAGGTTTCATGTCAAACTATATATGTTGGACTAAGCATGGAGAAAGCGGGGTCATGATAGAAGAAGGTGAAGGAGAAGATTTAGACATTGATGACATTATTGCTCAGTATGGTGCCTTTGATGATACTACAATGGGGAGAGATGAAGAAGAGGTAGCGGCAGAAGATGATCTCGGTGATGCTCTTGGCGATGCCATTCGTGATGCACAACAAGAATGCGAAAGTGAAAAAGAGAAAGTTAAGTTCGAGCGCATGCTTGAGGATCATAGGAAGTTGCTATACCCGACAGCCGAAGAGGGGCAAAAAAGCTAGGTACAACACTGGAATTACTACAGTGGATAGCAAAGAATGGTGTATCCAACAAGGCATTTAGGAATTTATTGAACCTCATAAAGAAGATGCTTTCGAAGCCAAATGAATTGCCCACCACTACGTACGAAGCAAAAAAGGTTGTCTGCCCTTTGGGATTAAAAATCTAGAAGATACATGTATGTCCTAATGACTGCATCCTCTACCATGGCAATGAATACGAGAATTTGGATGAATGCCCAGTATGTAAAGCAGCGCGGTATAAGATCAGGCGCGATGATCCTGGTGACGTCGAGGGTGAACAACATCCTAGAAAGAAAATCCTTGCCAAGGTTATGTGGTATGCTCCTATAATACCACGCTTAAAACGTTTGTTCAGAAATAAAGACTATGCAAAGTTGTTGCGGTGGCATAAAGAAGACCGTAAGGTAGACAATATGCTGAGACACCCAGCTAATGGGTCCCAGTGGAGAGCGATAGACAGGGAATTTCTAGAGTTTATAAATGAGGCTAGAAACTTAAGGTTCGCCTTAAGTACAGATGGTATGAATCCTTTTGGGGAGCAGAACACTAGTCATAGCACTTGGCCAGTTACTCTATGTATCTACAACCTTCCTCCATGGTTATGCATGAAGCGGAAGTTTATTATCATGCCGATCCTCATCTAAGGTCCGAGGCAACCTGGCAACGACATTGATGTCTATCTGAAGCCATTAGTTGAAGAACTTCTAGTTTTATGGAACAAACCAGGTGTACGTGTCTGGGATGAGTACAAACAAGAACACTTTGACCTACGAGCAATGTTGTTCGTAACAATCAATGATTGGCCTGCTTTAAGTAATCTTTCAGGTCAGACAAACAAAGGATATATTGTATGCACACATTGTTTTGATGACCTTGACAGTATATATTTGAAAAGATGTCGAAAGGTCGTGTACCTTGGCCATCGTCGATTCCTTCCTTTGAATCACCAAGTAAGAAAGAAAGGTAAGCATTTTAAAGGTAAGCCAGACCACCGGAAGAAGCCTCATAACCGAACCGGGGAAGATGTACTCGCAATGGTCAAGGATGTGAAAGTAGTATTTGGAAAGGGACAAGGCAGTGAATCTGTTCCCAAAGATGTTAAGGGACACGCACCCATGTGGAAGAAGAAGTCCATCTTTTGGGAGCTACCCTATTGGCAAGTCCTAGAGGTCCGCAACGCAATCAACGTGATGCACCTGACAAAGAATCTTTGTATGAACCTGTTAGGATTCATGGGTGTGTACGGGAAGCCAAAAAATTCACTTGAAGCACGCCGGGACTTGCAGGGCATGAAAGAACAAGACAACCTTCATCCAGAGAAGACAGGTGATGAACATCATTACTTAAGTCCTGCTAGCTACACGCTTAGCAAAGAAGAGAGGGACAATATGTTCGAATGTCTAAGCAGCATCAAGGTCTCATCGGGATTCTCCTCCAATATAAAGGGTATAATAAATGTGCTAGAGAAGAAATTCCTAAACTTAAAGTCCCACGACTGCTATGTGCTTATGACACAATTGCTTCTAGTTGCTTTAAGAGGAATTCTACCTCCACATGTACGTCTAGCCACCGTGAAACTATGTGCATTCCTCAATGCAATTTCTCAGAAGGCAATCAATCCAGTGAAACTAGCTACTCTACAGAATGATGTGGTTCAATGTCTTGTCAGCTTTGAGTTGGTGTTCCCTCCATCCTTCTTTAATATCATGACACACCTCCTAGTTCATTTGGTGAAGGAGATTAGTATTCTTGGACCTATATTCTTACATAACATGTTCCCCTTCGAGAGGTTTATGGGAGTCTTGAAGAAATATGTGAAAGTCCATTCTAAGCCTGAAGGAAGCATCGCCTAGGGCTATGGAACAGAGGAGGTCATTGAGTTCTGTATTGACTTTATTCCTGACCTTGCCCCGATTGGCGTTCCTGAATCGCGACATGAGGGGAGACTCAGTGGTAAAGGAACTTTATGGAAGAAAACATATATTGGCATGGAAGACGATTATTTCAATAAAGCACACTACATAGTTCTTCAGAACTCGTCATTGGTGCATCCGTACATCGAGATACATAAGGAGTTCTTACGATCCAAGTTTCCAGGGAAGACTGAAGCTTGGATTAGACGTCAGCACATAGAAAGTTTCAGTGGTTGGTTACGAAAAGAATGTCAAGGCGATGACAATATTGATGAACAACTGTATTTGTTGGCTAGGCAACCATCATGGCATATCCTCATGTACCAAGGGTACGAGATAAATGAGAATACATTTTACACAGTTGCCCAAGATAAAAGAAGCACCAATCAAAATAGTGGTGTTCGCATAGATGGCACAGATCCAAATGGGAATATACAAATATATTATGGCCGCATAGAAGATATATGGGAACTAGACTACGCACCTAATTTTAAAGTCCCTTTGTTCTAGTGCCAATGGGTGAAGCTGACTGGAGGAGGGGTAATAGTCGACAAAGAGTATGGAATGACAACAGTGGACCTCAATAATATTAGGTACAAAGACGAACCATTCGTCCTTGCTGCCGATGTGAGTCAGATGTTCTATGTGAAAGACATGTCTACAAAATCAAAGAGAGGAAAAAACAAAGACATCAACTCAATGATCAATGAGCCAAAGCGCCACATAGTTCTTTTTGGAAAAATAAATATAGTGAGAATTGAAGACAAATCAGACATGTCAGGAGATTATGAAAGAAATGTCCGAATTCCACCCTTCATAGTGAAGAAAGATCCAAGCATCATGTTAAATGATGAAGACACTCCATGGTTACGACAAGATCATAACCAAGGGTCATACGTCAAGAAAAAATTCACTGTTATGCCCGCATGATACAACGATGCATTGTTGTGACATAGTTTTAGAAAGTCTATATGAGATTCAAGAATTTATGACTAATGTTTGATAAAACTTTCTCAAATGGGAAAATGAGCTATGTAAAAGTTGTAGATCTTGCTGAGATGATCAAACTTGGTATTCAGAGATTTTTCATCTGAGGTCATTTAGTGTCTCATTTGAGCAAGTTTGACCAAGTCAAATTTGGTCAAATGAAAAAACAACACTTTGACTCTAGTATTATGAACTCTAAATGACTTCAAATTGAAAAGTTTTGAATACCAAGTTTGTTAAAATCATCAAGATCTACAATTGTTGTTTTGGTCAACTTTCCATTTGAGATAGTTTGGACGGTTCAAATTTATGATTTTTAAATTTCGATGTCTACAAACTAGTTTTCGGAACCCTAGATTGTCTCCAATTAAAAAGTTTTGAATACCAAGTTTGTTTCATCAAGATCTACAATCTTTATATAGGCCATTTTTTCATTTGAGAAAGTTTAAACAAAATGTAGTTCAAATTTCACAAGTGTGTGACATAGTTTTAGAAAGTATATATGAGATTCAAGAATTTGTGACTAGTGTTTGATAAAACTTTCTCAAATGGGAAAATGAGCTATGTAACAATTGTAGATTTTGCTGAGATGATCAAACTTGGTATTCAGAGATTTTTCATCTGAGGTCATTTAGTGTCTCATTTGAGCAAGTTTGACCAAGTTAAATTTGGTCAAATGAAAAAACAACACTTTGACTCTAGTATTATGAACTCTAAATGACTTCAAATTGAAAAGTTTTGAATACCAAGTTTGTTAAAATCATCAAGATCTACAATTGTTGTTTTGGTCAACTTTCCATTTGAGATAGTTTGGATGGTTCAAATTTGTGATTTTTAAATTTCGATGCCTACAAACTAGTTTTTGGAACCATAGATTGTCTCAAATTGAAAAGTTTTGAATACCAAGTTTGTTCAGCTCATCAAGATCTACAATCCTTATATAGGCCATTTTTCATTTAAGAAAGTTTGAACAAAATGTAGTTCAAATTTTATAAGTGTGTGACATAGTTTTAGAAAGTCTATATGAGATTCAAGAATTTGTGACTAGTGTTTGATAAAACTTTCTCAAATAGGAAAATGAGCTATGTAACAATTGTAGATCTTGCTGAGATGATCAAACTTGGTATTCAGAGATTTTTCATCTGAGGTCATTTAGTGTCTCATTTGAGCAGCTCATCAAGATCTACAATCCTTAATGAAAAAACAACACTTTGGCGGGCTGCAAAAATTTCAGACCTTCAGACCCGGCCCAGGCCAGGAACCAGGACTAAAGGGTGGGTGGAATTGTCCGCCCAAAAATACCTTTAGTCCCGGCTGGTAACACCAACCGGGACTAAAGATTCTTTAGTCCCGGCTGGTAAGCCGAGCCGGGACTAAAGGGTTGGACCTTTAGTCCCGGTTCGGCTTACCAGTCGGGACTAAAGGATCTTTAGTCCCGGTTGGTGTTATCAGCCGGGACTAAAGGGTCCCGGCTTATATATATCGAACGGTTCCTCTATTCATCTTCTACTTTTCGATTTACAACGTCGATCTCGTCGTCTCTGCCGCGCCCGCGCCGCCGTCGTCGTCTACCCCCGCCCGGCCTCGTCGTCGAGCCCCGCCTGACGGCCGTCGAGTCTCCGCCGTACGTCATCCTCGCGTGGCTCTGCTCGGCCCCGTGGCCGGCCAGCATGCCCAGCCGCCATGGCCATCCATAGCCTGTTGCTAGCTATATAGCGCTCGGCCATATTTTTTAGATACTTTTTTAGATAGTTTTTTAGGTAGTGTTTGATATATATGTTAGATTAAAATGTATTAAAATTTAATTAGTAGTTTATTCTTAGTTTTTTAGATAGTTTTTGATATATGTTAATTAGATTTAAATGTATTAAAATTTAATTAGTACTTTATTTAGATAGTTTTTAGATACTTTTTTATTATAGTTTTTGATATATTTAGTAATTATTATTCTATCTCTCTCTATATGTGTTAGATTTAATTTTGATTTAATAATTCTATCTATGTATATATGTTAGGTTTAATTAGATTTAGTAATTAATTCTATCTAGAGATTCTATATGTATACATATATATGTACTTAATTATTTCTATGTGTATATATACATGTACTTAATTATTTCCATGTGTTGAGAGAGAGAGAGAGAGGAAATTGTATCTAGAGAGACATTCTATGTGTTATCACATGCATATCTAGAGATATATACATACGCACTTATTCTATGTGTTGAGAGAGAGAGAAAATTGTATCATTCTATGTGTATATATACATGTACTTATTTCTATGTTTTTGGATCGAAAGTGTTTTTTATTCGATTCCAAAGCCTATACCTTATTATTGTTTATCCTTATGAAATATTATGTGTTATTATATTTAATTGGATTTAGTAATTCTATATGTGTTATCACATGTACTTATGTTATGTGCCATAGTAATTCCATCTATGTGTTATCTTGAAGATACAAATGGCTGCTCCGGATGATAACTTGAAGGACCGTTTCATAATATCAGAATTCGACACCGACACCGGCAAACCATTGGGACCTCATGCTTAGACATATGTCAATCAATGTGGGTTCATTGTAAGGGATAGGATCTCAGTTAGTGCTCGTGAATGGAAGCAGAAGATATCCGCTCCTAATGTTAGTTTTGTATCTGATCGTGACAAGAACCTAGCTTGGAGAGATATCACTCAGCATTTCACATTACAAGCAGATGATGCTTTGAAGGAGCTAGTGAGGGATTGGACAATGAAGAAGATGGCAACATTGTTCCAGAGTTGGAAGAAGACATTGTATAAAAAGTTTATCTTGAAGAATGAAACGCCGAATTTCAATGCTAAGGCATTTGTCAAGTTGGAGTCCCATTTGGGATGACTTCGTACAATACAAGACATCTCAAGAGAGTGAGGAACGTGTGATGAAGAATCAGTAGAATGCCCGACAGAAGCAATACCATCATCGCATGGGATCAGGTGGTTATAGGAGTGCTATTCCCAAGTGGCAGAACCTAGAAGCAGAGATTACTGCCAAGGGAATCATACCTGAAACAATAGAGAAGAACTGGCCTCAACACGCGAAGAATTGGTTCTACGCTCATGGGGGAAGCCTAGACCCAGACACTGGCAAGCTAATTTTCGGCTAAAAAATTGAGAGAGCAACACAGAGACTAGCTCGTGCTAGGGAAGAAGCTGATAGTGGTGTTTTCAAGCCCAACAGAGAAAAAGATGAATTGACATATGCCCTAGAGAATCCCGAACATGGTGGTCGAACAAGAGGCTATGAGGCGGTTCCGTGGCTACAAGCATTCCCAGCAGACAGGGATACCTACAGAAGCCGCCAGAGAAAGAAGGATGAGGAGGCAGACCGAATCCGTGTATTAGAGCAATTTGTTAATGAGTCATGACAAGCATTACTTGAATCACGTGAATGAGAAAAATCTCTTGAGGCAAGAATATAGGAGGAGATCAAGAGGCAAGTGCAGCTAGCAATGAGTCGAATGCAATCGCAATCAACGCCGGGAGTCACCATTAGCCCCGTTGGTAAGATGAAAAGCAGTTGTGCTTCCACGGAGCTGCTAGTTATTCAAGGTGATGCTGGGTTGCGCTTCCCTGTTGATGACATACCGAGCCTCTAACAACATGTGAGCTGCACATTCCAGATGGTAATAATGCATCAATCATGGTGGCTGTTGGGATTGTATCTCCAATAGACTGAACGAAGACACTAAGAATCCATGGGTCAGTTATTCAACCTAGATATGCTAGCGTCTCGGTCGATAGAGTGCTCAAAGGTTACAACAATGTTCCTCTTGACATTGAAGGCGGTGATGGGAAGAAGACATTAGGAGAAGTAGAGAAGACATTTATTCAATGGCGCAAATGCTTCATCATCATTCCTGGGGCGTCACCGCTTCCCCTACCTCACCCTAGGTACGAATGAAAGTGAATGAAATATTATTTTTCCATTAATTTTATATCGGCTTCAAAAATAATTGACCCACAACTTGTTTTTGTAGCAGGGTCTCCCCCCAGCCTAGCCCAATCATTCATTCCTCATCTCATCACAGCGTCGCGGGGGGTGAGACGACTTCATCCCCACGGCGATCTTCAACTCCTACACCGGCCCCATCGCCTCCACAACAATCTCCAACTCCTACACCGGCCCCACCGCCTCCACAACGATCTCCAACACCTCCACGCCGGACTCCAACACCGGCCTCATCGCCTCCACGTCGGTCTCCAACACCGCCCCCACCCCCTCCACAGCAACGCACTACAAAGACGTCTAAGGTCCCGGCAGCAAAGAAGACCCAAAAAAAAGAGTTATTTCTCAAGAAATACCTCCTAAAAAGACTGATGAGCAAATAACAACTGAAGAAGACAAAAAAGTAAAATATTTTTTTATAGATATCCAAAAGCAGAGACAAGCAAAGCTTAAGGAGAAGTCGTACTTTTACATACCACGAGATCAGCTGAGGCAGAAGGTCGAAGCTCACAAGAAAAAGATGCTTGAAGTTCGTAAGCCTCTACCACTATCAGACTATGACCGCTCCCTCGTGAAGTCACATAATGCACATAAGAAAAGGAAGAGAGCATCAGGAAAGGATGTTCCACAGCTCGGACAACAGAAGCTACCAATGCAAAATCTTGTTGTTGCTAATGAATATGGTTCCAACGTAGAAGTCTATCGACGAGACAACTCTGGAGTAGTGTCGGTTCAAGACCTTAATGTTTTTTTTGAATAAACTGGTTTAATCTTGGATCAAGTGACGGGCAAAGCTCTAATCAAGAACCTGGAAGTTGATACCTGAAAGACTTATAAATTTGGCAAAAGTCTGTACAACCCTGTGGCTCTGAATGAATTGGGTACGCAAATGTACTTGCTCAACAAGTAGTACATACAGGCGTGTGGCAGGGGTGAGCAGTGGATCTTTGTCAGATTTAGAGACCATCATTATTTCCGTGGAGATGACATCTTACATATTAGTTTCGAAGAATTGCATCAACTATTCCACTTGGATGCTCTGGATAAATCAATCATTAGCTCCTTTTGTTTGTAAGTGATTCTTACTTTTATTTAATAAACTCACTTCCATGCGTACGTGTATATAATTATCCTCACATGTAACTTATATTTATATATAGATTCCAGATGTCAGGGCTCCAAAGAATACAAGACACCAGTGTTGGCTTCATTGATGCTTATATCGTATTCAAAACCGATATTATTGTCAAGGAGCACTGGGTATCTGAAGCACAGACGAATATCATGAAGTTTTTCGTGAAGCAGCATGACAAGACAACAATACTTTTCCCGTACAACTTTGAGTAAGTGTTAATAATAATGTAGTCTATACATTTTATGTAATATCAATACAACTTATATGCATGTACGTGTGTGTATAAACCAATGCATGTTTCACTGGATACTCATTGTCATTGAGTTAAACTCAAATCAGTTAGTAATCTTGGACTCATTGAGAAAAGAGCGAGCACTATACTAAGATATGATAGACATTATCCAGGGGTAATTTCGATCTCTCGCGCACAACTATTATTAAATAGACTTTGTCATAATTTATTAACGATCGTACATTATTGGTCGCACAGGGTTTGGAAAGAGTTTATTCGGCAACACCGCAAGGATTGCAAGGCACCACTTAATGTAGTTGAAATATCAGTAAGTTGTACTATATATACTTCCCCACGTGTTTAATTACTATATCGTACTTCAATTTACGTGTGAGATGATGAGAATAATTTTCTTCTCGTACAGTGATGTTTGCGGCAGGAACCAGTTAATAACTTGTGTGGATACTACGTTTGTGAATTTATCACTGCATACATAAGAAGAACTCTTGAAGATGTCCTCAGAGTACGTATATATCAATTTTTTTTTTATTTATTTTTAAATATATATATATATATATATATGTATTAATACTTTTCCTTTTATTTCAAATGCAAGACTGAATGGTTGAAACGAAGGATCATGCAAAAAGACCATCTGAAAGCAGTTCAAGAGTCAATAGCAGGATATCTTCTAGAAAAAGTGCTAAATCCCAACGGTGAGTTCTACTTTGATCTAAGGAACTAATGATGTAAATTAAATGTTTATTGATATCGTTATTTTCGAGAACAAGATTATGAAAGTGTTGTATATATACATATATATCTATAATATATATAGTTTCATACTTTATTCGAATATAATAATGCTCGAGATGAGAATTAGATGTAATTATATGCGTGCGTGTATTTATATTAGCAGCGTAGAATACGTACATAAAAATATATTATATATTAAACAAATATGTGTAACTGAACTAAAAACAAATTAAACAAAAGAAAAGAAAAAGAAAAGGAGCATTTAGTCCCGGTTGGTGTTACCAACCGGGACTAAAGGATGCGGCCCCTTTAGTCCCGGTTGGTAACACCAACCGGGACTAAAGGTCCCTCTTTAGTCCCGGCTCGATGACCCGAGACTGAAGGTTACACCTTTAGTCTCGAGATCGTTGTCCTGGCACGATAACCAGGACTAAAGGCCGTTATCGTTCGGGACAACAAGTTCATCATGTAGTAGTGGATGGATCCATCGCTCTCCGCGTGAATCAACTTGCTTGTACTGCAGCGCACTGTGATGATCTCCATGCATGCATCTATCTATCTCTGTCGCGCCCGCCCCTCGTCTATGGATCGGATCGATCGCAATATCATCGCATGAACGAACCAACACGAACCTTGCTTTCATCATCTCCAGCTGAACAACGCGTCCACGCACGCCACCGGTTTGGTACCGGGCGTCGTTGGCGTGCCAGAGACCATACGCGAGCGCAGGACCCCCGCCCGCGGGCTATATTCTTGCGGTGGCCAATACCGGCTCGAGCCGTGAGGCATATATATCCAATTCCAATATAATCCCCAATATATAACTCAGCACTGCACCTTCCTACTTGGTTCTCAGTGTTCGAAGATGCTCGTAGATACTCATAGAGGTAGGGTTTATGTACGTCTGTTCATAGGGGTGAGTGTGCATGCGTTGTAAGTATCGTTGTACTGTGTAATCTTAAAAAAAAGATCCATTACAAGTGTTAAAGGGAGACCCAAGTTCATGGAGAGGTTCTACAAATTATGAGATTACTAATAAAAATAATAATAAAAGAATATGTATCCTTGGATTTTGTGATATCTGTATAATAAACAAAGGCGATAGCACCTTAAAATCATGAGCCTAATAATCATTACTAATTCTCCTTTACATATTTTTTCCCTTACACATATACAAAAATATACAAGTAGGGGCCTCCCTGCTAACCCTTTAAAAAAACCTAACACGTCTCTTCATGTCTTGGTCCCTGTATAGACATGATTTCTTATTAAGAAACCATTTTCTCCTCTTCTGCCACACATCATCTTTTTTGCTTAGTTGACACCGTAATTAATGAACATATATAGAAACCATGTGGTTTCTAGGTTGGGAGCACCCTTAATCTGACTACGTACATAGACAAATGGAAATCAAAACTTCTGCAAACTGCAACCTGACCAGCAACTGTATAACAATTGGACCATGAAACCGGTGACCGATGACTAAAAAATCAAAAATTTTGACGGCATCTCCAATGGCATCCGGTCAACAGCAGAAATTGGTGATAAAAAAGACACATCAGACGTTGAGGAGTTTGTTTCAAGTTTCTCTAGTGCAGACGCCACCAATATATGTTATTTAATTAAACCACTCTCTGTCCAAAATTATGGATTATTCTGGATACTTTAGTAACATAGCTTTTGTTTTGCACCTAAGTATACGATATGTCTAGATACATAGTTAAAATTGTGTATCTGGAAAGCCAAAACAACCTATTAACTAAAACAGTGGGAGTACTACCTGCCTACGTTTTTACGTATGGGTGAACGAGCATGTTCCATGTGCGTATTTTGGCTTTCCTAGATACTCCCTAGGCAAGAGATGTCGAATAGTCCTTGTTCTTACGTATGGGTATGGGTAGGGGTAGGAATCAGTCTAATATTCGTCTTCCTGGTCTTTCGTTGGTGATGTATTCATAGAGAATCATGCATACCCAATCTTTCCAATTTTTAGTACGGGGCCGGGGCTCATAGCCAATCTTTTTGTACATGTTCATGTGCGCCCTGTTGGTACCTTTAAGCTAGCTTTATAATGTTTGCCGCCATCTATCGTATTGTGTGTTTGCCATAAATTTTCACTTCATACATATGGACGAAGTGCATATTCTTCTCCTATTACTCGAAGGGTCTAGGCTCTAGAGCGCAAAAGATGCTGACGAGCGCAAATAATGGACTAACCCTTTGCATGCATGGCCACACGCACCTGCTTGCAATATATATGCTGTAGTGCCGAGTGGTTCTAATCATGCATCGCCGTACCAGGGATCGAGCTAGCTGATGGATGGTGTCATAGCCTAGCTAGCTCATACTACGTGTGGTTCGTCGAAACAGGAGCCGAAAAGACGAACATCTCGATCCATCGGCCGGGGCAACTTGTTTGCCGACTGCCAAGTAAAGCGGACAGGGATCGATCGGGGCGACGCGGACGCATAGCTGCGTCCTGCGGGGCGCGGCAATGATTTGGCGAAAGCGGGCGCGCCTTTCGCCTAGATGTCGCCATCAGGCGTCGCCGTCTCGATCGATATCGTTATCCCGTCTCCCGGCGCTCGATCACCTGCGCGGGCGCGGCCCCGGTCTGGCGCTGCGGCCGCCGTGCCGTCGATCCGCCTGCCAAGTTGGCGGCGTCCATGTGAAGCGCGGGTGTGCTGGTCGCGCGCGCCGCCTGCAGGGAAGCTGCCTAGCTAAGCTACCTAGCTTTGCCTGCTGATCGATGCCGAGGCGTGCACGCCGCGCGCCCCGTCCTGCGCTGTCCATGAGGCCACGCGGGCGACCGCACTGTGTAGGGCAGCGGCGCGACCACCTCGTCGCCGTGCCGCGGGGAGGAACGTGGCGCAGCGCGGCGCCAGAGCAGCTAGCAGATATTTCGTTTTTAGGTTTAGCAACAGGAAGAATGCATGCTCCTTTCTGATACCCCTACACTGCCATACACTACTACTGGCCTACTGGGAGATTGGAAATTGTTGTCGTATCGTACGTGGTCCTTCCAATATAAAACGAACATGCTGGCTAGTGGCTACTGATCCTTTTCCCCCCCTTTTTGTGAGCCGATCGGAGGTACGTATAGCGTGGCCCAAAGAACAACGTGCATAAATGGAATGGACGACGCAGGGAAGGAGTGCGTATTTGCATTGACCTCGCTCCAGCTGGACGCCCTACTCCTATTTTGGCATTTGGGCCCCGGTCGCTTCGCTGAAAAAACAAACCGAAACACTGTTTCGGCTGATTTGCTGTGAGAGAAAAATAATGTTCCAGCTGATTTGCTGCTAGGCGCTGCCAGATAATATTGCACTGTCATTTTGACATCGCAACTTGCACATTGTCATGGCTACGCATCTTTTTCGTCAACCGAGCGATTGGATCGGGGGACGTAGCGTGGCTCCCAGAGCAACAGAAATGGAATGGACGCCGGACTGCTTGCGGAGGGCGGATGACAACACTCTGTCGTTGGCAGTCTGCCAATTTGCTGGACAGTGCCCAGAGGTACAGTACTCGTCCAAGAGGCTGGTAATTGTCAAGCTAACAACAGTACCTAGCTATGAAATGAAGTGACTTTTTTTTGTTTGAATCTACGAGATTAACGAAGTCACGAGAGACACCCCACGGTGTATTTACTTCTGACCAAGTATAAACAAATAAAACAAAAATATACTATTATAAAACCAGTTTACGAGACAACATGCATTCCTAACGTACATATCTGTTTGTGACCAAAGTTTACAATGTACACTACATGAACCTAAAATGGCCATTCACTTGGATGGAGGGAATATGTCTCTTTTAGCATATTTCAAAGTAGGTTAAAGCAGATAAAGCAGAATACGACTATGCATATTTACACTATATGAATGATTTAGAAAACTACCTTTCATTATCATTAAAAAACATAGACACCAAATTTGAGTAATAGAGAATTCGAACTTGAATGATCGAGATACACAACCATACTGTCCATACATTCCAACCAAACTAGTTGAGACTCACTTTCTAAAAGGTAAGTATGAGACCAATCCTTTCATGCCTATTTTCATACTTGTCGTCTTGAGGCTGCCAACTACACAATGTCTCTGTTAATTAAGCATAGCTTGACTGGTTAGATTCTTAGATGTGACTAGTGGCGGAGGGAAGGCGCGCGGAATGTCACCCCCAACCTTCCCATACCTCCTATAATACACTCCCTAAATTAGATACTTAATTGTCTAATTAGCTAGTTAATCATGCTACTTGTACTTTGATTTTTTGTTCTTCCTCTACATTAATATCAAATAGCTGGTTAATGATATTATTTGTACTATGATTTTTTGTTCTTCTATATTAATCTCTAATAGTTGGTTAATTGTAATTAGCTAGTGTTTTGCTTGTTTACTACCTATGAATGGATCTCCAATGGCATCTATATTATGTAACATCCCAGATGTTAAAAAGCAGTTAAAAACTATGATCATGATCATCATCAAGCATATTTACCCAACATTGTGGCATACATGCACTATATGTTTCAATTATAGCATTCATGTGTTGCATGAGTTATGTTTTATATGTTGCATGAAATGTTATCTTTGACATCAATTAAGAAACTTTGTGAATTTATATAGGAGAATTTGCTTAAATAATTAAAATTTTGTTAAAATAAACTTTGCAGTATAAAGTGTGCATTGTAATATTAGAACAAAAGGTTGATTGAGTTTTCAAGTAAAACATGTTCAAATTTGAGCTCCAAAGTTGAATCTAGCACTGATTTCCACACTTGGCAAATTTCACTAAGTCCCTGAAAAATAGTGTTAAACTTCAACTTTAGGAGAATTATTAAATGAATTTTTGTAAATAAAATTTGTCCAACTTTTGTTGCATTGCTTGGTAGTATGTTTGAACTATGTTAATGTGTAATTAGTTATGTTGTTTGATCAGTGATTAGCCTTAATTAATTGCTCAAAAATGCTTATCTAAAATAGTTTTTAAACCCTAACTGAAAGTTCAGTTGGCAGTTTTAAAGTACCCATCTTCTCAATTCAAAAACTTCAAAATTTTTGATCTTTTGGGGTTGGTGTTTTAAGCAAAGATGGAGATCACATATAGGTGAACAACTTTTATTCTTGGCGATGATCAAGTTGTTGCCTAGAATCGAGAGCAAGAGAGCGAACAACAGCATGGTTTCAGTCGGTGAACAGTATCGACGGTGAGCTGCTCCTGTGCCCGCCTCACCATTGGCCGCCGCCCTCGATTCACTGCCTTAGCGCGCACAGAACACGCAGCTGCTTCGGTGGCAAAGCTCAAGCAGGAGCCGGCGACCTCAACACCTCGTCGTGCCTGATATAACACGACGCCGCCGTGTTTTGGCTCACCGGCGAAATTCACCGCCACCACTGCACCTCCACCCAATTGCTCACGCGCATAGCTGCGCCATGTCCTTGCGCTCCCTGTAGACCCACTCGTGCCATCTTTCACCTGATGCGCTGGAACGCCGCCGCGACACCGGTTCACGCTGCCGCACTCACCATCACCGCCGGACATCTAGCTCCGCCTCGTCCCTGGTTCAACCCAACAGCACATCGACATCGCGGTGAGTTGCTGATGCCGCCTGAACACTTAGACTAACCTCTACCGTGCAGTGGCGGCTGGAGCATCGCTGCGCCACCGAGCTTTGCTCTGCCCTTCCACCATGGCCGCGGCCGAGCTCTAGCCTAACCCTAATTGGTCCAATCGATAGCATAGATAGGTGCGCTAGGTCTTGGTGAGTGCGTTGGTGACCTCCCCGTCGCTGGTGAACTTGTCGTCGGGCGTTTCTGCCACGTTGGAGTGCCGCCGGGCCGCCATGGTCACCGGCATGGTCGCTGCCGTGCCCTAGGGCTTCAACCGTCATCGTAGTTTGATGCGCGAGGTTATGGGGGTCACGTAGGTCCTATTTTTTTTTTACAATTAAACCCTTTTTCAAAAAAAATTTATGTTTGGCCTCCTGGGAGACTTAAACTCA